>NC_091067.1:155183345-155533345 GCF_000393655.2 Nicotiana sylvestris
TGAGGATCCTGAAATCTCATCCATCTTCAACTTGTTCTTGCTGCCTTGCTTTCTTGTCGGCTAACGCTTTCCTCTGACGCCTTTATTTTGTGAACTTGGAGATGATGCTGGTCCTTCACCTTTTCTGAATGTCAGTTCTCATCACTTTGCTTGATTTGCTGGGGATACGGCTTTCTTCTTTAAATCTTCCAATGGTTTCTTCAGTGGTATGGCTTTTCATCAGAATTGTTATACTGGGCATGCTACACCGTTCCCAAACTACTTCTTTTGAGACGCGTTCCTTTTTCCTTTTGAATTGCGCGCTTGCCTCTGCAGTTGTCTGCTTCTTGGTGCTGGGGATTTCATTGTTTCCCGTTTGGGGATCTCTGTTGTACCCTTCCGTCTTCAGGTGGGGTGACTGATTCCAAAATCTAGAGCTGAATGTATTCCCGCATTATACTGGTGGGCGACCTAGAACTTAAATGTATTCCCGCATTATACTGGTGGGCGACCTAGAACTTAAATGTATTCCCGCATTATACTGGTGGGCGACCTAGAACTTAAATGTATTCCCGCATTATACTGGTGGGCGACCTAGAACTTAAATGTATTCCCGCATTATACTGGTGGGCGACCTAGAACTTAAAAGTATTCCCGCATTATACTGGTGGGCGACCTAGAACTTAAATGTATTCCCGCATTATACTGGTGGGCGACCTAGAACTTAAAAAGTATTCCCGCATTATACTGGTGGGCGACCTAGAACTTAAAAAGTATTCCCGCATTATACTGGTGGGCGACCTAGAACTTAAAAGTATTCCCGCATTATACTGGTGGGCGACCTAGAACTTAAAAGTATTCCCGCATTATACTGGTGGGCGACCTAGAACTTAAAAGTATTCCCGCATTATACTGGTGGGCGACCTAGAACTTAAATGTATTCCCGCATTATACTGGTGGGCGACCTAGAACTTAAATGTATTCCCGCATTATACTGGTGGGCGACCTAGAACTTAAATGTATTCCCGCATTATACTGGTGGGCGACCTAGAACTTAAATGTATTCCCGCATTATACTGGTGGGCGACCTAGAACTTAAAAGTATTCCCGCATTATACTGGTGGGCGACCTAGAACTTAAATGTATTCCCGCATTATACTGGTGGGCGACCTAGAACTTAAAAGTATTCCCGCATTATACTGGTGGGCGACCTAGAACTTAAAAGTATTCAAATTGTTTCCCCGTTCTTCCGAGAAAATTTTCGACAATCGGCAGAAACTTTTCTGCCCCGGTTTTTGGTGACTTCCATGGCGATGCGTCTTGCAGCCATCATCAATCCTTTGTTTTCCTGCAGCAGACAAAAGGATTTAATTAGTCTTTAATCGTGGTGGTAGAGGGTGCCTTTCTGGCGAGCAATTTTTCTCTCTTCCCCTTTTCTTGCTCTTTGTCCCCATAATTGGTTGGCGGGCAAAGTTGCCTGTTGGGGGTCTCTAGCCTGCTGGGGATTGGTTTTCAATTTATCCCCTTTTCTGCTTTCTTTTAAAACACATGATGTGGGAGTCTGCTTCTAACTCCCGAAACCACTCCCTTTTGGAGCTTACTTCTTCCAACATTTCCGAGCACAATCCCTGCATTGCCTGGGGCCGGCCTTTAAGACTGTTTGTATTATCCTGCATTGGATGAATTTCCCTTCGGTTTCTGGTAGTAAGCTTTGAAAAATCCTTTAAAGACACTTTTTAGGAAAAGAAAATAAAGATATGGAAAAGAGAAAATCTTTCTGAACCAATATTTTGTGGGAGGAGACAATCAAAAGAACTTATCTGGATGACACAACTGGTCCCCGTGATCATGACATGCACCATAGATTCCCGACCCAGTCTATTTGTATCAATCGATTCGCCCGATGGTCTGACTTGCTGGGGATGATAAAGGAGTGTTCACTTCGTTTCGTATGTGGTAGCTTTGCTGATCTGTCTTGCCGCCTCACAGTGCCCTTCGAGGGGTTTTCACTAATGAGACTCTCTCTTTTCTCTCATCTCCCGGCGCCTTATGGTGCCTATGAAGGTTTTCACCAATAAGACTCTCTCATTTC
Organism: Nicotiana sylvestris; assembly: GCF_000393655.2. Classification (NCBI taxonomy): domain Eukaryota; kingdom Viridiplantae; phylum Streptophyta; class Magnoliopsida; order Solanales; family Solanaceae; genus Nicotiana; species Nicotiana sylvestris. The sequence continues at coordinate 155,185,417 of NC_091067.1, forward strand.
ATATCCCTCATCTTACATCGCCTCTCGGTGCCTGCGAAGGTTTTCACCGATGAGACTCTCTCATTTTATTTCTTTCGAGGAATCGGGGTGTTGTAGATACGACCCTCTCTTCCGGGGATTCTTTTGACTATCAACTCATTCCCAGTCTTACGATCCTTTTCTTTGCTGGGGATCGGTGTATTATTCTCGGCCTTATTTGCCGGATTTGGCATCTCTCGAACATTGATCGGGAGGTCTTTTGGATGTCGATGTTGGTTTTGGTGTGGGATTGAAAGAAGGCTAAAAAATGAAAACAACTTGAGGGGTGATGTGCTACAACTTTTGGAATCAAACCTTTGTTGGAACTTAAAACATAACTTCTGCCCCAGTTCTCTTGCTTGGGGAATTTATTTATTTTTTACTCTTAGGTTGTGCTACGTGCGTTACGCACGCTGTGTCTATTATGCACACTATGTACATTATGCATCCTATATTTATTACGATGCATACTATGACCGAGCTGTGAGGCGCCTACGTATCCTCTTCGAGGAATCAGGTCAAACGTAGTTCCCACGGTTTTGTATTTCTTTATGATTTCATCTTCTTCTTCTTTTTTTTTTTTTTTTTCCTTTTCTTTTTTTTTTTCCGTATCTTTCCCATTAGTGATTCCAAAAGAGGGGTATTGAAAGAATTTGCTTAAGGCTCAAAGGGGGAAGCAAGGGTTAAGCAGTGTTTGGGTAGAAGAAAGAATTGCCTCCGTCATCTCATTATCCAATAAATGCCAAATACAAACAAACAAACCGAATAATTGCCGTAATTAAAGAAATTACGCATAATATCTCTTGACTGCATCTGAATTGATAGCCATGTCGACACATCTACCCTCGACATCTGTCAAACACAAAGCACCGTTGGACAATACTCTGGTCACGATATAAGGCCCTTGCCAATTTGGGGCGAATTTGCCTTTCGCCTCGACCTGATGTGGGAGGATCTTCTTCAATACCTGCTGCCCTACTTCAAACTTCCTGGGGCGCACCTTTTTATTATACGCTCTAGCCATTCTCTTCTGGTACAGCTGACCATGGCACACTGCTGCCAATCTTTTCTCATCTATCAGGCTCAACTGTTCCAAGCGAGCTTTGATCCATTCATCATCATCAATTCCGGCTTCAGCGACAATTCGGAGGGACGGAATTTCGACCTCCGCTGGTATCACGGCCTCAGTTCCATACACCAACAAATAAGGAGTTGTGCCTATGGAAGTCCGGACGGTAGTGCGGTAACCCAACAAGGCAAAGGGCAACTTCTCGTGCCACTGTCTGGATCCTTCCACCATTTTTCGCAGTATCTTCTTGATATTCTTATTGGCTGCTTCGACTGCTCCATTTGCCTTAGGACGATATGGGGTGGAATTGCGGTGTGTAATCTTGAATTGTTGGCATACCTCTTTCATCAGGCTGCTATTAAGATTCGTACCGTTATCCGTGATGATCACTTTTGGGATCCCAAATCTGCAGATGATATGGGAGTGAACAAAGTCCACCACTGCCTTCTTAGTTACCGATTTGAAGGTTTTAGCCTCAACCCATTTGGTGAAGTAATCGATGGTCACTAGAATGAACCTATGACCGTTGGATGCTGCTGGCTCGATGGGCCCAATGACATCCATGCCCCATGCTACAAACGGCCAGGGTGCTGACATCGTATGCAATTCTGTTGGCGGAGAGTGAATCAAGTCTCCATGTATTTGGCACTGATGGCATTTCCTCACGAAAGTGATACAGTCGTGTTCCATGGTGAGCCAATAACACCCCGTTCGAAGGATTTTTCTTGCCAATACATATCCACTCATGTGGGGCCCGCAAACTCCAGCATGTACTTCTGCCATAACCGTCGTTGCCCGCCCGGCATCTATGCATCTCAACAATCCCAAATCCGGGGTTCTTTTGTACAATACCCCTCCACTGAGGAAGAAACCATTCGACAACCGCCGAAGGGCTCTTTTTTGGTCTCCAGAGGCATGTTCTGGATATATCCCCATCCTGAGGTATTCTTTGATATCATGAAACCAGGGTTCGCCATCCGCTTCTTCTTCTATGGCATTGCAGTAGGCGTGCTGATCACGGACCTGGATGTGTAGAGGATCAACATACATTTTGTCAGGGTGGTGCAGCATTGATGCTAAGGTGGCTAAGGCATCTGCAACCTCATTGTGAACTCTCGGGATGTGTTTGAACTTCACCGATCGAAATTGCTTGCTCAGATCATGCAAGCATTGTCGGTATGGTATGAGCTTTAGATCTCGTGTTTCCCATTCACCCTGAATTTGATGTACCAAGAGGTCCGAGTCTCCCAAGACCAAGACGTCTTGGACATCCATGTCAGCAGCCAAGCGCAGACCCAGAATGCAAGCCTCATATTCGGCCATATTGTTAGTGCAGTAGAAGCGCAGTTGGGCCGTAACAGGATAATGCCGTCCTGTTTCAGAAATGAGTACTGCCCCTATTCCAACCCCTTTTGCGTTTGCCGCTCCATCAAAGAAAAGCTTCCAACCCGGTTCCTCGGGTAATTCCAACTCATTTGTATGCATCACCTCTTCGTCAGGAAAATACGTTCTTAAGGGCTCGTATTTTTCATCAACGGGATTCTCTGCCAAATGGTCTGCCAGCGCCTGGGCTTTCATGGCCGTCCTCGTCACGTAGATGATATCAAATTCTGTGAGCAGAATTTGCCATTTTGCTAACCTTCCCGTGGGCATAGGTTTCTGAAAGATATACTTCAGCGGGTCCAAACGGGATATGAGATAAGTAGTGTATGAAGACAGGTAGTGCTTCAACTTCTGAGCTACCCAAGTTAGGGCGCAGCATGTTTTCTCGAGTTGAGTGTACTTGACCTCATGCACTGTGAATTTCTTGCTAAGATAGTAGATGGCCTGCTCCTTCCTCCCTGTGTCATCATGTTGCCCCAATACACAACCAAATGAATTTTCTAAAACCGTCAGGTAAAGGATTAGGGGTTTCCCGGGCTTAGGCGGGACCAATACGGGTGGATTAGACAGATACCCTTTGATTTGGTCGAAAGCCTCTTGACACTCTGTCGTCCAACCTTCTGCAGCATCCTTTCTCAGTAGCCGAAATATGGGCTCACAAGTTGCTGTGAGTTGAGCGATGAACCTGCTGATGTAATTGAGTCTACCCAGCAAACTCATTACCTCTGTTTTGTTCCTTGGCGGTGGCAAGTCTCGGATGGATTCAATTTTGGATGGGTCTAACTCAATCCCCCGTCGACTGACGATGAATCCTAGCAACTTTCCTGATGGAACCCCGAATGCGCATTTGGCCGGGTTAAGCTTGATATCATACCTCCGGAGTCTTTGGAAAAATCTCCTTAGGTCTGTCACATGGTCCTCCTGACGCCAAGATTTGATGATCACATCATCGACGTACACCTCAATTTCCTTGTGTATCATGTCATGAAACACAGCAGTCATTGCTCGCATGTACGTTGCCCCAGCGTTCTTTAAACCGAACGGCATTACCCGATAGCAGTAGGTTCCCCATGGCGTAATAAATGCTGTCTTCTCAGCATCCTCCTCATCCATTAGGATCTGATGATAACCCGCATAGCAATCCACAAAGGATCCGATCTCGCGCCCAGCGCAATTATCGATCAGGATATGAATGTTGGGTAACGGGAAATTGTCCTTGGGACTTGCTTTGTTGAGGTTGCGGTAGTCGACGCACACCCTGATTTTTCCATCCTTCTTTGGGACTGGTACCACATTGGCCAGCCACTCGGGATACCGAGTGACCCGAATGACCTTAGATTGTAATTGCTTAATCACCTCTTCTTTGATCTTTACACTCATTTCTGTTTTAAATTTCCTTAGTTTTTGCTTGACCGGAGGGTATGCCGGGTCAGTGGGCAATTTGTGAACCACTAAATTGGTGCTCAATCCAGGCATATCATCATATGACCATGCAAAAACATCTTTGAATTCCCTGAGAGTTTTGATCAATTCTGCTTTGACATTTGGCTCAATGTGGATGCTAATTTTGGTCTCTTGGATGTTATCAGCGTCTCCTAGGTTCACAGCCTCAGTGTCATTTAGGTTAGGCTTGGGTTTCTCTTCAAATTGGCACAGTTCTCGATTTATTTCTTCGAAGGCTTCCCCTTCGTCACATTCGGATTCATTATCACAAACGACCTCTTGCATTGTTGAGTCAGATTCAGATTGATTTATTAGACTAGGTCGAAGATCCGCTGTGCATGCCATGTCATTAGGACCAGTAAAAAGAGAACTGTTCAGAAAGAAAAAGAACAAAACAAGAAATTAAAATGGGACAAAAGAAAAGAACTTTATTAAATTTGCAGGATAAAAAGGGTTCACACTTTTACAAAACGAAAGTAAAATTGGGATTACACCCTTGAATAATCCGATCAAACAAACAAACAAACAAAACATTAATCAAAGCCTACTACCAAGACTCCCCTCGGACAGGAAGAGGAGTAACCGTCCAATTGTTGGTCTTGGCCTTAGGCCCCACGAATTGTATCTCTGCTCTGCTGGAACCCTCTCCAGCTTCCACCATACTGACATCCGCAAATAGCCTTTCAAAACTCTGATTGAGGTCTTCATTTATTCCGATCAAAGGTCCTCGAATCTTTGGGATCGCTGACCCCTTGGCACTAGCTTTAACAAAAGACCTTGAGAGGCGTGGCACTGGTTTAGGCAGAAACCAGACCCTCTTCTTCATTTTTCGCGCTTGCTTCCTGTCTGCTGCGGTTGGTTTGAACCCCAACCCGAAAGTTTCCAGATTCTTAGGAAGGGAGACAGGTTGGACTATCCCTTGAAGTTCAACTCCCAGGCCTTTTCCCGGCACAAACCCATTACCCAGCATTTCTGATACCATCATTACTGTTGCGGCAGTCACCCTAGGGTGCGGGATGATTTCCCCTTCAGAAATTTTGTTGGCCGACCCTGTATCGAGAATCTGGTAGACCCAGGGACCCTTGTCATCAGTGGTCTCTATGAAAGGCACAATGGTTCCGCCCATGGTGCATGTCGTATCCTCGCCATGCAACACGACCTCTTGTCTTTCCCACTCGAACTTCACTGTCTGATGTAGGGTGGAAGGCACCGCTTTAGCTGCATGAATCCAAGGTCGTCCTAACAGCAAGTTGTAAGATACCGTGGCGTCCAACACCTGGAATTCCATGGTAAATAGGACCGGACCGATGGTTAATTCAAGTACAACATCCCCCACAGTGGCTGTTCCGTTTCCGTCAAACCCTCGGACACAGATGCTATTCTCCCGGATTCTTCCACGGTCAATCTTTAACTGGTCCAGGGTGGATAATGGACAAATATTGGCGCTTGAGCCGTTATCCACCAATACTCGGGTTACCACCGAGTCTTCACATTTGACAGCTAGGTATAGAGCTTTGTTATGCTCCGTACCCTCCACCGGCAGGTCATCATCTGAGAATGTCACTCTGTTCACCTCGAAAATCTTGCTAGCAATGGTTTCCAGGTGGTTTACAGAAATCTCACTGGGTACATGAGCCTCGTTCAATATCTTTAACAGGGCCCGACGATGTTCCTCGGAATGGAGGAGTAATGACAATAGTGAGATCTGGGCAGGTGTTTTTCTCAGCTGCTCAACCACAGAATAGTCTTGTACTTTCATCTTCCTCAGGAAGTCTTCAGCCTCTTCTTCTGACACTGGCTTCTTGGTTGCCACTGGGTTTGTTTTTCTTAACTCCACCGGGGCAAAGCATCGACCTGATCGAGTCAGCCCTTGCGCTTCACAACTGACTTCTTCCACCTGTTTTCCTTGGTACGTTACCACTGCTTTTTCATATTTCCAGGGCACAGCCCTGCTGTCAAGCATAGGCAGTTGGACCACCGGCTTTATGGTCACCCGTTCTCTACATACCCCTTTCAACATGACTGCCGGTGTGGGCAGGATCCCTGGTATTACCAATTTGCTTGGCTCGGGTTTGCTTGTTATGACGGACGGGTTCTTCCCCCATATTACTACCGGCTTGACGCCTTCTCCCTGCGACTGTATATTTGTTCCTCCCCTGGTTAAGACTTCTTTTGGGGCAGCTTGGATCATCATCACTGTTTGTGAGGGTTTTCTTAATTCGCCTCCCTCACACACCAACTCAATCATGTGAGCTTCGTGGTGCGCTGGCAGTGGGTTTTGGTTGATGTTAGGAGCCTCTGGTGTCTGGACCTCGATCTTATTGGTGTCAATAAGATCCTGTATGGCATGCCTTAACTTCCAACACTTCTCGGTATCGTGCCCGAGCATCCCTGAACAGTATTCACAACTGATTGAACGGTCCAAATTCTGAGGCGGGGGATTTGGTTCCCGAGTATGGACGGGACTAACCAAACCCAATTGCCGCAGCTTGTGGAACACAGCGGTGTAGGTTTCTCCCAGTTCGGTGAAGGTTCTTTGCTTCCGCAACCTGTCATTTCTGGCATCTGGATTTCCCCGGAAACCTGCCCCTGAAGGATTTCTATATGCCCTTGGTGGAGGGTAAGTGTTTTGTGGTGGTGCATATATGTTCTGGGGAGCCGGTGCGCGCCATTGTGGGCGAACCGGAGGCTGAGTGTATACCTGGGCTTGGTGTACGGAACAATGTGGTTCTCGAGGTGGATAGAAATTTTGTGGTGGGTTGTATGGATAGTTTGACCTGTGAGGCCTGGGTTGGTTGTAGTGTGGCCTGCCAGCCCTGGGCCAACTGCCTGCCTCGATCGTGGCAACCTCTTCTTTCTTTCTTCTTAGCGCACCTCCCGTGCCGCTTTGAATAGCCTGGGTTGTGGCCTTAAGTGCCGAATAGTTTAAGATCTTGTCCGACCTCAAACCTTCTTCTATCATGACCCCTATTTTGACCACCTCGTTGAAAGATTTTCCAACCGTTGTCACCAAGTGACCAAAGTAGGTTGGATCCAATGTCTGCAAAAAGTAGTCTACCATCTCTCCCTCTCTCATGGGAGGATCGACCCTAGCTGCTTGTTCTCTCCAGCGGAACCCGAACTCGCGAAAACTTTCCCCGGGTTTCTTCCCAGTTCTCAATAACGTGAGACGGTCAGGGACTATCTCTAGATTGTACTGGAAATGACCTGCAAAAGCCTGTGCCAGATCATCCCACGTGTACCACCTGCTGAAATCCTGCCTGGTATACCATTCCAGTGCAGATCCGCTCAGACTTTGGCCGAAGTAAGCTATCAAAAGCTCATCCTTGCCTCCTGCCCCTCTCATTTTGCTACAGAATCCCCGCAAATGTGCCATGGGATCACCGTGCCCTTCATATAAATCAAACTTGGGCATCTTGAACCCAGCCGGGAGTTGGACATCTGGGAAAGGGCACAGATCTTTGTATGCCACGCTGACTTGATTGCCCAGCCCGTGTAAGTTCCTGAAGGATTGCTCCAGGCTTTTGAACTTTCTCAACACTTCATCCTGTTCAGGGGCCTTAACCGGCTTCTCAACCTCTGCCGGAACTTCCAAATGGGGATTGTAAGCCTGTGGTTCGGGTGCATGGAATGTAGGCTCAGGGGGATAGTATTGTGTATCGTGAGCCTGAAACAATGGCTCACTGGTCGTTCGCTGCAAAGGGGCTGATGCAGGTCCCACAAAAATGGGAATATTGGGTGTTGGGAGAGGTTGATGGGGTGGTGGAGCTTGGGAATCATGAGGGCTTCTTTCTTGATGATAGAGGGGATTTGGGCGGCTTGTGGAAGGGCCAGAGTGAGGGTACTCCGGCACGTGTCCCAGTGTCTCAGGGCTCTTTTGCGTTTTGGCCAGGGCTAGCTGCATTGCATGCATCTCTAGTCCCATCCTTTCAATCTTTTCCATTGCCTCTTTTAGCAACTGGCTCATCGGCCTTTCTTCCTCATTACTATTCTCAGAAGTGGTCATGCTTGTTGCTACCGGTCCTTTGGATCTGGTTTGGTATGAATGTGTTGCCAGAATTCTTTAACAACTAACTGTCTGGATATCAGACAACAACAAACTTTGTTAGTGTTAGAGCTTAACAGATTTGATCATAACACATAGAGGATGCAATGCACCTAGGCAGTTAACCGTTTCTACATGCTTTGCTTCAAACCACATGCGTCATCCCGGTTTGTTCATTCGTCTCTTTTTAGAGTATTCTGCGAAACCCCGCGTTTTATTTTATTTACATTTTCTTTTCTTTATTTATTAAAAGCGGTCGAATCTTATGGGGATTGCCTACGTATCACGTCCCCGCGTGAATCAGACCAGGCGTAGTTCTGCCTTAAAGTAAAAACACACAATTTTTGTGAAATCATTGAATTCATTCTCAAAATTTTGCTATTACAAATTACATCAAGCAAGGAATAGCAATAGTACAAACTCGACGGTTTCAAACTCGGTTTAACGAAAAAGAAAACAACATATGGAAAAACAACCCAAGCCAAATAAACAGGACTTGACCAAAACTAATTCTCCAATTTAAGGGGCCGTGAGGCATCATCCGGCCTTTTTGCGGCTCTGGGTGTAAGGTCTCTTTGCAAGCTCTTCAATTCGTTCATAATCCGGCGGACGCAACCCATGATGGAAACAAGGAGGGTCTTCCGAGGTGTTCGCTCATATGCCAAGCATTTCATGTAGATGTAATGCCCTATTTCATCAATCCTTCCCCGGATGTTGTCCCTTTCTGCGAACAAATGCCTTATCTGTTGGTTCTTCAATCCCAGTGTTTGCGCATTGTTGGCAAGCTGATCCTGGAACATCTCCATTTGCCTTTCCATTCTGGTCATTGCATCGTAATAATGCCTTCTGTCGTCTTGGGCATTTCGTGTTTGCTTGAGGATCCTTTCTCGAAGAGAGGCATTCGTTTCCCTTAATGTCCCGATGCTCAGTTCATACTCCCTTATGACTTGTTGCAGGTGCTGCCTCCGAGCCATCGCACCCTTTGCCCACTTGGTTCGCAATTTTGCTGTGTTGGCCCTGACTTTTTCCAAATCTTCCTGGCATTCCGCAACCTGATCTTTTAACCCTGCTATCAATCTTTTATCTGCCCGGCTTCCTAGCTGGCTATTAGCCTCTTTTTTCATTCTCCGGATCTGAGTTTTGAGGATCTCGCCTTCTCTGATTAACTTGTTCTTTTCTCCCTTGTGGGCAGCAGACTGTAATTGGCACTCAAACTTCATATCCTGAACTTGTTGCTTCAGTTTGCCTGCTTTGACAAGATATTCCTGCTCTTTGGCCAACCAGCCCCACTGTTCTTGTGAAGATTTGGCAAATTCTTGCAGGTGAGGTCTTTTGGTCGGTCTTCCAGATGATGTCTCCCCTTTGTACCAGGCCTGATACCCGGGCGAAACTTCCCCTTTTGCCCGATTCAATACACAAGTATTCGCTTCTAAGTATTGACATTGGCTCCAAATTTGACGAACCCTTGCTTCAGGAAACTGGCCGTCGGGACTGATCTCGATTACCTGGATGCTCAGATCCTCGTCTTTCGGCACTATCTGATACCTCCCAAGTTGCCTTAAAACCCGATGCGGCGCGTATGGTTGAATACTTTTAAGTCCCATTAAGAGAAAATGGGGCCTGGCTGCTGGCATGTATATGACTTCGCCGATCGATAACCATCCTAGCGCCCACTGTATTTGACTGGCGTTGAGGGTATGGAAATATGAGGTCCATGCTACAACTCCTTCTGGTAGGTAGGTTTCATCAACTCTGGTATAGAACTCCTCTATGCAGGTCTTTCCAGCGGATCCATGGCTCAGAAACTGGGCTCGGTGACATAGGTGTTCGATCATCCACATTTGCAACAACAAATTGCAACCCTCGAAAAAGCTTCCTCCGGCTTTGCAAGAAGTGAGTGCCCGGAATATATCAGATACTATCATGGGCGCCAACGTACTATCACTCTGTGTGAGCAACGTACTGACGACCCCTGCTATCTTTATGTCAATATTCCCATCTTTTCTTGGGAATACTAGTAGTCCTAAGAAAGTTATCATGAAAGCAATTCGTCTATGTTCTTCCCACTTCTGGCGATTACCTTTGCTGCACAACTGGTTTTCTGGCTTGTCGAATCCTCCTATGTGACCATATCTTTGATATATGAAACTCATGCTGCAAAAACCTTTTGCCAAGTCAGGGTTATGAACTGTTCTGACTATCTTTAAGGAGTCCAGGAACCGGTGTACTGCTACAGCTCTTGGAGCAATCAGATATTTGTGCCTCAAAGGAGTCTCAGTGCTGCCGATATACCCTGCTATTTCTTCTAAAGTTGGGGTAAGTTCGAAATCTGAGAAGCGGAAGACATTGTGCGCAGGATCCCAGTGGGGGACTAGTGCCCTTATGATATCTCCTCGTGGCCTGATATCCAACAAACTCGTGAGGCCTTTCAGATACTTCTTGATTTCGTCATGCCCCTCTTTGCCCAAATCATTCCACCAGAGCCGCAATTGGAGGGGAATTTTATTCATGATTGAAAAGGGTTCATTCGGAATCGTGCTCATTCTGCACATTTATTAATAAGATTTTAACAAACGACACTTATCCTGCTAAAAATATATGCGATTTTTTGTGAATTTTGAATTTTCATATATATATAAAAACTTTCTAAAGAAGTCAATAACGGAAAATATTTTGGATTTTTTTTTTTTTTTTTTTTCGAAAAACTGGGAGCCTGAAAGGACTTTTCTAGACCTTTAACAAGATAAATACTTTTGCCATAAATAAAGATATATACATTTTGAAATAAAGCAAAACTTTTGAATTTTTCATATATATATATATATATACATATATTTGTAACAAATAATAAAAGTAAAGACAACACAAGACTTTCTTTTTTATTATAAAAAACAATTTTAAAAATAAGATTTTTTTTGATTTTTATGACAAGACAAACTCTATATTTCTATTGATATATTTTTATTATTATTATTATTTATTTTTTTTCTAAGACAGAACAGCGACTTTCCTAACCGTTATTTCCCTTTTTTCACAATATTCCAAATATTCAAACACCGGTCAGCATGCGGGTATGAGACAAATAAATGCACGAAAAACAATAGGATGCGTCAGCATGGCCTTTTCATATCAGGTTGCTAGTCCTAGACGGACCCAACCCCTGTGTTGAGTCCCCTAAGTCAAATGCAACGTGATGCAAATAAGCGTTCCTACTAGGGATCCGGCATGAAGTCACGTTATTCTATGTTCAAAACCTGGGTCGGTGTTCTAGACAGTGTACCCGAGCGGACAACTCGAGTTGAGGAAGGAGCTCCTTTCCGGGAACCAAAAGGCCAGCCGGCTTAGAAACTTTCCGAGCCTCTTTTATTTAGGGTATGACACTAACAGAATAGGGAGTCTCAACCAGTGAGCACATCCCCGGAGGCAAGAAGAGAAAGGTTTCGGCACAGTTTATATACAGTTCAAATAATATCAAAGCGGTAAAGGCAGCATTTAGCACATTAGGCTCAAAACATGTAATAATCAGATAATAAATAAAGCCAAATAATAATAATTACTCTAAGCTCGAATTCTTAACCCTGAACCAGTGGTTCTGGGTTTTTGATCCCCAGCAGAGTCGCCAGAGCTGTCACACCTCCTTTTTCCGCGCCCGCGGGGCGCAGGGGGAGTTTTTTCCAATTAAAGGACAATCGAAACGGGATTGGTTTAATTATTTCAGAGTCGCCACTTGGGAGATTTAGGGTGTCCCAAGTCACCAATTTTAATCCCGAATCGAGGAAAAGAATGACTCTATATTATGGTCTGCGTACCAGAAATCCGGATAAGGAATTCTGTTAACCCGGGAGAAGGTGTTAGGCATTCCCGAGTTCCGTGGTTCTAGCACGGTCGCTCAACTGTTATATTCGGCTTGATTATCTGATTTTATACAAGTATGAACTTATGTGCAAATTTTATCCTTCAACCGCTTTTATCATTTACTATTATTTTTATCAAGAATTACAACGTTATAAAATGTATCTCGAACCACGTTACAATCAATGTACCCGTGGTCGTCGACACACTTTGACTCCGTTGAGATTTGGATTTGGGTCACATCAATGTGCACCCGAGTTTAAGGAAATTAAATTATTAGAGGCGTGCCTAAAGCGACTAGCGTATTTATTTTGGGTAGGACCGTGGAATTTTACTAAACGGTCCATCCTGAAGTCTAAACAATTTTTAAAGCAGATATTTACTGAGGGCCCCGCAATTTGTATTTTATTTGGTGAGGCTCATCTCATTCTTATTTTAAAATGAATTTGCAACGTCATGGACACGCATCTCGAACCACGTCACAATCAATGTACCCGTGATTAGAAACACATTTCGACTCCGTTGAGAATTGGATTTGGGTCACATAAATGTGCACCCGAGTTTAAGAAGGTAAGATTTATTAAGGCGCGTCCTAAAGAGTCTAACGTATTGTTAATTTAGGAGGGTTGTGAGATTTGCTAAACGACCCGTCCTAGAAACTAAATGCTTCGATAATATACGTTTAACGAGGGCCCCGCATCTTGTGCGTTTTTGTTTGTCGAAGCTCATCTCGTCTTTATTTTAAAAGGAGATCCTATAGCAACTACGTTTCTTGTCGCATTTGTCTCTACTAGTTGAGAATAAAAATGACCCTATTCAATTACATGCTTGCAGGTTATTATAACGGAATTCTGAGTGCCTTTGCAGAATAAGAAAACATGGCCATGCCCATGGGCAGCTAATCGAGCATCGTGGGCCCGAACCCAGCCCACACAGTATCGGCTGGACCTGGGCCAATGCCTTTCTGATGAAAGCCTGCTGGGTTCGTTTGATTCGGGCTCGACCTTCGTGAGGTTGAGGAGTGCAGACTTGCGCCGTTTATTTTAAGGCAATGGTTTGCCAATTGTAAGGAGACAGTTTATCAAAAGGACATGAAATTAACTAACATGGATAGTTCTATGTATTTAAGGACATGCTAACCATATAAAACCTAAGATACAACCTACTGCATTGGAGACCCTTTTATCTATCAACTTACATATACAAACTAGCATTCAATCACCACATATTGACATCTACTGGGCACACAGGCTACCTTCAGTATCTAAACAAGAATGCAAACTATTACACATTACATGAATATTTAATGTAACAATCTATGTATAAAAGACATTCTTCAGGACTTTCATTTGTATTCATGCTCAAATTTCCCAATTACATTTTTGACAGTGCATTGGTTGTGTACCTGGTATAGAGGACAAAGAAGAAAGGAATGATCAGCTGGGCAGTATGCAGTAAACACAGCAACAGCAGATACACAGCAACAACACAGCAACAAATCAACAATCCAAGTGTTTTCCACAGCCCACGACAACCAACAATATTTCCCAGAATAAGGAAAACCAGCAAATAGTCGAGCACCAAATGAGCAATCCCAGGAAAGAGTGATGAAACAAACAGCAGTAACAGAGTATTCAATGCAGCAACACCAACAGTTCAACAACCACAAACAGATCAATCAATGCGAACAACAGAACTTGGCCAAGGCAGCTTGACCAATATGAACTCTTATACAACTTTCAGACAGTGTTTGGTTACAATGTTTACTGGAAAACTACCTTATGTTTTTCAGTTTTCTTTAAACTCAGTAGACCTCTCTTCAGACTAAAAGTTCCAGCCTTTTCTCTCTTTTTTTTTCTGAAGACTAAAAGTCCAGCCCTCTTTAAGTTATCAAATGGCCTATTTATAGGCCAAATGCACCAGTACAGCTGAGCTGCCCTGCCTGCCAATTGGCAGAATGCCCATACCCTTTAAGCCCATCCTAAACATGCTTGGTGCCAGCCCCTTTTGTTCCCCACGCCTGATTTATTCTTTAATCCAGGATTATGGGCTTATTTTAGTATTCCTTTTAAACCCATACTCTTGTGTCTTGTCCCCCCATTGGCATTAGTTTAATCCTAATTTAGTACCCCATTTGTCAGCTCACTTAAACTAATTACTTTTGTTCTTTTTAACACCCCAGAATACCCCTGTCAACCTTGATTATTACTGCCCCTGCCTATTGCAGCATCATGGCATTGTTGAACTGATGAAAGTTCAAATTCAAGACTGCCTCGACTGAATCCTTTTAGTCATTTTTACAATGCCAACAAACCATTTCAAACATTACTGGGGCATTCAGTCAGTGGCCGAGTTCAATTAGTTACGTGAAAATACTAGCTCATTCGATTCATTAGTTATAGCAAACTAATCGATGACATTCATCGAGTCGACTATACTAATTATAACAGGTAATAATCAGTCGCTCATATAAATAATACGTTCAGGGACCTAAAGGGTATCAGACAACTTTTGTTCAATTACTGGGGCCTATATGAATTATTTATGCGACGACTATACTAATCGGACATGCTTTTCACAGAGTGTATTCAGAACACAAACAGAAGACAATCGACCAAATAAAAAGGCCTTTAACAGAGATGGAAGAAATCCGACTGAAAAATAACAAAATAACAAACAAACACAAAGAAATATGATGACAACTTAATTAGAACCAAACAAAGAGAAAAGGAAACTTACTGAAAAAGTTTGAAATCAAACGGACCCAAATCAAACTCGACTTCGAACTTTTGAGGCCGAACAAACTTTAATCAGGGTGTTCTCACATGAGAACACCTTGATTAAGGTCTATTAGACCTCAAACCTATGTCCAAACCGGCCGGATTCCCCAAGTGCATGTGTTCTAAAGTCTGGATATCCAGATCTGGATTTTTGGGAGTTGTGGGTAGATTCGGACCAAACCAAGTTTGGTTTGGTCACGAGGAAGGTCAGGGGAGTGTCTGGTACAAAGATGGTGAGGTTTGGTGTAGATCGAGTTTTGTCTCGAATCTTCAAATCCAGATTCGAGACGATAGGAGATGATTCGAGGTTCGTGGTTAGTGGATTCGTGTTCAGGGGAGTGAGGGGGTCTTAGGGTGTTCAGGGGGTGGTCACCGGCGTTCGTGCCGCCGGCTTTAATGGCGAAGGAGACTAGGGCGGCTGCTAGGGTTTGGGGGTTTCAGGGTTCAGGGAAGGAGACGAGTGAGGGGTGGGGTTCGGATAGGGGGCGTGGGGTGTAAGGGAAGGTTTATATATGGTGAGGTTGATCGGATCTGAGCCGTTAGATCAGATGATCTCAACGGCTTAGATCTGATGTTGAGAAATGGGACGGGGTCGTTTGATAGTTAAACGTGGTCGTTTGGTTTAAGTGAGGGGTTGGGTCAAACCGGTTATTGGGTCGGGTTTAAAAACGGGTTGCTGAAAGAGGTCCTGAGCCGTTGGATCGGCTAGGACGGACGGCTCAGATTGATTTGCCTGAAACGACGTCGTTTCAGGAGGTTCCTGGGCAGGCCTGGTCTGGACCGGGTCAGATCGTTGGTTTGGGCCTGTTTTTGTTTTATTTTTGGGCCCAAATTGATTTCAACTTTCTTTTGTTTTCCAATTTAAAGAAAAATAAAAAATAAAAATAAAAATAACTAATAAAACAAATGAAATTAAAACAAATAACAATATGGCGTTTCAACATAATTATCATACCAAGTAAGTTAAATCACAACCTAAAACGGACGATGCACATATATTTATATTTTTTGAAATTTCTTTTAACGCCACATATATTTTTTGTATTTTTGTTTGATAATGACTAGATGCAAAATGGACAGACTCACAAACGACTAACAACGCATGTCACGGAAAGATCGAAAAATTGTACAGCGAAGCCTTTTGCCACTATTTTTATTTTCTTTTGGAGCGATTGTCCGTGAAGCAAAAATCACGTGCTTACAGCTGCCCCTCTTTGCACGAAGACACGAAGGGTTTTCGCGTAAAATCAGATAACCAAGCCGAATATAACAGTTGAGCGACCGTGCTAGAACCACGGAACTCGGGAATGCCTAACACCTTCTCCCGGGTTAACAGAATTCCTTATCCGGATTTCTGGTACGCAGACTATAATATAGAGTCATTCTTTTCCTCAATTCGGGATTAAAATTGGTGACTTGGGACACCCTAAATCTCCCAAGTGGCGACTCTGAAATAAATAAACAAATCCCGTTTCGATTGTCCTTTAATTGGAAAAAACTCCCCTGCCCCCTCGCGGGTGCGGAAAAATGAGGTGTGACAAGGGGCATCTCATCTTTCTTCGAAATCCCTCCGGCATGTTGGCATTCATCACATCTTTTCACAAAGTCACCGGCATCCTTGAACAAAGAAGGCCAATAGAAACCACAACTAAACACTTTAGACGTCGTCCTCGCCCCGCCATGATGGCCACCATAGGGCGAAGAGTGACAAGCTTCCACAATACTCAATTGATCTTCTTTGGGAACATACCGACGAATTACACCATCGATGCAAATTTTGAAAAGATATGGCTCATCCCAATAGTAGTCCAAACAATCCCGCTTGAGCTTCTTCCTTTGGTTAGAAGAGAGCTCAAACCACACCGGTAACAAGATAATTGGCAATGGCGGCAAACCATGGCATGTCTAGCATTGAAACCGAGAGGAGTTGTTCATCCGGAAAAGCATAATTTATCTCAAGGCTGTCCAAAGGCCTCCCTTCCTCCTCCAATCGAGACAAGTGGCCCGCCACTTGATTTTCACTACCCTTTCTATCAACAATCTCCAAATCAAATTCTTGAAGAATATGCACCCATCTCATTAACCTCGCTTTTGAATCTTTCTTCGTCATCAAGTACCTAAGGGCGGCGTGATCGGTATGAATAATCACTTTGGCCCCCATAAGATATGGGCGAAACTTCTCCATGGAAAAAACAATGGCAAGTAATTCCTTCTCGGTGACTGTGTAGTTCCTTTGAGATTCATTCATTGTCTTACTTGAGTAGTACACCAGATGGAACATTTTGTTGATTCTTTGGCCCAAGACCGCCCCCACCGCAACATCACTAGTGGCGCACATGAGCTCAAAGGGCAAGCTCCAATTTGGTGCGATAATGATGGGGGTAGTCGTCAACTTTTGCTTTAGAAGCTCGAAAGCCTCCATACATCTCTCATCGAACACATATTTGGCATCTTTCTCTAGAAATTTACACAACGGTTTAACTACCTTAGAGAAGTCTTTGATGAATCTTCGGTAGAAACCCGCATGTCCAAGAAAACTCCTCACCCCTTTGACAGAAGTAGGGGGAGGAAGCCTTGAGATAACCTCAATTTTCGCCTTATCAACCTCAATCCCTCTTTTTGAAATTTTGCGACCCAACACAATTCCTTCTTCTACCATAAAATGGCATTTCTCCCAATTGAGAACCAAGTTTGTGTCTTCGCATCGGGCCAACACATGATCCAAGTTTTGAAAGCATTCAACAAATGAGTCCCCAACCACACTAAAATCATCCATGAAGACCTCCAATATGTCCTCCACCATGTCGGTGAAGATTGCCATCATACATCATTGGAAAGTCGTCGGTGCATTACATAATCCAAATGGCATTCGAGAGAAGGCGAATGTGCCATAAGGACATGTGAAGGTTGTCTTTTCTTGGTCTTTCGGGGCAATGAGAATTTGGTTATAGCCTGAATACCCATCCAGAAAACAATAGAAAGCCCAGCCCGCAAGACGATCAAGCATTTGGTCCAAGAACGGCAATGGGAAATGATCCTTTCTAGTCACCTTGTTCAACTTCTGGTAGTCCATGCATACCCTCCAACCCATCACAGTACGAGTCGGAATAAGTTCATTGTTGTCCTTGGTCACCACCATCATTCCTCCCTTCTTTGGCACATATTGTACCGGAGAAGTCCACGAACTGTCAGAAATTGGATACACCACATCGGCGTCAAGCCACGTGATGACTTCCTTTTTGACCACCTCTTGCATGGCCTCATTGAGTCTCCTTTGATGTTCAAGAGACGGCCTAGAATCCTCCTCCAATATTATCTTGTGCATGCAAAATGCGGGGCTAATACCCCGAATATCCTCCAAGGTCCATCCAATCGCCCACTTGCGCTTTTGAAGAACCGCCAAAGTGGCGTCAACCTGCATGTTAGTCAAGCAAGAAGAAATAATAACCGGCAAAGTGAAATTAGGACCCAAAAATTCATACCTGAGGTGAGGAGTAAGTGGTTTCAACTCCAACACCGGTGGCTCCTCAATAGATGGCTTGGTGGGTGGAGTTTTATGATTTTCAAGATCAAGATATAACTTCCTCGGTTCATAAGAATACGAGCCCATGCCATGTAATGCGTTCACACACTCCACCCTTCCAGCATTATCATCAACATCCATGTTCAATAGCACGGCCCCAAGTGGGTCCTCAATATTTGCCATTATGCTTGTGACATCCACTATCACCGCCGTGACAATGTCAACAAACGAGCATATCTCGGTGCTATTTAGTTGCCTCATTGATTTGCACACGTGGAACACCACCTTTTCATCTTTAACACGGAAAGTCAATTCTCCCACTTCCACATCAACCAAGGCCTTCCCCGTAGCTAGGAAGGGCCTTCCAAGAATGATAGGCACCTCGAAATCCACTTCGCAATCCAAGATCACGAAATCGGCCAGCAATATGAACTTATCAACACGAACAAGGACATCATCAATAATCCCCAAAGGCCGCTTCATTGACCGGTCCACCATTTGAAGCCTCATAGAAGTTGGACGAGGTTGTCCGATACCCAAGGTCTTGAAGACCGAATATGGCATGAGATTGATACTTCCCCCCAAGTCACATAGGGCTTTTGCGAAATCGGCACTTCCAATGGTACATGGTATTGTGAATGCTCCGGGATCCTCTAGCTTTGGAGCCATGGAATGTACAATGGAACTCACTTGGTGTGTCATCTTGATTGTCTCACACTCCATCGATCTCTTTTTAGTAACCAAGTCTTTCATGAACTTTGCATATCCCGACATTTGTTCAAGTTCCTCCACCAAGGGCACATTTATAGTCAAACTCTCCATCATCTCAATAAATTTTTTAAACTGGTTGTCACCTTTTTGCTTGGCCAACCTTTGAGGATATGGCAGAGGAGGTCTAGGCAAGGGTTCCTTGGCTTTTGTCACCACCGGTTCAGGCATATCAATAACGTGTTCCCTAGACGGGTTCATGGCCTCTTGAGTCTCCTCCTCACCCTCATCAATTTCAATTCTCACATCATCACTTGCACTTTGTTCAACAACATCCTCAACTACCAACGGGATCTCATCATTTTACAACTCTTCTTCATCAACCACAACTAGATTACCTCTTGAGGCTTGCGCATCACCGCCTCTTCCGCTTCTCGTGGTCACCTCCATCACATGATTATTATGCCCACCCTTGGGGTTTACTACCGTATCACTTGATAGAGCACCCTTTTGGCGAGTGTTGAGAGATTGCGAAATTTGCCCGAGTTGTACTTCCAAATTACAGATTGAAGTGTTATGGGAGGCCAATTGAGCATCGGAGTCATGATTCTTCTTCATCATTTGCTCAAACATGTTCTCTATTTGACCCATGTCATTGCCCGACGAACTCAACCCTTGAGATTGAAACGGAGGCGGGTTATTGGGTTGTTGATACATTGGGGGCCTTTGAAAGCCTTTCCCCCTATTACCTTGTCCACCATTGTTGTTCCAACCATCTTGACCACCATTGTTGTTGTTCCAATTGTTGTTCCCGTTCCAATTACCTTGATTCCCCGAATTATTGTTCCCCCAATTGCCTCCTTGATTGCTATTGTAATTCCAATTGCCACCTTGTTGATTGCCTCAATTACCTTGGGATCTCCATTGTTGATTCCCTTGACTAACTCTATTCCCTTGGTAGTTGTTGACATATTGGACTTCCTCCCTTTGGTCATCAAAATCTTCATTCGAATATCCACCACCATCATCATAGTTGTCAAAATTTTCTTGAGGTTGTTGTTGCCTTCTTTGCCTTGTTTTCATCATATTCTTTGCCTTGAAGTTGCGCTTTAGCCAATTGGTTCATTGTTGTTGTGAGTTAGGCAATGGCTTGGACGTGATCATGCAACTCCTTATGCAAGTGTATAACATTAGGATCACCTTGAGGAACATTAGCCCGGCTTTGCCATGCCGAAGAAGTATCGGCCATTTTATCAAGACTATCACAAGCTTCGTTGTATGGAATCTTCATAAAATTACCACCGACCAACTGATTGACAATGCACTAGTTTGTTGTGTTTATACCCCGATAGAACGTCTGTTGGATCATAACATCATTCATATCGTTGTTGGGGCACTCTTTTACCATCGTCCAAAACCTCTCCCATATCTCATGTAAAGGCTCTGTCGGCTCTTGCTTGAAGGCTAGAATCTCATCTCGAAGAGCCGCCATATGACTAGGAGAAAAGAACTTGGCAATAAATTTATCGGCTAACTCACCCCACGTAGTTATGGAATGATTTGGGAGTCTCTCCAACCAATCCAATGCCTTCCCCCGAAGTGAGAAGGGGAAAAGCCTTAACCTCAGTGCATCTTCCGAAACATTTGTCTTCCTGCTCCCCCAACAAGTATCCACAAACCCTTTCAAATGCTTGTATGCGTTTTGCTCTGAGGCGGCTGTGAAGTACCCTCGTTGTTCGAGTAAAGTGAGCATGACATTGGTGATTTGGAAGTTCCCCGCCTGGATTCGGGGAGGAACTATTGCACATGCGTACCCTTGATTGGGTAGAACTCTTGGTGCCACTCTTGGTGGAGGTGGAGGAGGATCTGGAATTTTGTCATTAGCATTAACATTTGCATTAGCATTTCTACCTCGTCTTTGTGCTTGGGGTAAAACCTCCTCTTGTTCTACATCTTCCACCTCCTTCACTCCCACATTAATAGCATCTTGTACGTTTAAAGCCATTGGTACCTGAGTGAATTAACACAAATAGAGTAAGTAAAAAGAAGGAAAAAGAAGCAAAACACAAAACTAGCTAACAAATAGTCAAACACCGTAAAGCTCCCCGGCAACGGCGCCAAAAAGTGATCGCAGCGGACTCAACCTAAGGAAGAGTGGGTCCTAATACTTTTACCCAATAGTGGTATCGGGGTCAATTTTCCACATGGATCTTCAATTTGGAGTTGAGTGTTTGTATGGTCTAGGACTATGTTTTAGCTCCTAATTGATCTTCTAACATTTTTTTGTTTTCTTTTGATTATCAACTACAATTTATCAACTACAAGTTTAAAGCTAAGTTAGGCTAAGATATTGATTCTAAGTTGTATGCAATATAGAGAAAGTCACTAGGGTTGTGGCATGTACCTAGGTGGTCAACTAACGGGTAGAGATTCCTAATGCAAGAATGATGAATATGGGACTTATGCTATAACCGTTGCACTTTTGCACCCACTCTCACACCTCTCGATAGAGAGAGTGATTTTGCCCAATTGACTCTCTATCGACCAATTGGGTAGGCTAATTTGCCCAAACAACTTATGGCTCAAGTTGGGTAATTACTCTCTCGAGGTTTAACCCATTAATTGGGACTACCATTCTCATGGGTCCATCCCAATTCCTTGTTGGAATTAATCTTGGGGTCATAGACTCTCTTTCTCAAGAAGAGTCAAGACTCACTACACTAGACTTAGTGTTTGCAACCACCAAATCTTAATGAAAACATAAGATTAATCCAAATAACAAATACCCAAAATCATTCATGCACTAAACAATTACATCCATTAATTACCCACACTAGGGTTGAGCCACAACCCTAGCTAATGGGTTTAGCTAGCCATAATAGAAACAGAAATTGAAGAAATAGTAGATGAAATTGACATAATAATTAACTACAATGTTAATCTACTCAAATCCACGTTAATACTAGAAGAAATTGCCCAAAATAGGCTAAAACTATGAAGTCTCGAGTTCAGCTGCTATCTGATAAAAACCAAAAAAAACACCCCTCTAAAAACTTAAATGTCCTATTTATACTACACAAGAAAAACCAGACAAAAATACCCCTGAGGGTCTGGCGCAGACCGCGCCTAAACGCGCGACCGCGTAGGGGTTTGGGTCTTCATATCTTGCTTCTGACACTGGGGACGCGGATCGCACAAATGTGCCGCGTGGCCGCGTAGGGTGTTTTGGTCCAAATCCACCCTCTCTGAACTTCATCCACGCGGACCGCACTGATTAGGTGTGTGGCCGCGTGGGCTTTTGCCTTGAATGACTAAGTCTCTGACACTCTTGGGCGCAAACCGCGTGGAAAGGAGCACGGACCGTGCATCTTGACTTGGAAATTGCATGGTCTCTGAACTATTCTGTGCGGCCGCATGGCAAAGCAGTGCGGACCATGGAGGTTGACCTTGAAATAACCAAGCCTCTGAACTCTCCTGTGCGGCTGCGTGACACATCAGTGCGGACCGCACATGTCATTTTGTTCTCCACTTCAGTTGTCTTTTGACACTTGGCAAATTTCACTCCTTTTTGAGCCGATCTTTGGTATTTGTCATCTTGTCGCTCAAACCTGCAATCAAGCGCAACTTGTAAGCATTTTGGGACTAATTTATGGCAGTTAATGCACAAAGATTAGGTAAGAATGAGTATAAAACATGTAGAAATCACAGTTATCACGGCGTGCAACCCAATCCCACATGTCCACCCTTATTACTTCTCAACACATATCACCCTTATTCCTCCTATTGCGGCGCGCAACCCGATCCCACTTTTCCACCCTTATTACTCCTTATTGCGGCGTGCAACCCAATCCCACCAGACAATCACATTCTCCCTTATTTCTCTTGTTGCGACGTGCAACCCGATCCCAATATATAAATCAGCATCAAACACAAAAATAAAGATAAGTGTTTCACCAATTAGTTCAAATCCTCCACCATACTTATACCTCAATCCACGTAATAGAATATCACTACGTTTATGAAACTTCACCATTGTAAACTACTCAGAGAGACCAACCAAGGTGTACCATAAGGCACCAATACACCAATAAAGACCAACAGAGTACTAAAACAAAACCATGAAACAATTGAATACTTCAATAAAGAGAGCAACAGTTAATATGAAGCAATTAGACATGGAAACAATAATGAACAAGTAGCAATTAAGACATGGAAGCAGTTATGAACAAGTAGCAATTAAGACAAGAAATATTATAATAGGAAACGGGGAAGGGAACAAGCTAAAAATAGTAATTTGGTGGCGCATAGGTGCTCGTCACCACACCTATATGCCACACACATGAAATTTCACATAGAACATAAGTCGGAGATTCCTATTCCCTCAAGTTAGGATTAGACCAAACACTTACCTCAAGTCAACGGGTAATTCAATATTCAATCACCGCTTTACCTCTTGATTCCACTACCAATTCACTCGTATCTAGTCATAATTAACTCAATAACATAAATAAATGCTAAATAATTCAACTCCAATGCATAATTAAAGGTTTTCTACCATTTTCCCCAAAAAGTCAAAAATCGACCTCGCGCCCGCTTGGTCGAAACTCGAAGTTCGAACCAAAACCCGATTACTCATTCACCCCCGAGCTCGGATATGCAATTTGTTTTGGAATCCGACCTCAATTTGAGGTCTAATTCCCCAAAAATACCCAATTTCCCAAAAATACCCAATTTCCCATGAAAATTCCTAGACTTTGTGATAAAATCTTGCAAAAAGATGAGATAGAATGAAAGAGTTGAGTTGGAAATCACTTACTATGATTTGGAGAAGTTTGGGTCATTGCAAAATCGCTAAGGAGGTTTAGGATTTGAGATGATTGAAAAATGGATGAAAATCCCGTCTAAATCCAAACATATCAGTTGCAGATGTCGCAATTGCTGTAAGCATGTGATTTTTGCCCTATATGAGAATTACTCCAAAAACAAAATCCAAAAAATTCAAAATAAAACAATTTTCATTTGTGTGCAATTTTTGAATTTTCGTGACATTTTTTTTTATAATTATTTGTATTTTTGCCTGTACATGTTAATGTGCTAAATTAATAAAAAATCATAAAAATATGTCGCATTTGCATTTGATATTTAATTAAGTTTGTTTTACAAAATGAAAAAATCATAAAAATAATGTACGTTGCATTTTTAACATTTAATGTCCAAATTGTGTGATTTTATTGTTAATCGCTATTTAATTGTGTGTTAATTGCTATTAAGAGTTAATTAGTATTTCCAGATAATTTTCGGTTTTATAATTTAATCTTACCATTTTTTAGCTTTATTAATTAGAAAATTGAATAAATAGAAAAGAACAAAAATAGAAGAAAATCGGATTGGACCTTTTCTTCAATTTTTAACCACAAGCCCAAAGAACCAAACCCATACCGGGTCAACTCGACCCGGTCTGCCCCATAACCAAACCACCCGCCCAACCTCCTATCTTCACTTCATTTTCATTTTTCACAAACAAACCCTAAACCTAAACATTCGCCCCCCCCTCTCTTCTTCTCCAAACCAAGCACCCCAAGCTCCCAACCATGGCTGCCTCCTCTTCTCCTTCAACACACACGCACGCACACACATAGTCGTCGACCTCCCCAGCCATGTCCACCTTCGAGACCCAGCACCCCCATCACCCCAGCTTCGTCTTCGTCGTTTAGCTCGAGCTCTCATGGCTGCCACCTTCTTCGTCTTCTCCATGTCTAGCTCAAGCTCGACAATGGCTGCCCCTTCACCTTCATCTTCTCATCTCAAACGACCACTCAGCTCACATCGCCATTGACGCAGCAGCTGCCCCGTCATCCATCTTCCTTCAACCAACGACCAGCCATGAACGACCCCGCTGCCACTGCTTCGTCTTCGCCACCCAGCAGCACCATCAACGCCCAGCTCCTCTAGGCGCGAAGCTACAGCCCTGAACGACCACTGCCATCTCCAAGCTCCAGTCGCGAGCCCAGCCTCATTCGTCACAGCAACTCGCCGCTGCTTCACCTCCATGGTTGACCCCAGCTCCACCACGACAGTATGTCATCGTCCAGTAGCGTCACCGTATCCCGTCGCCTCCAGTTCAAAACGAGACCCAATCATCTCGTTTGTTCGAGCTTTGGTCGGGGTCACACATACAGGTCATGCTCAGTCGAGTTCGTCGAGTTGCAGTGCGTCGAGGTTCCGTTTGAATTCGGGCTTCAAACTAGTAGGTTTCCGTTCTTTTTCTTTTAGTTTTCATTCAGCAAGTTCATCTTCCGCTCTTTTTCTTCGTTCTCTGATTGTGTTTGTGTTCTGATGGTTTGGTTTGAATTTGAACCCGGGTCTTTGTTTGTATTGGAGATAATTTGTGTTCATTTTGTTTAAAGTTTGTTAGTTTTTCGTCAAGTGATTTAATGTCGAGTGTTTATGTGTTGGTCCTAAGTTTTTGATTTAGTTTGAATCATTCATCTTTGTTATGATATTGTTTGATTTAGTTTGAGTTTAACTGATGATTGATTTTAGTGATTTGAATCTACTTGTTTGTCCTATTAAGTTTGTTGATATGAATCTGACCTTGATAAACGGAATTGGGAGTTAGTTTCATGTGTTAAATTTGTCAATTGTTGGGGTTGATTTGGTTATAGCTGTTGTATTTGGTTAATTGATTTAGGTGAATTGGTTATAGCTGATGGGGTAGAATGGTCAATTGCAGTATTTTCAGGGGTAGAATGGTAATTTCAGTAATTTTAGAGGGGTATTTTTGGAATTAAAAATCTGAACAATTATTTATTTTGAGTGCTCTGTCCACTAAGTATTCAATAATATTAAAATAATAGTAAAATAATACGTAGTGGCGGACAAGACATGAGGTAGTGGGGGTTTGATATAATTGTTTAATATAGTGGGGGACAAAACATAAGTTAGTGAGGAATAATGTAGTTGTTTAATATAGTGGGGAACAAAGCATGCAAGTATGAGGGGGGGGAATATTTCGGGTTAGTGGTTCAAGACAAGAGTCTTGCTATAAATAAGAGTCATTTTTGACACAAGTGGGGGTGGAGATTGAGAAGAGGGAATTCCGAAAATATAAAGAAAAAAAAATCCGAAAATATTAGGGAAGAATTCCGAAAATATTGAGAGAGAATATGAGATTTTTTGAATATTAAGAGAGATTTGAGGATTTTTCGGAACAGAAAAAGAAAAATTCTGGAAAGTTAAAGAGAGAGTAGTATACACCCGATATACAATCTAAATACACTGGATATACGGATTCAGAAATTAAGGGTTAAACATTAACTAGTTTTTCAATCTGAAAAGATTCCCTTTGCTTCTGCCCGTTAATTATTGTTGGTATTCTGGATTTTCATTTGGTTTGTTCCTTGAGTTTGGTTGGTTATTTGCTACCGCTTCACTGGTTGTTGCTGGATTTCTGCTCGATTTTTAAAATATGTTGTTGGGTGTTGCTGTTGTTGTATGCTACTGCATTCCTGCTGATCTTCCTTTTCTTTTGCTTCCAATATCAGGTACACAACTGACACGCTGGTTACTGTAAACTGAAACATGAAGCATGAATATGAAATGAAGAGTTGAAGTTCTGAATTTATCTTAATTATATTCTGAATTTTATTTGTATATATACATTATTTAGCTTACTCTAATCAGAATCATGTAGCTGTTTAATATATATAGTGGAACATCTGACGGTAGCTTAGCGGACGAACTATCTATGTATTGCCTAAAAATAAATAAATGGTGTATTAACTCTGTCTAGTTAATTCATTATTGTTGGATGATTATCGTGTCTCAAAAAGCATGTTAGCTGATTTAGACTATTCTTAAACATTCAATAGTTAGTTCATTAAACGAATAGACCATTTCGGAACTTGTAGGAATATTGTTTAGCTAAATACTATTGGTTAATTTCAGCATGTAAAGGGTCTAGGATTAAAATTAGATTGCCAAGTTTTTTTTAATTTGACAAACTGTGAACATGCCTAGTATAATGTAACTAGGTAGTAACATGTGAATGAGATGGCCCAGGTCCAGTTTTGTGCCATACACGTTAGGCATGGGCCCGCATTGGCAACGGACTGCCCTGCTTGCATCATTTTCAGATTTTACGAATCATATTCGGAACCTGACTATAACAACTCGTAAGCATGTAAATAAATTAGGACCTTTACTTTCTAATTTTTTAGAGACAAATTTAACAGGAAAAAATGGAGGCACTTTAGGATTATCCTTTTAAAATAAATGAGATGAGCCTCGCCCAATAAAACGCACAAATTGTGGGGCCCTCGATAAATGTTTAACTGAATACTTAGACTTCGGGATGAGCCGTTTAGCAAATTTCACGGCCTTCCCCAAAGTAATAAAGTTATAGACTCTTTAGGCACGATTTTAATAATATTACATCCCTAAACTCGGGTGCGCATTTATGCGACCCAAATCCAAATCTCAACGGAGTCAAAATGTGTCAACAACCACGGGTGCATTGATTGCGACGCGGTTCGAAACGCATTTTCACGACGTTGCAATTCTATTAAAAATAATAATAAAAGCGATTTAAAGTTGATAAAATCACATAAATTATAATATG
This sequence comes from Nicotiana sylvestris, assembly GCF_000393655.2. Taxonomy (NCBI): domain Eukaryota; kingdom Viridiplantae; phylum Streptophyta; class Magnoliopsida; order Solanales; family Solanaceae; genus Nicotiana; species Nicotiana sylvestris. The sequence continues at coordinate 155,212,858 of NC_091067.1, forward strand.
TATTAAAATCAGATATCTAGTCATTACAACAGTTTAAGCGACCGTGCTAGAACCACGGGATTCGGGGGTGCCTAACACCTTCCCTCAGGTCAACAAAATTCCTTACTTAGAATTTCTGGTTCGCAGACTTCATTTGGAAAGTCGAATATTTTCCTCGATTCGGGATTCAATCGGTGACTTGGGACACCATAAATATCCCAAGTGGAGACTCTGAAATAAATAAATAAATCCCATTTCGATTGTCCTTTAATTGGAAAAAACTCCCTTCCGCGCCCCTGTTGCGGATGGCGCGGGCAAAAAAGGAGGTGTGACAGCTCTGGCGACTCTGCTGGGGACAAAAGTTAACCCAGAATCTCTGGTTCAGGGTTAGAAATTCGAGCTTAGGTAAATTGTTATATTTGGCTTTATCTGATTTTGTTACATGTTTGGGTCCAATGTGCTAAATGCTACTTTTACCGCTTTGATATTATCTGAACTGTATATAAACTGTGCCGAAAACCTTCTCTTCTTACCTCCGGGGATGTGCTTACTGGTTGAGACTCCCTATTCTGTTAGTGTCATACCCTGAAATAAAAGAGGCTCGGAAAGTTTCTAAGCCGGCTGGCCTTTTGGTTCCCGGAAAGGAGCTCCTTCCTCAACTCGAGTTGTCTGCTCGCGTACACTGTCTAGAACATATACCGAGGTTGAACCTAGAATAACGTGACTTCATACCGGATCCCTAGTAGGAACGCTTATTTGCATCACGTTGCATTTGACTTAGGGGACTCAACACAGGGGTTGGGTCCGTCTAGGACTAGCAACCTGAGATGAAAAGACCATCCTGATGCATCCATTTATTTTTCGTGCATTTATTTGCCTCGCGCCCGCATGCTGACCGGCTTTTGAATATCAGGAATATTGTGAAATTGAGGAAAAGAAGAAAAAAAAGAATAGCGATTAGGGAGTTAATTGTTTATTTTTGAAAAATTCAATGCCCAAATACTGTCGAAACTCTGCCGAAATTTTGAGAAAATGAAAAAAAAAAATTTATTAGTTCGTTTTACTAAAAGCAAAAAAAAAATCGTTGTTCTGTCTTATTTTCAAAAAGAGAAAAGGAAAATAGTTTGTCTTGCCATGAAAAATGAAAATGAAAAAGAGTCTTATTTTTAAAATAGTTTTTTTATTTGTTTATGAAAATGCCAAAAATGAAAATGAAAAAAGTCATGCTTTGAAAGTGGTTTTGTTATTTGCTGCCAAAAATAAAAAAAATAAAAAAAGTCTTGTTTTAAAATAGTTCAGTTAATTGCCCGAACTACGCGGGTCTGATTCACACCGGATATGAGATACGTAGGCAAACCTCATCGGTCCCGGCCCCCAATTTTCATTAAAAAAAATCTTTTACTTCCTTAGAAATTTTTTTTTCTTTGAAACCTAATTTTTTAAAAATACAAAAATTATTTTCTTTTAGTTGCTTCTCAAAATCAAAAAAAAATAATACAAAAATATTTTCATTCTTCTTTCGAAAACTGGAAAAATTAAAATCCAAGATTCAAAAATACTTTCCTTTTCTTTAGAAGTACTTCTTTCCTAACTTCAGAATAAAAATCCATAAATGCAAAAATATTTTTTCTTCTTTAGAAGTTTTTCTATCACAAAAAATAAAATAAAAATATATATATATAAAAGTCGAAATTCAAAAAAAAAATATATTCTTCTTTAAAAGTCTTTCTTTGCAAGAATGCTGAAGAAAAATCAACATCCACAAATATTCTCTTTCTTCCTTATAAGTCTTTCTTTTGAAAAAAAAGTGAAAAAGAAAAGAAAATTCGAAATCCAGAAAAATATAAATTTAGTTTATTTCCTTTATTCCTAATCTGGCGAACTACGCCGGTTTGATTCTCACTGGATGTGAGATACGTAGGCAACCCTAATCGGGTCCAACCGCCCATTTTGCTAAAATAGCCAAAAAAAATGTCAAGAGAGTCATAAATAAGTCGGGTGATGCAGTTTTTGTCAAAAATAGCCGAATGTTCCCGAAAGGGACGCCGGAAGGCTGACTTTGCATAAACAGCCACCTTTGGATCATTTTTTAAGATTTTTTCCAGTTGACCCACACAGCCTTAAAATCATCGCCGCCGAGGCGCTGAAAGGCCGTGTTTGCAATATTGGGTCTTCTATTTTGAAAAAAAAATATAAAATAAAATAAGAGAGTCATAAATAAGTCGGGTGATGCTGTTTTTGTCAAAAATAGCTGAATGTTCCCGAAAGGGATGCCGGAAGGCCGACTTTATATAAACAGCCACCTTGGGTCATTTTTTTAGGATTTTGGCCGGTTAGCTAACGCAACCTTAAAATATTTGTCCCCGAGACGCTGAAAGGTTGTGTTTGCAACACCAGGTTTTTTTTATTTTAATTAAAAAAAACAAAGAGTCAGCGGCCAGGCGAATACTGTTTGGATTAAATAAGCCGAGCCAACTTCGGTGGTGTCTTAAACCGTTCTTGCTGAAATAGCCTTAGAAGTATCTTTCAATTTTCAAAAGGCTATTTTCGTAAAAGAACGGACAAGTTTGTGAAATGTCATAAAATAATCTTCCCGGCCTCAAAATTCATTTGAAATTGGGAAGGGGTCACGTTTGCAAAAACAACCATTTGGTCAAAATCGGCATATAAGGGAAGGAATCTGTCATTTTATTTTGCTTGAATTTGTATTTCTTTGGATTAGAGAATGTGGGCCGTTTGACTTTCGATCCTGTTGTTCGTCTTTAAATAATTCCAAATTTTTTTTATTGTTGTTTACTTTTTATGTGTCCGAATTACACAGGGTCTGATTCATGCGGGGTCATGATACGTAGGCAATCTCCATAAGATTCGACCACCACTGAAGAAAAAAGGAATAATAGAAAGAAAAAAAAAAGAATGAGAAATAAAGGAAAGTGCGGGAGATTTTCAAAGGGGCATAGTTACAAGAAGCCGGAACGACGGACGTAACTGAAGTGAATGCATGATAGAACGGTTTAACTGCTTAGGTGCACTGCATCTCTGATATATGATTATCTGTCAAATGCCCTAACATAACGTGATGACTTCACTTTGTTGTGTTCATATATAGAAAAGTGGTTGGTTGTGGTAACTTATCCCTGCAAAGCAAAGTCAAAGGACAATGACACAGAACCTCAAAACCGAGTGGGTCGGTACCGATGACCGACAACAACTGGTCGAACGAAACAACGGGTTGGTAGAAGAAGTGAAAATGCTGAGACAGCATGTGGCAGACATGTATCGGGCGTGGATGGCTCATAAAGCACCACCCCCGCCACCACCTAGCTTCTTGGAATCTGTCCTTACCCGAACACCGAGCACAATGCTAGACGCTCCCCCACACTCTCCATATATAACCGCCTATCACAGCTTTCCCAGCCACCCGAGTAGCTCCATCACTCGCCCTTCAGCTATGTTTTCTCAATGCTCCTCCCCTCCCCAACACCACTTCTCTCTCCGGGACCCTAAAAACCATACTTCACTTTCCAGGTACCCGGTTCCACAAAAGGCCTATCCACCCCCTCAAGCATACCGAAAGCCTCCTGGATCAAGTTTTAAGCCAAATCAGACATTTAGGAACGAGAGGTTGCTGAAGCGAGGAAAGGCTCTCACCCTTATCGGAGTATCTTATGCAAGTCTGTTTGAAAGGCTAAGGCATGCTGGCCTGATTGAGCCGCTCCCCGCATATACTCCAGATCCACGTGCAAGAAGCTTTGATCCTGTTGCACGATGCGCATACCACTCCAATGTCAGAGGGCACAGCATTGAGAGTTGTCGTAATTTGAAAAGGGAAGTAGAAAGAATGATCCAAAAAGGGCGGATTGTGATCGATGACAGTGACATGGAGCACTCGAATCCTATTGGGAACTTGTTGACTGAGGTTGACGATATTGAAGTTCGTAATGGTCTTGGCAATATTGATATGAAGCTCAGTGGCTAAGATGCCAGGTTTGATAATTGGAAGGACGCATTGTTCCTTGGCTAGCAGGAGAGAAGCTTTTTGTGGCTTATTTTGTTGTCATTTCTGTTCTCCGGATTATTCTTAGGGTTGTAATTCGGATATTGTCTTGTATCAAACCTTCTTATCTTTCCATTTTTGTCATAGCGGTTTGTTTAAGTTTTGTCCAGATTTGTTTCGAGAGTATTCTGGTTTGTTTTGTTTGTCTTATTATTCAAACCATTTTACCGTTAGTCTAATGCAAAATCCGGTCTTTTATTATTTCCAATCATCTTTTGTTTAGTTCTTTTATCATTTTGTTCAGCGCCGATTCTGGTGACATGACATGTGCACACAGTTTGGGCCTAATCTTAAAAGATAATCATAAAACCATTGGGAGGTGATCGGAACATTTAAAAGGAATAAGGACGGTTTGAGATTATTCGGAGCTCGAGTCATGTGGAGCTGGGGCAAATAAAACATAAAGAAAAACCATAAAATCCAGTGAGAGTATTGCCCAACGGTGCTTTAAAAATGACAAATGAAAAGGCAAATGTATGTATATGGTTATCAAGTCCGGCACAATCAGAAGATGTGGCAAATATTTAATGGTGTTGTTTGGGCTTGGCGTGTTTTGAAGATTGGAATGACGAAGGCATTTTATTCTGCTATCTAAACATTTTCTCCTTCGTTAACCCTTTGAGCCTTATTTGTTTTCTTTCATACCCCTCTTTCGGAATCAGTAGCAAAGAGTAGAAACACAAACATAAAAAGATAAGAAAAGAAAAAGAAAAAGAAAAAACAAAAACAACAGAAAAAAAGAGAAGAGATAAAGAAAACGAAAAATGACAACAAAAACAAAAGAAAGTCACAACAAGGAATTGTGAACTACGTTCGACCTGATTCCTCAAAGAGAATACGTAGGCGCCTCACAGCTCGGTCATAGTGTAACAAAAATTAAAAAATCCCCAAACAAGAAACTGGGGCAAGGGTTCCGCTTGTTGTAAACAAATATGGTTCCGAAGGTTGTAATTTTGAACCCCAAATTAATTTGTTTTTGAGCCTTTAATACCCTTTCTTTTGCCCCATATCCAAAAACCCACATTACGGTCCAAAGAAAGACCTTCTGATCAGTCTTCAAAAGATGTCAAGTCAGACAAATGAGAGTCTTACCGGTGAACCTAACACTCTGATCCACAGCAGAAAGGACTCTAATCCCCAACAAAAAAGAAATAAAAAGAGGGTCTTATGGGTAACACCCCAATCCCCAGCTGGAAAGTAATACAAATGAGAGAGTCTTATCGGTGAAGATCTTCATGGGCACCATAAGGCGATGAAAGTTGAGAGAAAAACCAAAATGAGAGAGGCTTGATTGTGAAAAGCCTTCGGGCACTACAAGTCGAATAAGATTGAGAATCAGATGGGGAATCGCCAAATGAAGATCTTGAAAGACGATTGACGGCAGAGGATAGGCCACATGTGCATGTCATGACCATTAGAGTCGGTATCTACGTTTGATAGGTTTTTATTTATAGTTTTTCTTGTTAAAGAGTCCTCTTTTTCCTTTGTCTTTTATTCGGTTCCTTTTTTTTGTTTATCTTTCTCCTTTCATAGAAAAATTCCCCAGTAGAGTCTGTTTGGTCAGAAGAAGTGAGAAATGACTTCAAAATCTGCCATCAGCTTTCCAATTATGCAAGACCAGATCCGATTAGAACATCCAAATGGTCCAAGTCAGGAAGGAACAAGCGCGAAGCCAGTATCAAGAAAGATATCCCCAGCAAAAGGAGATTGACAAAAGGATGGACGAGTGTCAAGAGGGATATCCCCGCCGAAATCAAAGGTTATAAACCTCAAGGCCAAGGCCCGTGGACAAATCAAGAAAGAACAATGTGGAGAGCGATGGGCATGATTTGAGAAATTCATATGAGACTAAAAGGTCGTGGAAATGCCAGTTTCCGAGCTATGCCACAAAGGAAGAGGGATATCCCCAGCAGAAAAGGTTGTTTTCAGTGACAAGAATGAACAAAGAATGTGGTTTATCAGCAGAACATTGCAAAATCCTCAAGGGGAATCAGCTACCATGGAAAAGATACCTGGTCAGAGGGAAAAACAACGTTGAGAGGTTGGTGAATAAGGAATCGACAATAAGGTCGGAAGTTATCACCCAAGTTTCAAGATAGTCGAACGACACAAAGCAGTGCAAGTCGTTCTAAGACCAGCAGGAATATCATCCCCAGCAAATAATATCATCCCAAGCAAGTTTTGATAGTGTAATAGGAACGCAGAGCAGGGAAGGAGAAAGGGAAAAGTCATCCCCAGTAGGAGTATCACAACCAACCACCACGTTTTAAACTAACAAATTTTGTTTGATTTGAAACAGGTAAAGGAAATGGCATTGATGATGGAAATGCATGCCACAAGGGAGATTATCAAACTGAGGCAGAAAATTTTCCTTTCATTTAGAAAATTTTCTGGAAGTCAGATACCCATTTGGGGAAGAATAAAGATAGCACCAGTCTCAAGGGAAGTGGTCTTTGAACCAGTGTTACCCCCAGCATAACAAAGTTTTAATGAAGGAAGTTGTTCCCCAGCGGACAGAACAAAAGGATGAAACTTGTGCTCGGAAAAAGCAAAAGGCCAGTGTCATTCCCAGCAGCCTTTAGAAGAGTGAAGCACTAGTTTTGAAGGAATCAAAATCCCCCAGCAGTGTTATCCTCGACAGCGTTATCCCCAGCTGATAACGTTTTATCCCCAGCAATGTTGAGAGAGAAAAGTTTTGAAGGAAGTAGTTTTGGAAAAAAGGGGAAGAAAGGAGATTCCCCCAGTAATATTATCCCCCAACAGGTAAGTAAATAATTCCCCAGCAGTGTTGTCCCCAACAGTTTCGAGGGAAGACAACACAAGTTTTTAAGGAAAGCAGTCCTGTAAGAAGATAATTCAGGAAGAAGGAAATGGTTCACGCATAGGAGACGCACTTCCTAAATCAATAGTTTAGTCATTGAAGTTGTTGAGGTCAGGAGCCCGCCTGGAGAATGGAGGTGTTAATATTTAAGAAAGTTGTTGAGGTCAGGAGCCCCCAGAAGAACAAAATGACGATTTATTTTTAAAGTTGTTGTTGAGGTCAGGAGCCCCCCCTGAAGAACGAAATGGCAATTTAAATTTCAAGTTTTGAAGTTGGGAGCCCGCCCATATAACAGAGGAATACATTTCAGTCTTTACATTTGAGTTGAAGAAATTGGGTTCATCCGCCCTCGAATAGGATATTTTGGGTTCATCCGCCCTCGAATAGGATATTTTTGGGTTCATCCGCCCTCGAATAGGATATTTTGGGTTCATCCGCCCTCGAATAAGATATTTTTGGGTTCATCCGCCCTCGAATAGGATTTTTTGGGTTCATCCGCCTTCGAATAGGATATTTTGGGTTCATCCGCCCTCGAATAGGATATTTTGGTTTCGTCCGCCCTCGAATAGGACATTTTGTGTGCGTCCGCCCTCGAATAGGATATTTCGGGTTCATCCGCCCTCGAACAGGATATTTCGAGTCTATCCGCCCTCGAACAGGATATTGAATTTAATCCTTTCTCCAAAGGACGTTTAATTTATTTCGACCCGAGTGGTCCTGCTTGTATGAACATTGCCAAAATATATGTTTCATAAATTATTGCCAAAGGCAATTTATTTTCAAAGTTGTTGTTAAGGTCAGGCGCCCGACTGGAGAATGGAGGTGTTAATATTTAAGAAAGTTGTTGAGGTCAGGAGCCCCCCTGAAGAACAGAATGGCGATTTATTTTTCAAAAATGTTGTTGAGGTCAGGAGCCCCCCTTAAGAACAGAATGGCAATTTATTTTCAAAGTTATTGTTGAGGTCAGGAGCCCGCCTGAAGAGAGGAATGACGATTTATTTTCAAAGTTGTTGTTGAGGTCAGGAGCCTGCCTGAAGAAAGAAATGGCGATTTATTTTCAAAGTTGTTGAGGTCAGGAGCCCGCTTGAAGAGAGGAATGGCAATTTGTTTTCAAAGTTGTTGTTGATTTCAGGAGCCCGCCTGAAGAGAGGAATGGCGATTTATTTTTCAAAAATGTTGTTGAGGTCAGGAGCCCCCCTGAAGAACAGAATGACGATTTATTTTAAAAGTTGTTGTCGAGGTCAGGAGCCCCCCTGAAGAACAGAATGGCGATTTATTTTCGAAGTTGTTGAAATCTCGCCCGCCTGAAGAAAGGAATGGCGATTTTTTTTTTAAAATGTGGTTGAGGTCAGGAGCCCGCCTGAAGAAAGGAATGGCAATTTATTTTCAAAGTTGTTGTTGAGGTCAGGAGCCCACCTGTAGAGAAGAATGGCAATTTATTTTCAAAGTTGTTGTTGAGGTCAGGAGCCCGCCTGAAGAGAGGAATGACAATTTATTTTCAAAGTTGTTGTTGAGGTCAGGAGCCTGCCTGAAGAAAGAAATGGCGATTTATTTTCAAAGTTGTTGAGGTCAGGAGCCCGCCTGAAGAGAGGAATGGCAATTTGTTTTCAAAGTTGTTGTTGATTTCAGGAGCCCGCCTGAAGAGAGGAATGGCGATTTATTTTTCAAAAATGTTGTTGAGGTCAGGAGCCCCCCTGAAGAACAGAATGACGATTTATTTTAAAAGTTGTTGTCGAGGTCAGGAGCCCCCCTGAAGAACAGAATGGCGATTTATTTTCGAAGTTGTTGAAATCTCGCCCGCCTGAAGAAAGGAATGGCGATTTTTTTTTTAAAATGTGGTTGAGGTCAGGAGCCCGCCTGAAGAAAGGAATGGCAATTTATTTTCAAAGTTGTTGTTGAGGTCAGGAGCCCACCTGTAGAGAAGAATGGAAATTTATTTTCAAAGTTGTTGTTGAGGTCAGGAGCCCGCCTGAAGAGAGGAATGACAATTTATTTTCAAAGTTGTTGTTGAGGTCAGGAGCCTGCCTGAAGAAAGAAATGGCGATTTATTTTCAAAGTTGTTGAGGTCAGGAGCCCGCCTGAAGAGAGGAATGGCAATTTGTTTTCAAAGTTGTTGTTGATTTCAGGAGCCCGCCTGAAGAGAGGAATGGCGATTTATTTTTCAAAAATGTTGTTGAGGTCAGGAGCCCCCCTGAAGAACAGAATGACGATTTATTTTAAAAGTTGTTGTCGAGGTCAGGAGCCCCCCTGAAGAACAGAATGGCGATTTATTTTCGAAGTTGTTGAAATCTCGCCCGCCTGAAGAAAGGAATGGCGATTTTTTTTTTTAAAAATGTGGTTGAGGTCAGGAGCCCGCCTGAAGAAAGGAATGGCAATTTATTTTCAAAGTTGTTGTTGAGGTCAGGAGCCCACCTGTAGAGAAGAATGGAAATTTATTTTCAAAGTTGTTGTTGAGGTCAGGAGCCCGCCTGAAGAGAGGAATGACAATTTATTTTCAAAGTTGTTGTTGAGGTCAGGAGCCCGCCTGAAGACAGGAATGGCGATTTATTTTCAAAGTTGTTGTTGAGGTCAGGAGCCTGCCTGAAGAGAGGAATGGCGATTTATTTTCAAAGTTGTTGTTGAGATCAGGAGCCCGCCTGAAGAGAGGAATGGCGATTTATTTTTCAAAAATGTTGTTGAGGTCAGGAGCCCCCCTGAAGAACAGAATGACGATTTATTTTAAAAGTTGTTGTCGAGGTCAAGAGCCTCCCCTGAAGAACAGAATGGCGATTTATTTTCGAAGTTGTTGAAATCTCGCCCGCCTGAAGAAAGGAATGGCGATTTATTTTTTAAAAAAATGTGGTTGAGGTCAGGAGCCCGCCTGAAGAGAGGAATGGCAATTTATTATCAAAATAGTTGATAAGGTCAGGAGCCCCCCTGAAGAACCAAAAGGCGCTTTATTTTCAAAGTTGTTGGTTGAAGTTGGGAGTCCGTCCATATAACTGAGGAATACATTCCTGTCTTTAAATTTCAAGTTTTGAATTTGGGAGCCCGCCCATATAACAGAGGAATACATTTCAAGTCAGTAAAGCAAAGGAATACGACCGAAATCCCCAGCGGGAAACAACAAAAATCCCCAGCAGAGGAAGGAAGTTCAAGATTCAATGGAAAAATAATGCGAAGCACACGAAAAAGAAATACGCAGTCACCGAGACATCAAAGCAACAAGAGACACAAGAGTGTGGCTGAAGATCTAGATAAGATTTTGTAATTCATAGACTATAATTTAGTCTAGCTTCTTGTTTTCTTTCAGCATGGTGTAATAAGGAGTTCGGCAAGCAGTAACAACAACATGCAACAGCAGTAACATTGCAGTCCCATGGTAGTCCCAGCTACCAAAACTTCCTGAACTACATTAACCTGATTCTCTTCTAGCCAGGGATATGCAGGAAACCTTTGAAGCAAAGGTTCGGTTAAATCTTTTTCAAAAAATGCTTCACACGGAATACTCGGATGGGCAAAAATCGCTCACTTTATCTTTGCACGAAAACTCTTCGTGTCTTCGGACAAAGAGGGGCAGCTGTAAGCACGTGATTTTTGCCCTATATGAGAGTTACTCCCAAAAAAAAATCCAAAAAATTCAAAATAAAACAATTTTCCTTTGTGTGCAATTTTTGAATTTTCGTGACATTTTTTTTATAATTATTTGTATTTTTGCCTGTACATATTAATGTGTTAAATTAATAAAAAATCATAAAAATATGTCGCATCTGCATTTGATATTTAATTAAGTTTGTTTTACAAAATGAAAAAATCATAAAAATAATGTACGTTGCATTTTTAACAATTAATGTCCAAATTGTGTGATTTTATCGTTAATCGCTATTTAATTGTGTGTTAATTGCTATTAAGAGTTAATTAGTATTTCCAGATAATTTTGGGTTTTATAATTTAATCTTACCATTTTTTAGCTTTATTAATTAGAAAATTGAATAAATAGAAAAGAACAAAAATAGAAGAAAATCGGATTGGGCTTTTTCTTCAATTTTTAACCACAAGCCCAAAGAACCAAACCCATATCGGGTCAACTCGACCCGGTCCGCCCCATAACCAAACCACTCGCCCAACCTCATATCTTCACTTCATTTTAATTTTTCACAAACAAACCCTAAACCTAAACATCCCCCCCCCTCTCTTCTTCTCCAAACCAAGCACCCCAAGCTCCCAACCATGGCTACCTCCTCTTCTCCTTCAACACACACGCACGCATACACACAGTCGTCGCCCCCAGCCATGTCCACCTTCGAGACCCAGCACCCCCAACGCCCCAGCTTCGTCTTCGTCGTTGAGCTCGAGCTCCCATGGCTGCCACCTTCTTCGTCTTCTCCATGTATAGCTCAAGCTCGACAATGGCTGCCCCTTCACCTTCATCTTCTCATCTCAAACGACCACTTAGCTCACATTGCCATTGACGCAGCAGCTGCCCCGTCGTCCATCTTCCTTCAACCAACGACCAGCCATGAATGACCCCGCTGCCACTGCTTCGTCTTCGCCACCCAGCAGCACCATGAACGCCCAGCTCCTCCAGGCGCGAAGCTCCAGCCCTGAACGACCACTGCCATCTACAAGCTCCAGTCGCGAGCCCAGCCTCATTCATCACAGCAGCTCGCCGCTGCTTCACCTCCATGGTTGACCCTAGCTCCACCACGACAGTATGTCATCGTCCAGTAGCGTCGCCTCCAGTCCAAAACGAGACCCAATCATCTCGTTTGTTCGAGCTTTGGTCGGGGTCACACATACAGGTCATGCTCAGTCGAGTTCGTCGAGGTGCAGTGCGTCGAGGTTCCGTTCGAATCCGGGCTTCAAACTAGTAGGTTTCCGTTCTTTTTCTTTTAGTTTTCGTTCAGCAAGTTCATCTTCCGCTCTTTTTCTTCATTCTCTTATTGTGTTTGTGTTCCGATGGTTTGGTTTGAATTTGAACCCGGGTCTTTGTTTGTATTGGAGATAATTTGTGTTCATTTTGTTTGAAGTTTGTTAGTTTTTCGTCAGGTGATTTAATGTCGAGTGTTTATGTGTTGGTCCTAAGTTTTTGATTTAGTTTGAATCATTCGTCTTTGTTATGATATTGTTTGATTTAGTTTGAGTTTAACTGATGATTGATTTTACTGATTTAAATCTACTTGTTTGTCCTATTAAGTTTGTTGATATGAATCTGACCTTGATAAACGGAATTGGGAGTTAGTTTCATGTGTTAAATTTGTCAATTGTTAGGGTTGATTTGGTTATAGCTGTTGTATTTTGGTTAATTGATTTAGGTGAATTGGTTATAGCTGATGGGGGTAGAATGGTCAATTGCAGTATTTTCAGGGGTAGAATGGTAATTTCAGTAATTTCAGAGGGGTATTTTTGAAATTAAAAATCTGAACAATTATTTATTTTGAGTGCTCTGTCCACTAAGTATTCAATAATATTAAAATAATAGTAAAATAATACGTAGTGGGGGACAAGACATGAGGTAGTGGGGGTTTGATATAATTGTTTAATATAGTGGGGGACAAGACATAAGTTAGTGGGGAATAATGTAGTTGTTTAATATAGTGGGAAACAAAGCATGCAAGTGTGGGTGGGGGGAGAATATTTCGGGTTAGTGGTTCAAGACAAGAGTCTTGCTATAAATAAGAGTCATTTTTGACACAAGTGGGGGTGGAGATTGAGAAGAGGGAATTCCGAAAATATTAAGAAAAAAAAATCCGAAAATATTAGGGAAAAATTCCGGAAATATTGAGAGAGAATATGAGATTTTCTGAATATTAAGAGAGATTTGAGGATTTTTCGGAACAGAAAAAAAAAATCTGGAAAGTTAAAGAGAGAGTAGTAGACACCCGATATACAATCTAAATACACTGGATATACGTATTCAGAAATTAAGGGTTAAACATTAACTAGTTTTTCAATCTGAAAAGATTCTCTTTGCTTCTGCCCGTTAATTGTTGTTGGTGTTTCTGGATTTTCATTTGGTTTGTTCCTTGAGTTTGGTTGGTTATTTTCTACCACTTCACTGGTTGTTGCTGGATTTCTGCTCGATTTTTAAAATATGTTGCTGGGTGTTGCTGTTGTTGTATGCTACTGCATTCCTGCTGATCTTCCTTTTCTTTTGCTTCCAATATCAGATACACAACTGACACGCTGGTTACTGTAAACTAAAACATGAAGCATGAATATGAAATGAAGAGTTGAAGTTCTGAATTTATCTTAATTATATTCTGAATTTTATTTGTATATATATATTATTTAGCTTACTCTAATCAGAATCATGTAGCTGTTTAATATATATAGTGGAACATCTGACGGTAGCTTAGCGGACGAACTATCTATGTATTGCCTAAAAATAAATAAATGGTGTAGTAACTCTGTCTAGTTAATTCATTATTGTTGGATGATTATCATGTCTCAAAAAGCATGTTAGCTGATTTAGACTATTCTTAAACATTCAACAGTTAGTTCATTAAACGAATAGACCGTTTCGGAACTTGTAGGAATATTGTTTAGCTAAATACTATTGGTTAATTTCAACATGTAAATGGTCAAGGATTAAAATTAGATTGCCAAGTTTTTTTTTAATTTGACAAACTGTGAACATGCCTAGTATAATGTAACTAGGTAGTAACATGTGAATAAGATGGCCCAGGTCCAGTTTTGTGCCATACACGTTGGGCCTAGGCCCGCATTGGCAACGGACTGCCCTGCTTGCATCATTTTCAGATTTTACGAATCATATTCGGAACCCGACTATAACAACTCGTAAGCATGTAAATAAATTAGGACCTTTACTTTCTAATTTTTTAGAGACAAATTTAACAGAAAAAAATGTAGGCACTTTACGATTATCCTTTTAAAATAAATGAGATGAGATGAGCCCAATAAAATGCACAAATTGCGGGGCCCTCAATAATTGGTCATAATAAATACTTAGAATTTGGGATGGACTGTTTAGTGAATTCCACTGCCTTCCCCAAAGATAATAACGCGTTAGACTTTTTAGGCGCGACTTAATTAAATTACATTCTTAAATTCGGGTGCGCATTTATGTGACCCAAATTCAAATCTCAACGGAGTCGAAATGTGTTAACAACTACGGGTGCATTGATTGTGACGTGGTTCGAGATGCATTTTCACGACGTTGCAATTCTATAAAATAAATGATAATAATAAAAGCGGTTTAAACTTAATAAAAGCACATAAGTCACAACATGTATTTAAATCAGATATTTAGCCATTATAACAATTTAAGCGACCGTGCTAGAACCACGGGATTCGGGGGTGCCTAACACCTTCCCTCGGGTCAACAGAATTCCTTACTTAGAATTTCTGGTTCGCAGACTTCATTTGGAAAGTCGAATATTTTCCTCGATTCGGGATTCAATCGGTGACTTGGGACACCATAAATCTCCCAAGTGGCGACTCTGAAATAAATAAATAAATCCCATTTCGATTGTCCTTTAATTGGAAAAAACTCCCTTCCGCGCCCCTGTTGCGGGTGTGACAATTGCGACTAGAGCTTCGCATTTGCGAAGCTCGCAAATGCGAGAAAGGCATCACAATTGTGAACCTTCTTCATTTCTGGTGCTATCGCAAATGCGGCCTTTTGATCTCAATTGTGAAGTTCCCCCTTTCCTGTTGGCGCCAATGCGAAGGAAGCTTTCACAAATGCGAACATGCTGGCCCAGCCTTTGGATCACATTTGCGATGAAGGCTCGCAATTTCCACACTGACAGACCTCGCAATTGCGAACTCTGATCTCGCAATTGCGAGATCAGAGGCCAACACCAGAACTGAAACCTGCAACATTTTTTCCAAGTTCAAAACACTCCGTAGCCTATTCAAAACTCACCCGAGCCCCTGGGGCTTTAAACCAAACATGCATACAAGTCTAAAAATATCATACGAACTTGTTCGTGCGATCAAATCGCCAAAATAACATCTTAAATTACGAATTTAACACCAAAACTCATAAATTTCACAAGATTGTTCAAATTTCTATTTTCTCAACCAAGGGTCCGATTTATATCAAATCTCTTCCGTTTTTCACCAAATTTCACAGTTACGACTTAAATACTACTCCCTCTATTCCAGTTTATGTGAACCTATTTCTTTTTTGGTCTGTTCAAAAAATAATGACCAATTTCTAAATTTGGTAACAATTTAGCATAAACTTACAATTCTACCCTTAATGAGAAGCTTTTATAACCACACAAATACTCTGGGCTCATTTTTCACTTGTTTAGGATCACAAATTCCAAAAGTATTCATTTTTTCTTAAACTCCGTGCCCAGTCAAATAAGTTTACATAAATTGAAACATAGGGAGTATATCAAACCTATACCGGGCTCTAGAACCAAAATACAGGCACGATACCAGATTCGCACTATTTCATTTCTAAAAATGCTTATATTTTCCAGCAAATAATTTTCTTCAAAAATTCATTTCTCGGGCTAGGGACCTCAAAATTCAATTCTGGGCATACGCTTAAGTCCCATATTTTACTACGGACCCTACTGGACCATCGGAACACGGGTCCGGGTCCGTTTACCCAAAATATTGACTGAAGTCAACTTAATTCCATTTTAAAGGCAAATAGCATTTTTCTCAAATTTTCACATAACGGCTTTCCGGATAAACGCTCGGAATGTGCGCGCAAATTGAGGAGAGTCAAAAGGAGGTTTCTAAGGTCTCGAAACATAGATTTGACTTCTAAAACAATAGATGACATTTTGGGTCATCACAAATATAATCAAAATCGAGTATACCCTAAACCATATTGTAAAAATCACCTCCAAAAATTATCCAAATCCGAGCTCCCTAACTCAAAATATGACCAAATGAACAAGCTTTCGGTATTAAGTATTTTTTTCCCCATTGTTCTACCTCATTTTGCATGCCAAACGTTCCCGAAACTCGCTTTTGATGCCTCTAATGGATTCCTTTTGATATTTCAGTCAAGTTAGGTCTTTGAATCACCTCATTTGACCTTATAGTAAAGGAGATATGTTGGTTTCAATATTTGAAAATTGTACAAATTTTTAAATACGAAGTCAGTGGTAAATTCGTAATTAATCTGAAAAATCAGGCAGCCCAATTCTTAGTAAAATGACCATAAAATCCTCACACGATGTCCAAATTTGAAGATTCTTTTTGCTATGGATCCTTAATTACGATATGTGGTACCATTTTTTCTTTAAGAAACAACGTCGAAACATAAGAAAAACGAGCGCAGCACAGCCCAAACCTATATGAAACTCACCTGAGCCCCTCGGAACCCCGTACGAACATACCAACAAATTCCATAACAAAACAGGGACCTACTCGCACCAAAACATATCAAATCAACGTGGAATGAACTAAAATTTTGCACATAAGTCCTAACACATCATACAGAGCTACTTGTGCCCCCAAACTATCAAGCGAAATATAAATTCTCAAAATGACCGGTTGGATCATTACCGATAAAAATATAGTTTGACGAAGTGTTTTACAATTTGATTGAGAAGTAGCAATAATTTTAGTATTGTAATTGAGTACTTTTTTCACCTGGCAAAGTGGTGCAACTTTTAAGTTGTCACGACTCTAAACCCAGATCTGGTGATGATGGCGCCTTTCGTGAAGACAAGGCCAACTGACACTTCCCATTTCAATATTTAATAGTTAAACAATAAGAAACAGTCTAAAGCATGATAAAATAGCCAAAGTTTAAGCGGTTAACAGCATAATGTGCGGAATACAATCCAACACAGCCAGATACCGGGGTGTCACTAGTCACGAGAATCTAAAGAATATAGAATAATCAAAGGAAACTACAAGGTTTAATACAGAAACTAAGAGCATGAAGAAATAAAATAGGGAAGAAGCTCCGGGCTGCGAACGCCAACAGCTACCTATAGACTCCTCGGATCCGCCTGAGCTGGAAATGATCAGCAATCGGGAGCGGGACCAAATGCGCCTGAATCTGTACACGGGGTGTAGGGAGTAAAGTGAGTATTCCAACTCAATGAGTAATAAACATAAATAAAGACTGAAGGCAGGAAATCACGTAAAGCACAGTTGCAGACTATAATGAAGGAGTAAAAGATATAAGAAAGTCATTTAACTCCAATTAAACTTCATGAAAACTTTTTTCAACAATTTAAGCAGATAAATGACAGACAATTATGGAAAATAAACACATAAAGGTTAGCCCCTCGAGCACAGTAACCACAAATTTGCCCCTCGCGCAATATCTCAGAACAATACCAACCCCTCAGGCTATATCTCACATCATAATGGGTACCCGTGCTCACTGGGGGTGTGCAGACTCCTGCAGGGGCCCCTTACGGCCCAAGCGCAATATCAAGCTATCTCGTGGCGTCATCACTAGGCTCTCGGCCTCATATCAACAAGCCACCTCATGGTGTACATATCTCAGGCCCTCGGCCTCATAATCAATATCAAATGTTTCCTTACAACATAGGCCCTCGGCCTTACTCAGTCAAAATCCTCACAAGCCACTCGGGCAATAGTAAAAGATGATTCTCAGCCCAAAATATCATTTAAAAGATCATTTAAGTGTTAAAACAGAGTAAACATGGCTGAGTACGAAAATAGTGAAACATAACATGACTGAGTTCAGGCCTAAAGACAAAACGGTGAGGAAATATCAATGAAAGTCCCCTAAGGGTCCAAATAGTTGGCACAAGGCCCAAATATGGCATTCAGCCCAAATCATGATGATAACAAATAGATTTCAGTCAAATATGCGGTAAAATAGTCATTCGAGACGGACTAAGTCACAATCCCCAACAGTGCACGACCCCACGCTCGTCATCTAGCTTGTGCGTCACCTCAATATAGCACAATGATGTACAAATTCGGGGTTTCATACCCTCAGAACATCATTTACAATCATTACTCACCTCAAACCGGTCAAATCTCTAGCACACGATGCCTTTGCCCCTCGAATCGACCTCCACTCGCGTCGAATCTATCCAAAATTAGAATCATAGTGTCAAAATATGCTAAGGGAACGAAGCCCAAGCAAAAATAATCAATATACGACACAAATCCCGAAATTACCAAAACCCGACCCCCGGGCCCACGTCTCGGAATTTGAAAATCTTTACATTAATAGATTCCTTATCCCCCCACGAGTTCATACATATCAAAAGTACCAAAATCCTACCAACCCGATACCACATAACACGGATAAACAAAGCATAAGAAGTAGAAATAAGGGAAACGGAGCGGTAACTCATGAGACAACTGACCGGGTCGTCACATCCTCCCCAACTTAAATAAATGTCCTCGAAGGAGTCAAGAAATATACTTGAAGCCTCAAACAGATGAGGATATCTGCTCCGCATCTCCAGCTCGGTCTCCTAGGTAGCCTCCTCCACGGGCCGACCTCGCCATTGCACTTTCACTGAAGCTATATCTTTTGATCTCAACTTTCGAACCTGACGCTCCAAAATAGCTGTTGGCTCCACATCATAGGTCAAATCATCATCCAACTGAACTATGCTGAAATCCAAAACATGAGACGGATCCCCAATATACTTCCGGAGCTTAGAAATATGAAATACCGGATGCACACTCGACTAGGGGTGTGCATTCGATTTATCGATTCGATTTTGACCCTTATCGATAATTACTTATCGATTATCGATTTGTACATATGCTTATCGTTATCGTTTCAATAAGGTTTCGATTTTTTCGATTTCGATTTATCGATTTTTGGGGCTTATCGATTCGGTTATCGATTACACCAATAAGAAAATTTATGGGATTCCACGGAAAGTATATCACTACAAACACACCTAACTAATATGGACAAAAGGAAGCTAAAATAAGAAGAGCATCGTTTATAACATAAAAATTATGTCAACAAGCACATGCAACGAAACTAAAGTAAGGGATCAAATGTATGCCACCAACACTCCAACGGTATAAACAAACAAAAAATCAAAATACATCATCACGGCTAATTCCGTTTTCCATTAATTTGAACTTCATTCACTTGAGCTTTAAATATGATCATTCCTTAAATGTGGTAGAGGAAATAATAGGGTTAGGGACTTAGGGTAAAGGAAAGGGTATTATAGAATAAGGGTAAAAAAAATTAAAAAAATTAAAAAAAAATTACTGTAGCTTATCGGTTTATCGATAAACCGATAATCGAAGAGGACAAAATCGAAATCTAAATCGATAAATCGATAAGGAAAATTTTGAAATCGAAATCGATAAACCGATAACAAATAATCGATTCGATTTATCGATAAACCGATTCGAATGCACACCCCTACACTCGACAAGCTGGGTGTCAAGGCAAGCTCATAAGCCACCTCCCCAATCCTCCGAAGCACCTCAAAAGGCCCAATGAATAGAGGACTCAATTTATCTTTCCTCCCAAATCTCATAACACCCTTCATGGGTGAAACCTTCAACAGAACCTTCTTGCTAACCATGTAGGACACATCTCGAACCTTCATGTCAGCATAACTCCTTTACATCGACTGCGCGGTATGAAGCCTCTCTTGAATCACCTTCACCTTTTCTAAAGTATTCTGCACCAAGTCTATCCCCAATAGCCCAGCCTTACCGAGCTCGAACCAACTAATTTGAGATCTACACCGCCTCCCATACAGAGCCTTAGATGGAGCCATTTGAATACTCGATTAGTAGTTGTTGTTATAAGCAAACTCTGCAAGCAGTAGAAACTGATCCCATGACCGTCCGAAATCAATGACACAAGCACGCAACATGTCCTCCAATATTTGAGTAGTGTGCTCGGACTGCCAGTCCGTCTGAGGGTGAAACATTGTGCTCAACTCAACCTGAGTACCCAACTCTCGCTGCACACACCTCCAAAACTGTGATGTAAACCGAGTGCCCCTATCTGAAATAATGGAAACTGGGACACCATGCAAACGAACAATCTCCCGAATATAGATCTCTGCCAACCGCTATGAAGAATAAGTAGTACACATAGGAATGAAGTGCACGGACTTGGTCAGTCGATCCACAATCACCCAAATAGCATCAAACTTCCTCAAATTTTGTGGAAGTCCAACAACAAAGTCCATAGTGATCCTCTCCCACTTCCATTCTGGAATATACATCCGCTGAAGCAAGTCACCCGTTCTTTTATGCTCATATTTCACATGCTGATAATTGAGACACCGAGCTACAAATCCCACAATGTTTTTTTTCATTCTCCTCCACCAATAGTGCTGCCTCAAATCCTGATACATCTTTGCGACACCCGGATGAATGGAATACCGAGAGCTATGGACCTCCTCCAGAATCAACTCCCGAAGCCCATCCACATTGGGCACACAAATCCGGCTCTGCATCCTCAACACCCCATCATCACCAGTGGCCACATCTCTGGCATCATCGTGCTGAACTCTGCCATTAAGGACAAGCAAATGCGAACCATCATACTAGCGCTCTCTGATGCGATCATATAAGGAAGACCGAGAAACCACACAAGCCAATACCCGACTAGGCTACAAAATATCTAACCTCGTGAACCGATTGGCCAAGGACTAAACATCAACCGCAAGAGGTCTCTCCCCAACTGGAATATATGCCAAACTCCCCATACCCACTGCCTTTAGGCTCAAAGAATCGGCCACCATATTGGCCTTTCACGGATGGTACAATATAGTGATATCATAATCCTTAAGCAACTCCAACCACCTCCGCGGCCTCAAATTGAGATCCTTCAGTTTGAACAAGTGCATGAGACAGGAGGCTACGATGATCAGTAAACACCTCACAAGACATACCATACAAGTAATGCCTCCAAATCTTCAACGTGTGGACTATAGCAGCCAACTCCAAATCATGAACGGGGTAGTTCTTCTCATGGGGCTTCAACTGACAAGAAGCACAAGAAATAAATCTACCCTTCTGCATCAAAACACAACCAATACCAACTCTCGAAGCATCACAATACACGGTATATGAACCTGAAGCTGATGGCAAAACTAACATTGGAGCTGTGGTCAATGCTGTCTTGAGCTTCAGAAAGCTCTCCTCACACTCGTCCGACCATACAAATGAAGCACTATTCTGAATCAACTTGGTTAAGAGCGATACGATAGATGAGAATCCCTGAACAAATCGGCGATAATAGCCTACCAAACCAAGAAAGCTACGAATCTCTGTAGCTGAGGACGGTCTAGGCCAACTCTGAATCACCTATATCTTCTTCGGATCAACCTGAGTACCCTCGCTGGATACCACGTGCCCCAAGAAAGCCACAGAACTGAGCCAAAACCCACATGTGAGAATTTTGCATAAAGTTTCTCCTCCCTCAATCTCTGCAACACAACTCTCAAATGCTCTGTGTGCTCCTCTTGACTACGCGAATACACCAGAATATCATCAATGAAGACTATGACAAATGAATTGAGATAAGGCCGAAACACACTATTCAT
Organism: Nicotiana sylvestris; assembly: GCF_000393655.2. Lineage (NCBI taxonomy): Eukaryota > Viridiplantae > Streptophyta > Magnoliopsida > Solanales > Solanaceae > Nicotiana > Nicotiana sylvestris. The sequence goes on from NC_091067.1 coordinate 155,234,168, forward strand.
CAAATGCATAAACGTTGCTGGGGCATTGGTCAGCCTAAAAGACATTACCAAGAACTCATAATGACCATATTGTGTCTTGAAAGTTGTCTTAAGAATATCCGAGTCCCTGATCTTCAAATGTGATAACCTAAACGGAGATCAATCTTGGAGAACACTCTCACTCCCTGAAACTGGTCAAATAAATCATCAATACGAGGCAAAGGATACTTGTTCTTAATTGCTACCTTGTTCAATTGCCTATAATCAATGCACTTCCTCATAGTGCCATCATTCTTCTTCACAAATAGAACCGGTGCACCCCAAGGTGACACACTAGCCGAATGAATCCTTTATCAAGGAGTTCCTGAAGTTGCTCTTTTAATTCCTTCAACTCCGCTAGTGCCATATGATACGGCGGAATAGAAATGGGTTGAGTGCCTAGCACCAGGTCAATACCAAAATCAATATCCCTGTCCGGCGGTATACCCGACAGGTCTGCAGGAAACACATCAGGAAAATCCTTCACAATTGAAACAGAATCAATATTGGGAGTCTCAACACTGACATCCCTCACAAAGGGTAGATACGAAAGACAACCCTTCCCAACCATACGTTGGGCTTTTAAGAATGAGATCACTCTACTAGGAACATAATCAGTCACACCTCACCACTCAATCCGTGGCACACCCGGTATAGCTAGTGTGACTATCTTAGCATGACAGTCCAGAATAGCACGATACGGAGATAGTTAATTCATTCCCAATATGACATCGAAACCCACCATACACAATAATAAAAGATCCACATAGATCTACAGACTCCCAATAGTCACCACACACGACCGATACACACGGTCTACAATAACAGTATTGCCCACCGGGGTAGATACATGAACAGGTGAAGCAAGCAACTCACGGGTCGTACCCAAATAACTAGAAAAGTATGATGACACATAAGGAAAGGTGGAACCGAGATCAAATAATACAGAGGCATCTTTATGGCAAACTGAAACAATACTTGTAATAACACCATCTGAAGCAATAACATCGGGTCTGCTTGGAAGTGCATAGAAACGGGCCAGACCGCCACATGATCGACCTCTCCCTCTGGGGCAACCCCTAGCTGACCGACCTCCACCCTTAGCTGGCTGGGCAGCTGGTGGTGAAGTAATTGGCGCTGAAGCCGATGAGTGACCCCTCTGCTAAGATGAACTCGCAAGACGACGAGGGCACTGCCTCCATATATGACCCATCTCACCACACTCATAACAACTCCTATGTGCTGGAGAAGGGGACTGAAGGGAACCCCTCGCATCGGAGTGACTAGCAGATGCACCTGGCATAGAAGAGCCCTGAACTGATGGAGCACGGGACGAGCTCTGAGCTGGAAGGGCACTAAGTGAAGACTGGACCTGATGAGAACTGTGAGAACCATGACCCGATGATGCCCCACAATAACCTGGGCGAGCTGGCGGAGCATGCTTGAATGGACGGCATTTGTCGTGCTGAAACTGACCTCTCAAAGGAGTACCACTATAACTACCAGATCCTCGAGGCCTCCCTCTCCTCGCGCTCCTGGAGAAGAACAGACTCGATCTCCCGAGCAATGTTTACAAGCTCCCCAAAGGTAGCACCAATCACCCTCTCCCTTGTCATGAGAATACAAAGCTGATAAGTGAGGCCATTAACAAACCTCCTAATCCTCTCTCTATCTGTCGGAACCAACAAAATGGCATGACGAGCTAACTCAGAGAACCTCATCTCGTACTGCATCACAGTCATCTCTCCCTGACGTAACCACTCAAACTCCCTACGCAGCTCCTCTCTGCGGGACTGCGGCACATACTTCTCCAGCAAGAGAATGGAGAACTGCTGTCATGTAAGGGGTGTTGCACCAACAGGCCTACGCCTCTCAAAATCCTACCACCAAGTGAAGACAGCTCCCGAAAACTGATAAGTAGTGAAAGCGACCCTGCTGGTCTCTAGAATATCTGTTGTACGAAGCATCCTCTAACACTTATCCAAGAAGCTCTGGGCATCCTCGCCCTCTGCACCACTGAAGGTCAGAGGCTGAAGCCTATCAAACGTCTCCAACCTACGTTGCTCATCCTCTGGCATGGCAAGAACTACATAGCCCTGAGCAGCTGCAACTAGTTGGGCTGGATGTGCCCCCGGCATTTGAAGTCCCTGCACGACCTGCTCAGGTGTGCGAGCAGCGGGAGTCCGATTACCTCCCCTGGCCTGAGAAGTAGTTGCGGCTATAGTCGTTGAAACCACCTGAGCTAGGCCAGTGCAAACTGATAAGATCTGAGCAAAGGCCTCATGAAGACCCGGAATCATAATGCGTACAGCTGGTGCCTGATCTAGTGCTGCTGGAGCATCCATAACTGGAACCTGATTCTGAACTGGGGCAGTTGGTGGATTTGTAGGTGCTGCCCTAGCTGATGTGTGGGCCACACCTATGCCCCTACCGTGACCACGATTGCGTCCTCGGCCTCTAGTGGCCACAGCTGGTGGTACTCGTGGTCAACCATCCTGGCCGGTAGTGCGTGTCCTTACCATCTGTGAGAGAATAGAACAATAGGAGTTTAGTACTCGGATCAACAAAGTCGCACGACAAGAATTTCAAGATTATGAAGTTTTTCCTAAAGGTTCTGTAGCCTTTTGAGGATAAATACAGATGTCTCCGTACTGATCCAGGAGACTCTACTAAACCTGCTCATGACTCGTGAGACCTATGTAACCTAGGCTCTGATACCAACTTGTCACGACCCTAAACCCGAACCTCGTCGTGATGGCGCCTCTCGTGAAGACAAGGCCAGTCGACACTTCCCATTTCAATATTTAATAGTTAAACAGTAAGAAACAGTCTAAAGCATGATAAAATAATCCAAAGTTTAAGCGGTTAACAGCATAATATGCGGAATACAACCCAACACAGCCTAATACCGGGGTGTCACTAGTCACGAGCATCTAAATCATCTGGAATACTTAAAGGAAACTACAAGGTTTAATATAGAAACTAAGAACATGAAGAAATAAGATAGGGAAGAAGCTCCGGGCTGCGAACGCCAATAGCTACCTAGAGACTCCTCGGATCCGCCTGAGCTAGAAATGATCAGCACTCGGGAACAGGACCAGATGCGCCTGAATATGCACACGGGTTGCAGGGAGTAAAGTGAGTACTCCAACTCAGTGAGTAATAACCATAAATAAAGATTGAAAGTAGGAAATCACGTAAAGCACAGTTGCAGGCTATAATGAAGCAGTAAAAGATATGTGAAAGTCATTTAACTCCAATTAAACTTCACGAAAATCTTTTTTAACAATTTAAGCAGATAAATGCCATGTAATTAAGGAAATAAACACATAAAGATTCGCCTCTCGGACACAGTAACCAGAAATCCGCCCCTCGGGCAATATCTCAGAACAATACCAGCCCCTCGGGCTATATCTCACATCATAATGGGTACCCACTCTCACTGGGGTATGAAGACTCCTGGAGGGGCCCCTTACGGACCAAGCGCAATATCAAGTCATCTCGTGGTGTCATCACTAAGCTCTCGGCCTCATATCAACAAGCCACCTCGTGGCGTACATATCTCAGGCCCTCGACCTCATAATCAATATCAAATGTTTCCTCACAACATAGGCCCTCGGCCTTACTCAGTCAAAATTCTCACAAGCCACTCGGGCAATAGTAAAACTTGATTCTCAACCCAAAATATTATTTAAAAGATCATTTAAGTGTTAAAACAGAGTAAACATGGCTGAGTACAAAAACAGTGAAATATAACATGACTGATTTCAAGCATAAAGTCAAAATAGTGAGGAAATATCAATGAAAGTCCCCTAAGGGTCCAAATAGTTAGCACAAAGCCCAGATATGACATTCAGCCCAAATCATGATGATAGCAAATAGATTTCAGTCAAATACGCGGTATAATAGTCATTCGGGACGGACTAAGTCATAATCCCCAACAGTGCACGACCCCACGCTCGTTATATAGCGTGTGTGTCACCTCAATATAGCACAAATCTATGGTTTCATACCTTCAGAACATCATTTACAATCATTACTCACCTCAAACCGGTCAAATCACTAGCTCGCGATGCCTTTGCCCCTCGAATCGGCCTCCACTCGCATCGAATCTATCCAAAATCAGAATCACGGCGTCAAAATATGCTAAGGGAACGAAGCCCAAGCGAAAATAATCAATATACGACACAAATCCCGAAATTACCAAAACCCGACCCTCGGCCCACGTCTCGAAATTCGAAAATCTTTACATTAATAGATTTCTTATCTCCCCACGAGTTCATACATATCAAAAGTACCAAAATTCGACCAACCCGATACCACATAACACGGATAAACAAAGCATAAAGAAGCAGAAATAGGGAAAACGGAGCGGTAACTCATGAGACGACTGGCCGGGTCGTCACATATGTGTAGCTTCTTAATTAAACTAGATGATGGTAGGCCCGTGGCTAGCACGGGCCCAATCTCGAAAATGAGTATATTTCACACGTTTCTTTATAAAAAAAAAAAGTTCTGCTTTTTACGTGATTGGTTTGTGATATTCCAAGATTAGTTTCTTGGGTATTTGAGAATATACTCATTTCTAGATCTTATTTAGGTAAAATAGATCTACTTTAGTTATAAGTTTTATAGGTGAAGAAGTGCATGTTGACTATTTGTGTTTGAGCAAAGGCATAATATTTATCTTTCAGTCATGCGAAGAGAAAATATTTGAGATTGTGAGATAAAGACTTATGTATGAAACTTTGTATGTGGTTATATTGGTATGCCATATAATTATTTTGATTAGTGATTGGCATGGCTTAAGTTTGAAATCTTCTTTATTGTTCTACATTTCCACTTTATTGTGATATAATATGCTTATTTGTGTGATGTTATGTATGATTTCTTGTAATTAAGTCGGTGTAAAATTGTGCTTCCCTTTTTAATCATGTCTTTTCGATTCAGTACCATACAAATTGTAATTTTGAGCTCAAATAATTTTTCTTTATGTGAAAACTTAATGTTATGATTCTGGACCTCACCTTGTTAGACACTATTAAATACTAATTGTTATTGGTGAAACTTTTTGGTAAGACACTAAGAGTTGTATTTCATTTTCAAATTTGAGGATACATCGACATCGACGTCTTGACCTTTTAACTTTGTGAAAGCCGCAATACTGCTGCTTCCTCCTATAACCCAATCATTTGTTGAACTATTCTTCATTATTGTATTGGTTTGTGTTCATTTTCCCCCCATGTATTTCAATGTATTTCTTTTTTGTTTTAAATGAAATATTATAAGAACATAGTGAAAAGTTTGGGTTAAAGAAATATAAAGATGTATTAATTTGATCAAGACCTTATTTTAGTAGAAAATACCCTATTAAACAATGCCTTGCATGATTATTTAATTAAATGTGGCATGTGCAAGAACAATAGAAGATATTGCAAGGACCAAAAGGTTTCCATGTATCAATGATTCAGTGGAATATCTACAACAAGTTTTTTCACATATTAATCTCAGTGGAATGCCTACAACATATTCTCCTAAATATCTCTTTCTGTCAGTATTTTTATTTTCACTCTCATAATTATGCCTTTACTAATAAATAAGTTTAGTTATTTCAAAAAAAAATAGTTGTTATTTGTATTTTAATCCTTTTTCAACATTTATAAAACAAAAATAATTCTTATTTGAGTTACAGAGAAATTTCCATACTAATAAAATCAATTTGACTTGTATGTATAAGTTTAAACTACTAGTTAAATCTGACGATTAATGATAATTCAAACACAACGATTAGATCACAATTTTTTTTTTTTTTTTTTTTTTTGAAATGATATACATGAGTCAGAAATATCTGGAGCCTATTTAACAAAAAGACAAGGCCTTGACCAAAAATTCTTGCTAGTGGGCTCAAGGAGAAATTAGCTACTAATGTCTAATGTCCAATTTGCTTTTTTCGCCTTCAATTCTAGCTAAGCCCTCCTGTTTTGAAAGCCACATAACAATTGAATTTGAGTATAATTATACTATTTAATTCTCAAATGAATATGAGAATTGTTGGTAATTATATTGTATAATTACAACGTAGTGTAACTTTTTTTTCTTTTTTCTTTTTCAATTATATTAGTGACTATTCTTTTTACAATATTTATGTTTTATTTATGATATTCTCAAATTTTAACCTTCCAACACGATGCTTATAGTGCACTTCCATATAACTTTATAACTTCTAACATTTTTCTTCTTCTTTTTCTATTTTTTTATTTTTCTTAGTTGTTAAACACAATTTCATACTTTACTAGCTTTGATTTTTATTCATTAGTATAAAATAATTATTACTAAAAAATACCTTAAACTCATATTTTAATGTATTATTTAAAAAGTGTAGCAAATCTTAAATTTGATAATTTACTCATATGAGTTGGTAAAAAATTTAAATTCATAATTGAAACTTTTATCAGTTATTCTAAGTTAAGATATTATTTATTTAAAAGGTAGTCAAGATACTAAAAAGGATGTCCGGTATTAGTTACCAATTTCTGATTATAAATAATATTTAGCATTTCTTATATGTACATGTATTTATAGCACATTAATAAGATAGTAAAAATTTAAATATTGTCATATCAATTTTGATTAGTCCATTCAAGTAATAATATTATTTATTTGAAAGATATTATTACCAATGTATATTTATTTAATATTTCATTAGGTTAATCTATTTTTTTTATTTAATTATGTAATTATATTTGTCCAACCAAACATGACAGTGAGGATTATGTTATGATAAATAAACAGGTCATTTTTAATTACAATACTTTGTAATCATCAAGGTGTGTAATTACTACCCTAATAATTATACAGTCTAATAATTACACATGGCTATCCAAACAGACCTTTATTATAAATTTTAGGTGGCCTATTCGGTTCTTGAACCGTTGTTTAAAGTTTAGCCCTCGATTAAAATGTAATTAAAATATAACAACTTTTCAATGCGAAAATAAAATTTGAATAAACATACCTATGCCTATGCCTAAAATACAGAAAAACTCAAGTACAATGTGCCATAATTCCATACACCAAGGCTTACAAGTAAATCACACTATTTATACTGTCAATACGCTATTTTTATGAATAGTTACTTGTCGTTCTAGGTCAATTTAATATGATACTGTAAAACATGTTTACAAGGTCAATGCACATAAGTTAAACTTGTTCAAGAAACATCCATATTAAGCAGTAATAACAAGACGAGATTTTTATACAAATAACCGGCTAAATTTAATGTTTATTTTTTCTAACCGAATACATAAATTTGTCACGACCCAGATCTACCATATCATGATGGCGCCTAACGTGAAACTAGGCAAGCCGACTCTTTTACCAAAACAATCCGATATTCCAAAATGAAGATGTCTTTAAGCTATTAATTAATAAAACTTCATAACATAAGTCTGAATAACAAAGTGCGGAAAGAAAAGCCCGATATCGAGGTGTCACAAGTCATGAGTATCTACTAAAAACTGTCTGAAATGATAAGACTAATACAGTCTGGAAATCAACTAATAATATCTATAGGAAGATAGGAGGGAGAAGAGCAAGGCTGTGATCGCCATGCACCTACCTTGTCAACTCCAAAATATTCGCGACGGATAAAAATCAACGCTCGCTAGCACGTACAGCAACCCTGGATTTGTACACAAGGTGCAGGGAGTAATGTGAGTACGCCAACTCAGTAAGTAATAAAAGTAAATAAAGACTGAGCAGTAGGAAACACATAAAATCCACATCATGAAATCTCAGTAAGTACAATATGCTTTCACATCAGTATATGAGTCAAATCATCTCGTTTAAAATTCAGTTTTCAGTAAAAACATTTGAAGATGTTTTGCAACAATTTCAACAGAGAATCAATGCAATATAGAGTAAAAGTGATGAAAATCATAAACATCCCCTCGGGCAAACATCGATCGTATACAGCCCCTCGGGCAACATGAATCATAACCGCCCCCCGGGCATAACATCACTCAGAATCAGCCCCTTGGACAAACCTCATAGTCACTCGTAAACAACCCCTAGGGCACAACATGAATCAAAAACAACCCCTCGAGCAAAACATCATATCACTCACTCAGAGTACCCGAGCTTACTGGGGGTGCGCAGACTCCAAAGGGGCTCTTACAGCCCAAGCGTTATAACAAACCACCTCGTGGCATAAATCAATAAGGCCCTCAGCCTCTCATAATTATAAATCAGTAACAACATGTTGTGGCGCGCAACCCGATCCCATAATATCCTCACAAAAACAGGCCCTCGGTCCCACTCAGTCACAACCTTTCAAGCCACTCAGGCTATCAGTAAACACAGGGTGCTGAGCCTAAAATATCATTTTTATGCATCAAAACGGGGTAATAAAGACTGAGTTATGAAATTAGGAAACACAGCATGATTGAGTATGGATCTTAAATCAAAAACAGTGAGAGGATAATAAGAAAACATCTTTAAGGTCCAAACAGCTTTGGCACAAGGCACAAATATAGCGTTCAGCCCAATGTATAGTAGTTCTTTCTAAAAGATATAAGTATCAAATAGTTTTCAGTCATATACGCAACTTTATAGTTTCTACGGGACAGACCAAGTTATAATCCCCAACGGTGCACGCCCACACGCTCGTCACCTAGCATGTATGTCACCTTACAATAGTAAAACGATATGAAGCTCGGGGTTTCATACCCTCAAGACTAGATTTACAATCATTACTTACCTCAAACCGGTCAAATCCCTACTCCGCGACGCCCTTGCCTCTGGAATCGACCTCCAAACGTCCTGAATCTAACCAAAAGCAATATAATGTAATCAATATAGGCCAAAGAACCAATTCCATACGAAAAACTATCAATTTAGATCAAAAGCCCGAAATTCACCAAAACCCGGCCCCCGGACTCACGTCTCAGAATCCGATAAAAATCACAAAACTAGAAACCTCTTTCACTCACGAGTCTATACATACCAAATTCATCAAAATCCGACATCAAATGGTCCCTCAAATCCCCAAATGAAACTCTCCAATTTCAAGCCCTAATCCCCTCAATTCCAGCCCTAATTTCTACTAATTTCATGCTTAAACAACTAAAAATTACCATAATCACAAGTATTAAACTCAAGTAACTTACCTCAATATAAACTCCCCTTGATTCCCTCTTCAAAACCCTCCAAAAAGCTCCAAGTCCGAATAAAAATAGTGGAAATAACTCAAATTTCGTGAAGGGTCCAATTTATAAATTCCGCCCAGGGATTTCCGCACATGCGACCCTTTTCTTGCACCTGTGCAACCGCTTTTGCGGTCCAAACAACCGCACTTGCGATTTTTACTTAATCGCCCAAAACCGCACATGCGGTCTCGTAGGTGCGCTCCACCTTCCGCACCTGCGGTCCAGCCTCAGATTCCAAATCCTACATCTGCGGTCCCGGTCCCCATTCCGCATGTGCGGTTATGACAGTTGAGAACAAATTTTCAGCATCCCTCCAAATTCCGTCCTTGATCCGTCAACCACCCGAAATCAACCCAAGGCCCTCAGGACCTCTACCAAATATACCAACAAGTCACATATCAACATTCAAACTTAGTCGAACCTTCGGAACACTCAAAACACCAAATCACCCTCGGATTCAACCCTAAGAACTTCTAAACTTCCGAATTCTGCAAACGATGCCGAAACCTACCAAATCACCTCCGAATGACCTGAAATTTTGCACACATGTCACAAATGACACTATGGACCTACTCCAATTTCCGGAATTCCATTCCAACCCAGATATCAAAATTTCCACTCGTCAATTCAAGCGTAATTCTACCATGGACCTCAAAATCACATTCCGGTCGCGCTCCCAAGTCCAAAATCACCTAACGGAGCTAACCGAACCATGAGAATTCACATCCGAGATCGTTCACACGTAAGTCAACTATACATGATTATATACGTATTATATATGGATTGTACAACAACAACAACAACAACCCAGTATAATCCCACTAGTGGGGTCTGGGGAGGGTAGTGTGTACGCAGACCTTACCCCTACCCTGGGGTAGAGAGGTTGTTTCCAAATAGACCATCGGTATCCTTCCATCCAAGAACTCTCCACCTTGCTCTTGGGGTGACTCGAACTCACAACCTCTTGGTTGGAAGTGGAGGTTGCTTACCATCAAAGCAACCCCTCTTGTCTTAGATAGATTGTACATATATTATATATCCATCGGCTATTTTTAGTTTATATGATTAGTTGGACGGCTAATTGAGTTAATTTTCTAACACTGTACTCTTCATGCTAACCCTGTATATTGGAGGTAGTCCTGTTAAAAATTCAATCACTTGATAATTGAGATTCTTCGCTTATTTTAAGTTTTAACCACCCATTTAGTACTGTATTCTGGGCCGGGCTCGGGCCTTCTTGGGCCAAACGGGCCGGGCTTCGTGGGCCAAGGCTCTGGCGGTCCCGGGCTTCGTGGGCTCACCGGGTGGAATCGGCCCGTGACGGGTCTAAGCCCATGTGGTCCTGGGCTAAACGGGTCGGGCTCGTGGGCCTAGCGGGTTTTTTTTTTTTTGTAAGGCAATTTATTGTAGTATCATGGCTATATTAAAAATATATATATGTAGTATATATGTAGAAATCTAATTATTAAAGTGCTTGACGAAAAAGAAAAATAACAAAACAATAGTAAAACACTAAATTGTCATGCATAATAAATTAATAACAAAGTACAACATGAAGCATATTATATATATATATATATATATATATATATATATAGTATACTAGTATAGAATGTTATGTATATATATTTCATTGTATATTGTCTTGTAGTATATATTGTATGTTATGTATATATATATATATACCTTTATATATTTTCTTGTAGTATATATTGTATGTTATGTATATATATTCTCTTATATATTTTCTTGTAGTATATATTGTATGTTATGTATATATATTCTCTTATATATTTTCTTGTAGTATATATATTGTATCTTATGTATATATATTATAACTTATTACTTATATATTTTCTTGTAGTATATATTGTATGTTATGTATATATATTCTCTTGTATATTGTCTTGTAGTATATATTGTATGTTATGTATATGTATTTTCTTATATATTTTCTTGTAGTATATATATTGTATCTTATGTATATATATTATAACTTATAAATAATTGCAAGTTAAAGACCCAAAAAATATTGCATAAATATATTCAAGGGTATGTCTTATAATTTTTATTACCAAAAATGGCATATCTTTCTTAGTCTTCCTCCCCCAATGGAATGAGCACAACAAGGTACTAATACCACCATTAAAAGGAAAAAAAACTAAAAGAAGATATGCCAAAGTACAAGGTACACCATAATCTACATTGTATCTCTAACAAATTTCATAAATCCTTCAAGGTTCGGAGGAGGTTGCGTTGGTGGTGGTGGAAAAGAAGCTTGTTCATCACCACTTCCGGGCGAAGCAGCATCCTCTGCAATTTCCGCCATCATTTCTTCATAAGCTTCATCTATCGCCGATTGTGATTCTGCAATTCCAAAGTTCCTTCTTTCTGAGCGGATCCAATCTCTAAACAGTACAGATTTTTCCAAGCTCTCCCTCATTAACGCTCTATGATCACCTATTTGCAGTCTTGCTTGACTGAAAGCACTCTCTGATGCAACAGTTGAAGCTTGAATTGATAAAATATCCCGAGCCATCCTTGCAAGAACCGGAAAATGTTTTTCCCTTGCCTTCCACCATTCCAAAAGATCAAAAGAGCCGTCTGGATTCTCCTTTTCAAGTCCCTGAGACAAATAAACTTGAAGCTCATTTAGATGTGAAGTTTCATCATAATTATCACCTTGAGAACCCCTGAACTCCGTCCAAGATTTAAGAGCTTTTAAGCCCGCAGCTCTTTTAGACGATTGTGAGCTAGACGAAGTAGGGGTTGGAATAGTTGGCCTAGCATGCTCTAAGGCAAGTTGATAAGCATTATAAACTGTTTGAGCATTAATTTTAATTGAGGCTTTTGCATCTGCAAGTGTAGCAACTTCCTCATTTGAAAGATCTAAAGCCTTATAAATATTTGAATACCAAAAATGAGGACCTCCCAATTTCATTGTAGGATTTAACATTGCAGCAAGACCATAAATAGGAGGGATAGGAAAAAAATATTTTTTAAACTTTTGTTTCATTTCATTTATAGCAAGTTCATAAATGTCCCCACCCTCACCAAATTCAACAAACAAATCAGATAGTGCTGCAATATAAACTAAACAGTTTGAAATAGTAGGATAATATTGCCCAGAAAATGCATTTGTAGCAATTTGAAAATGTTCTAAAAAATCTAAAAGAATTTTAACATTCGTCCAATCTTGAGTAGTAAGCATTTCATCATCATCCTCACCACCTACCCGAGAATTAAACGTTGCATTAATTGGGTTTCTATATTCATATGCAACTACTAAACTTTCGTACATACAATTCCATCTAGTCGGGCAAGGTTTAGGAACCTTTCTTTCTCTAAGGCCATATTCATCACATTTTTTAAAATACTCTCTAAGTCTACTTCTACGGTTTGAATAAAAAAGCCAATTAAGAGCCATTCTAACCTTTTCAATTTCTATGTTTAATATTCGCATACCATCACCGACAATTAAATGATAAATATGACAAATACATCTAACATGGAAAATATTAGTAAATGCAGGATTTAGTGTTGTTGTAAGCATGCCTATAGCACTAGTGTTACTAAAAGCAATATCCATAGAAATTGCCATTATTTTATCGCTAAAGCAAAAATATCTACAAATATCTGCAACAATGTTAGCTATAAACTTACCTGTGTGACGTGAATTAATTATTCTATACGCAATTATGCGTTTTTGCATTATCCATTCCTCATCTATCCAATGACTTGTAACAGTTAGATAATCACAATCATTACCACTTCTACCAATATCAGTAGTAATAGAAATCTGATTAGGTATATGAGTAAATAAATACCGCAAATATTGTTCATATTCATGTTTGAATTTATAAATATCACTCTTAACTGTTGCGCGAGGCCAACCTTTATAAGTAGGATTAAAAACTCTTCTAATATAATGAACCCAATTAGGATTAGAAGCAAAAGTATAAGGTAAGCACATAACAGTAATCATCTTTGCTAATTCTTCACGATCTCTATTTGGATCGTAATATAAAATACCTCCGGTGACAGTGTTAATTCCTGGTTGAACTAGATTTGAACCTGTACTAGGGTTAACCGCAGAATCTACACTTGTCCCCTCTAGCTGCGCTTTCATTTGTAAAAATCTAGCCTTATCTCTAGGGTGTATTTTTATGTGCCTAGTCAAACTACCCGTGCCGCTACGGTCTCCAGTATATTTATGCGACATTAATTTCCCACAAGTTTTACACTTAGCCTTATTTTGTTCTCTTACTTGAGTAAAAAAATTCCAAACTAATGATGTTTCTAGGCGTTTAGCAGGTTCTCTATTAAAAGTAGGAGTTTCTACAGGTGGGTCGGTCGGTGCATCAGTTGGGTTATTAAGAGGACTAGTAGGTGTATCATCTAAATTCGGTGCTTGGGTTTCATCATCATCCTCATTTTCCTCATTATTTTCTAAGATAGTTTCATTAGGATAAAGAGCATTCATAATTTCATCATCTAATCTTTCACCTGGTGCAACATTATGGCAAAATTCACTATCGGTAAATTGAAAACAAGGGTGATAACTATCAAGAATTACGGAAGGAGGAGGACGTCTAGGTTGGCGACTACTTTCAACTTGCTTATCTTTTCTAGGTCAGGGAGTCGGGGGAAGGGTAGTTGGTTGGCCACTACTTTCACCGGTTTTATCTTTTCCTTTACCAAACATTTTTTTCAAAGAAAATGTCATATTAATTATAATTATGCAATCTAAACCACACAAAAATATATTCTTAAAACGTAAGAGTTGAAACGAGTTTACCGGATTGCCGAACAACTTCTTCAAAATTGAAAATTGTTGAACACTTGAAAACTTCAATTCAACAACTTCACAATTTTTCACGAAATTTCAACAATAAATTAAGTAATTGTAGTAGAGAGATTGAGAGAGATTGAGAGACATTGATGAATTGGTGAATAAAAATGAAAGAATGGGGGGGTATTTATAGTTGAGAAATGGGAAAAAGTGTAATTATATAAAGTTTGGGGTTAAAATAAAGTTTGGGGGCCAAATAGTCATTTTCTAAACTACCAAACAGTCAAAAAAAAAAAACCAAACGGCTACTTTTAAAATATGGCCGTTGGGCTGTTTTTAAAAAAAAATAAAAAAAATTAATTATAGCCGCTAGGCCCGCCAGCCGGTCCCGGACTCGTGGGCTTAACAAAGAAGACCAGTCCACCTCGGGCTTTAAGGGACCGCTAGGACCGGCCCACCAGGCCCGTGAGGCCCGTTAAGACCGCGGGCCCGGCCCGGTCCGGTTCAGGACCGGCCCACAGTGCAGCATTACACCCATTAACCAAGAGAGAATTTTCACTAGAAAATGCAGCTTTACTGTAGTGGACAAAAGTTCGTTTTTCAATTCACCTATGTACCTTTCAATATTTATTACTCCTCTCTATTACAAATATACTCTTTGTTCACCTATTGAGCCAAAAATGTCTCTACCGTTATATTAGTGACTCACTTACTCCTTTATTAACTAATGGACGTATTTGAAAAATATTTTTAATTAATATCCACGCCGTCCCTTTGGTCTAAATTTAAATCTTTACAAACAAAAAAAAAACACCCATTATGAAGGACAAGCCTCATCGCCAACTCCTCATTTATTCTCCAATCTCCATGAAATCGAATCAGAGGAGATAATAATTTTTTTCCTTGTACCCATTTTATACTCATTTGATTTTATTTAATGAATTATTTTTGTAACAACAGTCCCTCCGGTGTTTACTGCACATACTTTTTGGGCAACCATCACAGGAACTATTTCATCAAGACAAATTTTAGATTGTAATATTGATAACCTTAGTCACAATGAGGGTGATCTGATATACCCCCCTCAAAACAATGCTACTGTCAATTGGCATCCTAACGGGTAGTCTCCTTTTATAATTGCTTAAATTGTTACTTTTCTTGTTGTTGTGATGGTGCAAATTCTTTCATTTGTAGAATTTAAAAGATGAAGAAGCTATCTTTTAAAATCGGGTTTGGATTAATAGGGTTTAATATCGGGGCGGAACATTAAAACCGAAGTTCTGGTGTTTTTTTTTTTAATTTAGCAAGGGTTTATATTTTGGCCAATAGGACGGTAACACATGGATATTTATTAATTTTTTATTTTTTTTAGATAAGCCCGTTAGTAATAAGGGCATAATTGAGCCACTAAAATAACGGTGGGGTATTTTTAGCTCAATAGGTAAATGGAGGATATTTTTATAGCAAATGGAATAGGGGCAGTTTTTTGGCCCTTTTCCAATTGTTGAATCCCTTGTCTTAAACTCGTCTTTATCATTTTTTGTTATAGCTTCTAGCTTATAAACTGAGAATTCCACAATTTTTGAGACGTAAATAGACGATCCCAAAGCTGACTCACTATAGCTCATTTACAAAATACAGTTGAATTATATATCTAATAGAAAGAAGCTTCTTTTCTAATGTTCGCATCAGCAACCATAGAGGTAACTGCTACTCTGCTAGTGTGGTGTCAGATTAGTTGCACTCATGTCTCATGTGTACTGTTCTAATACCACAGCCATCTATGTGATTCAGAACAGAGAAATAATTGATGACTGCAGATTCGAGTTATGTAGGCTCAGATGTCTTCCTATGAAGCAAAGTTTCCAATGACCAAGAAAAGAATAGAAACAAGATGGGAATTTTGAAAGAAAAAATGTGGTAAACATTAGTCTCAAACTGATCCACATTTGTATTTTTATCAAATGATCCCATTGAGAACCTGTAACCTCTGCAGTGAATTAAGATCCGCCAAAACAAAACGGTAAAACCCCTTCAACAAGGGAAAGGGTGTGGGGTTTCAAAGATTTAACCCGCTCTAAAATTTTAAATTATTACAGAAGGCAAAGGAAAATTGGTAATTGTCTCCCCAAATGAATCCTCAAACGTAACACCAAAAAGATTTTCATCACCATCTATTTCTAAAAAGGATGTTTAGAGGCTGGCTTAGGCACCACCGGATCCGTATTTCTTTCCAAAAACAATGACCTGAAGCTTGTCGTATCCGGCCAACACACCAGCACCAGCAACAGCTCGGAGGATGTTTGCACCAGCACCCTTGAAGAGGGATTTGGCACCCTCGTTCTTAACAATCTGGGAGAATGCATCGAACGAACTCTTGTACTTAACGGCCTCACCAGACGTCATCATCATTCTTCTTCTGACTGTATCAATTGGGTAGGAAGCAAGACCAGCACCATTGGTGATGAGCCAACCAAGACCAAAACTAGCAAAGAAACTATCCTGTATGCATAGAGTCCACACACGGGTCAGTCACACCACAATTTTCATACTAAAAAGTATCTATCCATGTAATATAATAACTAAGCCTCAAAATCCCATCATTTATCCACCCGTCAAGCAAACAACTCGAACAACATGAAAATATCCACTGAAATTGATGATCTTCACCCAAATATAGTGAATTCTTATCACTACCCAAATAAGTTCTAAACGTCCACTCTAACAAGAAAACATTCATGCATTAATTTATTCATGGTATATATAGCCAAAAAATGATACACCCAACTAACAGTATGGCATGACACAGAAGGCAAAAAACATTGAATAACAGAAAGGTTGAACTAGCAGTACAAAGACACCAACAGATTAAAACACTAACCTGCAGGTTTCCAGTCAAGAGAACAGGCTTCAAAGAGTCGTACATTCCAAAGTACAAACCACGGTAAACAATGATACCAACACATGAAATGTTGAATCCACGGTACAGACCAGCAATTCCATCAGATTTGAGTGTCTTCCTGTAGACATCAACCAAACCGTTGAACTGCCTCTCACCTCCCTTCTTTGAGGCCTTGGCATCATTAGCAAGACGGGTACGAGCATAGTCCAAGGAGTAGACAAAGAGCAATGAGGAAGCACCAGCAGCACCACCAGATGCAAGGTTGCCGGCAAACCACTTCCAGTAGCCATCGCGGTCCTTCTTGAAGTTGAAGAGTCTCTTAAAGTAATCCTTAAATGCAAAGTTCAAGGCCTGTGGAACACATAGTATCACTCAGTCAATGCTTGACTTAAACAAACAGAACAGCCAAGGTGCGTGCATCTCATAAATTTCAGTCATCAAAATGAAGAGAGATAGATGGTAAACCTGAGTGGGGAAATAACGAATAACATTAGCAGTGTTTCCTCTCCATAAAGACCCAATCCCTTCTTCCTTGATTGTCCTCCCAAAACAATCGCCAATTCCCTTGTATGGTTCTGAGAGCCTACCAGCCTTGAGCATCTCATCTTGATTTTGGATCAAAAGTTTAACACGTTCAATGGGGGCAGCAGCGGTCTTTGACACAGCAGCAGAAACTCCACCCATGAGGAAGTCAGTGGCAAAAGCTGCAAGTCCTTTCTCTTGAGGAGCCTGCACAAACACTGGTGAAGCATTTGAGGTGATCAATGATAGATCCTGAGTGGCTTGGCATGTTTGTAGTCCAGCATTAGAGTAGTTGCCATAAGCAAAACGCCTCTGGTAAACAGCAGGCTGCACACCCCCATGGCGAGCATGGACATCTTGGGAAAGACTTGAGCTCAGGTGTAGCTGGTTAGCTGCCTTCTGGAAGACAGTTGGGTGCTGGTTCATATCTGCCATTGCAATGTTTAACGAAGTCCTGCACAGTTAGAGCATTGGAATCAGATCTCTGCATTTAAGCTCTCCACGGACAAAAGCCGTCCACAAATTCAGCGAAGTACACAAAATTGCTGTCATAACAACTAAAAGAAAATATCTTACTTCTCATCATTCAACTGCATGTTCAGCATTACAGAAAAACCAGTTACAACATATACCAACTCAAACATGAACCTTAATCAAATCAATTAGACGTGGTATTCTCACATTTACCAGTTGTCTTGAAATGGCAATTCCTTTTGCCGCTTTAGAAATGTAACTGCCCGTTTTCTTACATCTACATAGTAATAAGCTACATAAACTACAATAACTTACACTTTTAAGCTAAAATCACATGATAAATCTCATTGAAGTCAAATCTCTAAATAGTTTATAACAGAAAATGTGCATTCAAAGCTCAAAATTCACCAACTTTACACAAACATAATGACACAATCAGCACAACTTTCAAACAAAAAACAAAAATCTCTATCTGGAAATTGCAATAAAAAGGGGCACTAAGTGCCAAGATCAAGCATCACACTGGTCCATCCTATATAAAGGTTAATGATTAATCTAAGAACTATATGAGATATTATCTAGTCTAACATAGAAACCTTAACTTCCCATTCCTACAAAAACAAAATCACAAAACAAGCAGTGCATCACTACTAGTCTAGTACAGAATCAATTCCAATTTCATAGCCAATTTAGTTTTACAAAAAGAATTGTTATAGCAGTACCAATTCCAAAACAATTCTCATTATCTGTGGCACGAAATACTTACTGTATTCATATTATGCCCTGACAAATAGATTCCTATACTCATATATTCGACCATCATAATACAAACTTAAACAAACCCACATACACACGAGCGTATTAAGTCACTCTTCAATAATTAACTTTAATCATTTAAATATCATATTAAAAGTACTAGAAGTAGCAGTTTTACATACACTTAAAAATATTAGTACTAGTAAAATTCACCAAGTTTTACCGTGGTGCAGCAAAATGAACAGATCAAAACTATAAATCGTTGACCAGATCTGCAGGATAAACAATCAAAAAAGCACTGAAAACATAAATCAGATCAGCAAAAAAAACAGATCCGTTAAACTACACCACAGTTCTAACAAAAACAATAGCAGATCTCCATAACACCTTTATATCTACTGCGAAACAAGACTCATTAACGTTAAAAACCAGAAATCCGTTATATTTCACAGATCTAAGTAGCGAAAACTGTAAAAAAATCATAAAATGAACATATATACATTGACTACTATGAAATGAAGCTCATTAAAGTTACAAATCCAAAAAAAAGGTGATATTTCACAGATCTCGGCGGAGAAGAGTGAGAAAAACAATTAAAATTAAAACGACGAACTCGATATATTCAGTAAAGTTATAAAACCGAAAATCCTCAACATTTTACAGATCTATGGAGAGAAAAGCGTAAAAACAATGAAATGAATATACAAACATACATATGCAAAACGGAGATCAGACATATAAGAAATGTTAAAACGATCTATATGCAAATAGCATTACACAATTAGAGAGAGAAAGGTACCTTCGTTCGACTCGCCTCGAGAGTAGTGATAGAGAGGAGAGGAGAACGAGGAGTACGTGGTGATGAGAGAGAAAATGTGAACGAGAGTAAAAGGAGTGCTTACGGCGAATACAACTCTGGTATATATAGGGAGGCTGGCTCTGTGACCTATTTTCTGGGAATATTTTTAGAGGATTTTTTACTTTTTATCCCTACTTCGCGGGCGCATATGATTCCATTTTACGGCTCTGTAGTAGCCAATTCAAATAAAGTTAGTATTGTGGGCGGCTCAACGAATCTAGTCATCATATTTGGGAGGCCCTTAAATTTATTTTAAACAATAAAATTTGCTTTTTAAATAACATTTAAGACAAAAAAAAAACATAAAAAATAAAGTAGTGGACTATCGAATGTTAAGGTCTAGAACTCAAAGTAAAAATTTTGATTTGGCTATCATCACAAACAAGAAAAAGAAATAAACTTGCATAACTTAATAGGCTAATAGCTTAGGTTTTAAGTATTAACGGTGTCAAAAATATTTACTCGTAATAAATTTAAACGGTGATTGTAGTTCATTCTATTAAGTAGCACTTATTGGTGAATATCTAAAATAAATTATAAATAACCTAATATAATATGTCGAATTACACTAAAATAAAATCGGTGCATGAATATTTTTCTGTTCATGCAATTTCAGAAAACAGTGTAAAAGAAATTTATTATGTTGTCGATATATATAACTTAATTTGTATATAAAAATGATAAAATTAAAATTGAAGAGTAAAGCAAATATACTAATTAGTGAGGGAAAAAATTATTATAATTTATAAATTTATTGTATAAAATAATCTCAATCAAGTAACAAAAAATATAATTTAATATTTTTATTATACTAATTATTCGTATAAATTATATAGTATAGTAATAATAAAATTAAAAATTTAAAATAAATTTTGGACCTTCAAATTTTGTGGGCCTAAGGCAAAGGCCTCACTACCCAAAGCCTTAGAGCCGCCCCTGGTTATTATTGTAACCCTATGAGTATTTTTTTCTTTTTCTTTAGACATTTCTCCTTAGAAATTTATTTGTTCGACTAATTCGAATATGTGTCAAATGAAATTCATTAATTATATATTTGAATTTAAATACACATTTCATTATTAAGATAGTGTATCTAGATTTAAACACCAAATATTCAAGACTATTTGTGTTCTTAACATCTCAATCTTAGAAAACAATATTAACTTACACAATGTTATATAAACGATTTATTTAAAAAAATTCATTCTAAAAATAAGTGACAGCTGATAGCAACGGTGGATGGCGATGATTGTTGTAGGATGGTGGTCATTGGCGATTATGACGGGTGGAGGAGGCAAGCGATGGTGGTTGTGTAACGATGGCAAGTGGTGGTTGTCTGTTGATAGTCGAAGATAGATTAAGAACGTGAAATGGTGACTTATGATGATAGCTAATGAAGTGGTCATGTGGTGAAAATTGGTTGTAGAGCTAATTTGTGATGATGACTAGTGATAAAAAGGGTTAGCGACAATGGTTAGGTGATGAAGCCGAGTAGGGAGATGACACACTAGGCAAAAATATTACGAGCAATGACACATGTTTGCCTGGAGGGTTTGTGCCTCATGGAATGGTGATATTGTCAATCTCTTGGCTAGGAATTAGGTGGTCTCTATTGCTCGTATCTACATGCAACGCTAATTCGGTAGCTGATGGTTCAATCAATTTGGTCCTTAGCCAAGAGTCTTATTTTAAATGGCATGTGCTTGTACCCGCAGGCGTACGTAATATTTTTGGTAATCGGTGTCAACATTTGAAAAGAATGAACAAATGAATAAATTACTATAATGACAAGCAATGTCATTTTTTTATAGTTATACTTATATTTTTATTTTGTGTACTATCTATATATACTCTTATTTTATAAAAATTTCGACGAAATCGCTTGTCGCAAGGTGTATCCATCTCTGCTTGTGTCTTCTAGAATTTCTTCGCATGTTAAGAAATATATTATTGTAGTGTCATTGCCTCACTTAAATATCAAAAGGTAGCTCCAAATCAAATTATGTTTTCTCCACATGTTGCATGTATGGGTCAAAATCAGATCAGAGAAATTCGACACGCGGAGACAATAAAGTCGAGGTCAGACAGTCATCAATAAGGTTAAGGTCGGGCAGGTCGAGGTCGGACAGTCATCAATAAGGTTGAGGTCGGGCAGGCCGAAGTCGGACAGTCATCAATAAGGTCGAGGTCGGACAATCATCAATAAGGCCGATGTCGGGCAGTGATGAAACAGCTAGTTTGCTTTGGAATCCTCAAAGGGAATATACTATTGAATATTCCCTTTAATCGTACTTTCTTAGGATTTTCTATGGATACTCATTATAAATAGGAAGAGAAGACCTCCCAAAAAGGGGCTCTCTCTCTCTCTCTCTCTCCCTCTCCCTTTCCCTCTCTCTAGAAAATATATAAACATACCTTTTTAAAGAGATTAGACGATCTGTGATCTCAGACCTTCATCAGATCCAAAAAGGGTGCTAAGGTTCTTGTATCTGTTATCATTCATCTTTATCAAATAAAAGAGGATCCGCTTCACTCAAGATTGAGTGAATCTTTTCCTTTATTTACATTTTATTGTCATTTAATGTTACTTAATGCATCTCTCTTTATGCTATTAAATTTGGCCATAATCATTGCCAATATTTATACTCAGTTATTTTTTTATTCATATTACTCATCTCAAATCTAGAATTAATTATGCTTAACTAGAATTTACCTTCCAAATTCTTATTTAATTAGTTTAACAAAAAAGGTCTCATACTTTTTTCTCAACATTGAACAGTTAGAGTTAACCCCTATACCTATGAATTCCAACCGTTAGATTAGATTGGAGGTCAATGATGTTTGGTAAGTAGGAAAATGAGTACTCATTTTGCATGCAGCCGAATTTGTTTTCCGCGTGAAAAGGTCGGAAAAGGAAATGCTTTTCCATAATGTGATTCCGATTGGAAATTCCCTTTGTGCACAAGTGGAAATGGAGATATTTGGTACACTTTTCACTTTCCATTTTAATTGGAGTTCATAAATTTGTCAAGTTATTTTTTTTAAAAAAATATAGGTAACTTTTTTATATAACTAGTTGTATATGGTAAAATATGTTATGATATGTGGTCATCCAAAGGAAAGACACGTGGAACCCAAGATGAGGATGGTCGAAGAATGAACACAGTTATTCCGCTTATCACCGGAAAGGATAACGCTCATAAAGATATATTAAATGCTTTGATCCCGATAGCGTTTAATAAGGAATATTCTGAAGCATTAAGGACGACGGCCCTTTAAAAAGAATTTGGCATTTATGTTCACCGTTACACTTTCATCAATGATACTCGTAATTGTCATTAAAGGATAGCACGATCCTAGGAACTCTTTCCCTAGACACAACTATAAATAGCGAGCTCAATTATCATTGTAAAGGACACAAATTTTCTGGCTAACTTACACTACATTCTATACAAAGCTTAATATAATTGTCTTTCTTGCTTTTGGATCTCAATATTGCTGTGTCCGAAAATCTTGTTCCCGTAATTGTCATTTCTGCCATTTTTATCTACATTTTGAGGCTTAAGTATTATATTATGCTTCAATTATTTTATTATTTTAGGATCAAATTAGTTAACTTGTCTAGAAACCACCTATAAATTCAATTGTACCCGTTTTACAGCTAAACACTAGTGTAACTTAAACTATTACAACATAAAAAAAATAGCCCAGTGTACTAAGTTCCTGTTAAGAGCGGGGTTCGGGGAAGGGCCGGACCGCAAGAGTCTATTCTACGCAGCCTTACCCTCTATTTCTGCAAGAGGCTATTCCACGACTTGAACACGTGACCTCCTGGTCACATGGAATCAACTTTACTAGTTACACCAAGGTTCCCCATCAAAATGGTAGCCCATAGCACTAAGCTCCCGCTATGTGTTGGGTCCGGAGAAGGGCCGGACCACAAGAGTCTATTATACGTAGTCTTCCCGTGCGTAACTTAAACTATTACAACATATTTGATTAATTTATTATTTCTTCTAGGTTATCAATTAATATTACTATAAGTTCGAAGTAATATGATTATGTAAATATGTTTTACACATTTTGACGCAGAAAATTTAATCTCAATAAAAAGATATGAAATTAAATTTGGAGATTGGCTTTTAAGATGGAGTTTAAGACGTTGGCCCTGGCTCATGCACCTTTCATATTTCAATGGAGTTATTTTCTCTTTATTCAGTTGTGTCCTTTCACACTTTCAATATTTCCTTTTTCATTTTCTTCTTGATATATACATATACTCTAGTCTTTTTTTTTACTAACTAAATTAGAGATGATTTGATCTGTATAAAATTAAGAATTATTCCTTTGACTTTATGATTGTATTGAGTTCGAGAAAAAGACAATTAAAATAACAGTTTAATATAGAAATAAAAATTATTTAAGAAATGTCACATCATGTTTGAAATTATATTTAAAAGGTCATTTTTGAACTAGTTTTAACTAATGAAATACGTCATAATTTTTTGGGTAAAAATGTCAATTTTGTAACAAAAGTGGAAGTAGTAGGTCTTCCTTTGACATATCTAGTAGTTAAGCAATGACTCTTCTTCTATTTATTTTTATTTTTTATATCTATGGTGTTCAGGCATATATTGACCTCGACTATTTTACTGAATATTATATTTCTACTATTACAAGTATTAGATATTTTGTCCGATAAACTTAGATATATAAGAAAAATCACATATACTTTTTGCCTCAATAAGGATTGAAACTTTCACCTCCAATTAAAGAAAATGGAGGGACCCAATAAATGAGGCGAATTTGGCGTGGCCGGTGTTAGATAGACGCATGTGAGAGTAGAAAAGTCAATAAGTATAAGATACTTATTTTTAAAGATAATTATTGTAGGATTTTTTTTTTTTTTAAATTGTAGTTGAAATAAGTGGGATAGCATAAGTTAACATTTTGATTTGTTTTTCCATAGGTTAAAAATTAGGAAAGTTAAAAGTAATGAGAGAGAAAATGGAAAGAATAATTACAGCTTGTTTGGATAGTTGTTATTTATTGTATTATATTATATTATATCGTTAAATCTATCGTTACGTAACGATGAAATGTGTTACTTTATGGAACAATGAATTTGGTGTGGTGCATCGTTAACTTGCTTTTTCCTCTCATCTTGCCCTTCCTTATTATTAAATGATCATATTTTATCCTTTACTCTACTTTTTTATATACTAATTCTACTCCGTATCTAATTTTCTCTTAATATTGTTGCAAGTTTATTCTTCATATTGTTGGTGTATGACATCATGAAACGACAACAAACGATACAATCTATCCAACCGTTATATTTATCAAACATTATAATACAATGTAATACAATACAATGCAATAAATTATGAAAGTACTATATTGATGAAAGTACTACATGTAACAACAATCCAATCAAGTTGTTAGTTGATCAGAATAAAGTTTTTTCAAGTATAACTATTTGCATCCCCTCTTTTGTTAGTTTAAAGTCAAATACAGAATTAAAATATATTAAACTTTCGACCCAAAAAATAAAAACAATAAATTTAACTTATCTTTACCTGTCACCTGCTAAAATTCAATCTCCCTGATTCCCATTGAATGTTACTCGTATATACATCACTATCGCATGGTGCAATGAAGTAATGTGAAGTGAAAGAAAAAGAAATCTTTATAAAAATAGTCAGACGAATTTACAGTTTTATTTATTAAATATAAATATATATATGCAAATATATTTTTATGTATATAAAATATATATACACATTATAAATTTATCGATTATTTCTAGTTTAAACGATTAGATAGGTGTTTATTTAAGTTAATTCTAAAAAATCGCTCAACTTTACATTTTGTTTCACTTTTGAGTTAGCTCAAGTTGGTACGTTCTCCAAATGGGCACAACTTTCAAAGCACACTACACGTTTTGCTGTTCTAGATAATATTTTTTTATTTTTCTCATTTTAAAGAGCTAAGACTCGGGTTAGGACAGTAGGAGGCGACTCTGAACACTTTCCAGTTATTACGGGGTTGCACCAAGGGTCTGCGCTCAGCCCATTCCTATTTGCTCTGGTGATGGATGCACTGACTCATCATATTCAAGGGGAGGTTCCATGGTGCATGCTATTTGCGGATGACATTATTCTAATTGACGAGACAAGAGGCGGCGTCAACGAGAGGCTAGAGATTTGGAGACATGCTCTTGAGTCTAAAGGTTTCAAGTTGAGTAGGACGAAGACGGAATACCTCGAGTGCAAATTTGGAGTTGAGCCGACGGAAGCGGGAGTTGAAGTGAGGCTTGACTCTCAAGTCATTCCCAAGAGAGGTAGTTTCAAGTACCTTGGATCGGTTATTCAGGGGATCGGGGAGATTGACGAGGATGTCACACACCGTATAGGGGTGGGGTGGATGAAGTGGAGGTTAGCGTCGGGAGTCTTGTGTGACAAGAAAGTGCCACCGTTACTAAAAGGTAAGTTTTATAGAGCAGTGGTTAGGCCTGCCATGTTATATGGAACTGAATGTTGGCCGGTAAAGAACTCACACATCCAGAAGATGAAAGTAGCAGAGATGAGGATGTTGAGGTGGATGTGCGGGCATACAAGGATGGATAAGATTAGGAATGAAGATATTCGAGAGAAGGTGGGTGTGGCCCCCATGGAGGACAAGATGCGGGAAGTAAGACTCAGATGGTTCGGGTACATTCAGAGGAGGAGCACTGATGCACCGGTCAGAAGGTGTGAGCGACTGGCTGTAGTAGGCACGCGGAGAGGTAGATGACGACCTAAGAAGTATTGGGGAGAGGTGATCAGACAGGACATGGCGCGACTTAGGATTACTGAGGACATGGCCCTTGATAGAGAATTATGGAGGTCGAGCATTAAGGTTGTAGGTTAGGGGAGAGTGTGAATATTTCTACAGCACAATAGAGTGAGACTATCCAGTTAGGAGTTAGACTAGGAAGGTCATTGGTCGTCTATTGATGCAGTGTTTTACCTTCTAGTTATACTTATACCAGCCATCTATTTCGTATTTTCGTATTTCGTATTTCTGTATTTTATATCTCTTATATATTGTTGTTATTTTTATTATGCATTTTTATGGTACTAATATATCTTCTCCTATTGCTTTTTTGAGCCGAGGGTCTCCTGGAAATAGCCTCTCTACCCTTCGGGGTAGGGGTAAGGTCTGCGTACATATTACCCTCCCCAGACCCCACTAGCGGTATTATACTGGGTCGTTGTTGTTGTTGTTGTTGTTTTCTCATTTTAAAGAAATATTTGTTACAATGAGATCCAATTTTAGTACATTTCCGAATTTCACATACTTGCTTGTATAATATCTTAGATTGAGTATAACCTTTTCTTAGGTATACGAATATATTTTTATATCATATTTAAAACTATAAGTATTCCTTTCTCATCTCATTTTTTCATATAATATTTGTTAACCTATACTGTATTTATAAAATAATTCTGGAGAATATTGTCACGACCCGAATTTCCCACCCTCGGGAGTTATGATGGCGCCTACTAATATGAGCTAGGCAAGCCAAACCTTTGATCCTATTACTTCATTAATCGGTTGTTTCTTTAAAATAACTATAAGGCGATAACATGAAAACAGCAGAACTTTAAATAATTAAGCAGAGATAACAATTAAATATCTGAAATCTGCATCTACTACAACTCTTAAAACCTGTAGCACCCAAAACCTGGTGCCACAATGTCACGGACGGTCTAAGAGATTACTACATACAAAGTCTGAAGAAAATGACAATACATTGTTTCTGAATAAAAGGAAAATGAAACAGGAAATAGGGATAGAGGGAGACGCCAGGGCCTGCGGATGCCTGCAGGTCTACCTTGGATCTCCGCGTGGACTGAAGGTAGCCTCCACACTACGGTCCAAAAGCTGCTCCAGGATCTGCACATAGTGTAAAGTGTAGTATTAGAACAACCGACCCCATATGCTGGTAAGTGTCTAGCCTAACCCCGGCGAGGTAGTGACGAGGCTAGGACCAGACTACCAAGTAAACATGTGCAGTTCAAATATATATACAACGAAAAAGAAATACAGAAATAAACAAATAAAGATAGGAGGGGGAAACATGCTTCGGGGAATAACATGTAAAATGGAATATCAAGAGAATTATAAAGGAATCAAAATCAACCACTAACAAGAGTAAGGAAAACAAAGGCAGATTTCACTTTCTTTTTACATCTCATTGCAGGCGTGCAACCCGATCCCATTTCCTGTATCTCGTGGTAGGCGTACCACCCGCTCCCATTTCATTTATCTCGTGGCAGGCGTGCCACCCGCTCCCATTTCATTTATCTCGTGGCAGGCGTGCCACCCGCTCCCATTTCATTTATCTCGTGGCAGGCGTGCCACCCGCTCCCATTTTATTATATCTTGTGGTAGGCGTACCACCTGCTCCCATTTCATTTAACTTGTGGTAGGCGTACCACCCGCTCCCATTTCATTATATCTTGTAGTAGGCGTACCACCCGCTCCTATTTCATTATATCTTGTGGTAAGCGTACCACCCGCTCACAGTTACAAGTCAACAATAATCACAAGGAATCCCGACAAGGGAACAAGAGTAATATAACAACTTCCCGGCAAGGGAATAATGATATTCCAACAATATCCCGGCAAGGGAATAATACTGTCAAAACGAACCGCCCGGCAAGGGAACAATACTATCAAAACAAACATCCCGGCAAGGGATCATTACTATAAGGCGACCATCCTGGCAAGAGATCATTAATATCAAACAAACATCCCGGCAAGGGAACAATGGTGATAGTAACATATGAAGCGCAATAAACCACAAGGGAGTCATAACAATTACAATACAAGACTCACGGGCATGCTTGACACCAACGTATAGATACTCGTCACCATGCCTATACGTCGTACTCCACAATTATCATGTAGCAAATAAGACTTAACTCCTAATCCCTCAAGATAAGGTTAGACCAAACACTTACCTCGATGCTACGAACACAATTCACGATTCAACTATAGCTTTACCCCTTGATTCTACCACCAATTCGCTCGTATCTAGTCACAAGTTACTTAATTACATCATAAATGCTAAATGAATCAACCCCAATACATGAAAATAAATTTTCTAAAGTTTTACCCCAAAAGTCAAAAATTGCCCCCGGGCCCACATGGTCAAAACCTGAGGTTCGAACCAAAATCCGATTTCCCATTCCCCCACGAACCCAAATATATGATTTGTTTTGAAATCGGCCTCAAATCGAGGTCCAAATCCCCAATTTTTGAAAACCTAGGTTCTACCCAAAACACCCAATTTTCCCATGAAAATCATTGATTTGAAGTTGAAATCATGTTAAAAGATGTTAAAGAGTGAAGAAAATGAGTTAGAAATCACTTACCAATGTTTTGGAGAAAAAGGGTTGTTTGAAAAATCGTCTCTTATGTTTTTGGTGTTTTGAAAAATGAAAATAACTGAAAATCCCGTTTATTTATACCCCTCCCAGATCCCCTGTGCGAACCGCACAAAATGGACTGCGGCCGCACAGGCCTTCCTGAGGGTACTGCAGTCCAGTGCCCTGTGCGGACTGCACAAAGTCGACTGCGGCTGCACAGCCCTCCACCGCGCACCGCACAAGGCCGACCGCGGACCGCACTGGCCCCTTCTGCGATCGCACACATTTTCGTGCGGACCGCACTGGCGAGTTCAGAGACCTGCAACTTCTCTGAACCTGCAACATTTGGTTTTAAGCCTGTGACATCTTGAAACCTACCCGAAACTCCAAACCAAGTATGCACATAACCTCAAAAACATCCCACGGACTTATTCATACGATCCAATCATCAAACTAACATGCAACATCATGAATTAAACCTCAAAACTCAATATTTTTATCAAGAACTCTCAAAGTTCATAACTCTCCAACCGGTAGTCTAATTCACGTCAAATAAACTCCGTTTTTCACCAAATTTCACAGTTATCTTTCAAATACTATAACAAGTTTGTACCGGGCTCCGGAACCAAAATACGGGCCCGATAACAATGGTTTCAAACATTAATTCTTTTCTTTATTTCTTAGATAATTTAGTAAAATAATTTCTTTCAAAAATTGATTTCTAAGGTTTGTGACCTCATAATTCATTTCCGAGCATATGCCCAAGTCCCATATTTTACTGCGGACCTCCCAGGATCATTGGAACACGGATCCGGGTCCGTTTGCTAAAAGTGCTGACCAAAGTCAACCATAATCAAATCTTTAACTCTAAAATTTCTATTTTCTCATATTTTCACATAGAAGGTGTAAGCACGTGATTTTTGACCCTCCCCGAGAATTTTCACATTTTTAGCGTGAATATGTGAAATTGGGTCTAGTATAGCTATTTTAACTATTTTTACTTTATTTTGTTGCAAAAAGAAAATTTCAAAAAAAAATATATATAAATTTTAGTTTATGTATCTCTCATAAACTTGAAAAATACAAAAATTGCACTTTATTTTTTGTACTTTATATAATTTCGAAAATTACAAAAAAATATAGTTCTATTAAGGTTTTATAGTCATTTTTAACTTTGAAAAATACAAAAATATTACCTCATATTTTATCTTAATATTTAAAAACGAAAATTATAAAAAAAATAGTTTTATTAATATTTTGTAGCTATTTTAAATCTTGAAAAAATATTTAAAAAAAGATATAGTTTTGTTTAAATACTAGTCTTATTTTTGGTAGTTATTTTGCTTACATAGGACTAGCTAAGCAACGTGTTCCTATTTCTCGGGTCCGGGCAAAAGAATAATATTCGGGTTCAAACTACCCGGTTTTAGGCCTAATTTTCGGACCTAGCCCATAATAAACCGTGTCCAGGACACGTGGGGAACCCCACCACGCGTGGGGGACATATGCCTTGAACCCCACCACGCGTGGGGCTCACTTTTATGGGCATTGTGTTACAAAACACGGGAAAGCCAACAGAAAAAGGGAGGACTTTGAAAATTTTGAAAAAGGACTGTAGACCATCTTCTTCATAAAGAAGAAGAAGAATTCTATTGGCAAAAAAACCCTACTTCCCCGCGTCGTGACCCACCTCCAACAAACCGGATCACCCTCCTCCTCCCAAACACCACCCCGACGCCATAACCGAAAACCCTCACGTCCCGCGACCAACCACCCTTCTCCTACCAGCCTCCTCCATCACCCGGACAACACCCCCATGCACCATCCCCTTCGCCGGAACATCACCAAACGCCCACCTCCATTAACGCCGGCACCCTCACGTCCAAAACCACCAACAAACCACTTGCGTCCGACTCCCTCACGTCCAGCTTCCCCCCACGTTGCCACTGTCCCTCAGCCTACGTCCGAACGCCACCACAGACGACGCCCAACTCCTGCTGCATCGTCACTGCCCAGTCGACCACTGCCCCAAACAACCACCCTCTCTTCATCCTCCATAACCATCGTCGTCAAACCTTCAGCTCCCAAACACCACCTTCAACCAACCCACCTGCTCGTCGAACCCCCTCCTCCTCACGTCCAGCAAAACCACCAGCCCCCATCACCCACCCTCGCACCCCGGCAACGAACCACGACCACCTCCATAATTGCCCCTTCCTCACATCTCAACGTCCCTTCTGCTGCAGCTTCATGCACCAGTTGCTGCGTCGGAGATACAGCAGCAACCAACAATCTTGGGGCGTCGACAGTTGTGGGGTCCAAGCTCTCCGTCGAGGTCGTCTTTGGTTCGTCAAGGTGTTTGTCCGAGGTTTCGTCGTTGTTCCGCGTCCAGTGAGGTTTGGATTGAATTCCGTCGGGGTAGTGTTTGTCGTCCTGAGTTTGCCGAGGTTCAAAGGTTAGTAAACCTCAAGTATTAGATAAGGAAATGTTACGTTAAATGTTCGAAGATGCAATATAGAAATTGGTATGATAATTTTTTGCTTATGTTTTCATCGTATGCATTTTTGCTCATTTTGCGTTATGTGATTCTTGTTTATTTGATGTCATTTAATTAAGTTTGACTAGTTGTTCTATGACGCAAGTTTGACGTTAATTTGTTCGTCCTTTCCTTCGCTTAGTTCATTCAAAAAAAATTATTATTAGTACATATTATTACTACTCCCGAAATACTCATTCGCTAAAACTCTTTTTATTAAACTTCTCACAAGTTATGGGATTTTAGTTGTAAAGAAGCTGTAAGGTTTAGTATGGTTAAAAGCGTAAAAATGGCATCCCTTTAAAAATATATAAATAAAATAATAATAATAATAAATAAAAAAAAATGAGACGAGCCTCGCCAAATAAAAGGGACAAATTGCGGGGCCCTCACAAAATATATGTATTAAATACTTAGATTCCGGGATGGGTCGTTTAGCAAATTTCACGGCCCTACCCAAAAATAATAATGCGCTAGTTGCTTTAGGCGCGCCTTTAATAATGTTATCTCCCTAAACTCGGGTGCACATTTATGTGACCCAAATCCAAATCTCAACGGAGTCGAAATATGTCTCTAGTCACGGGCACATTGATTGTGACGTGGCCCGAGACGCATTTCCACGTCGTTGCAAATTCCTTCAAAAAAATAATAAGAATGAGATAAGCCTCGCCGAACAAAAATACAAATTGTGGGGCCCTCAGTAAATACTTGTTTTAAATTACTTAGAATTCAGGAGGGCCGTTTAGCGAATGTCACGGCCTTCCCAAAATAATAACACGATAGGCTCTTTAGGCGCGTGTTT
This sequence comes from Nicotiana sylvestris, assembly GCF_000393655.2. Taxonomy (NCBI): domain Eukaryota; kingdom Viridiplantae; phylum Streptophyta; class Magnoliopsida; order Solanales; family Solanaceae; genus Nicotiana; species Nicotiana sylvestris. The sequence goes on from NC_091067.1 coordinate 155,266,454, forward strand.
AATAATCTATTTTCTTAAACTTGGGTGTGCATTTCATGTGACCCAAATCCAAATCTCAAAACATCAAATAAAATGTGTTCCGGATTGTGGGTGCATTTCATGTGACACAGTTCAAAGATATGTTTTAAGCGATGTTCACATTCCTAAAAAATAATAATAATGATAATAAAGCGGTAAAAGATAAAATTTGCACATGGTTCATAATTGTATAAAAAATCAGATAAATAAGCCGAATATAACAGTTGAGCGACCATGCTAGAACCACGGAACTCGGGAATGCCTAACACCTTCTCCCGGGTTAACACAATTCCTTATCCGGATTTCTGGTACGCAAACTGTAATATGGAGTCATTCTTTTTTTCCTCGATTCGGGATTAAAATTGGTGACTTGGGACACCCTAAATCTCCCAAGTGGCGACTCTGAAATAAATAAATAAATCCCGTTTCGATTGTCCTTTAATTGGAAAAAACTCCCCCTGCGCCCCCTCGGGTGCGGAAAAAGGAGGTGTGACAGCTCTAGCGACTCCACTGGGGACTGACCCAGAACCACTGGTTCAGGGTTAAGAATTCGAACTTAAAATAATTGTTATTATTTGGCTTTATCTATTATCTGATTTTTACATGTTTGAGCCTAATGTGTTAAATGCTGCTTTTACCGCTTTGATATTATTTGAACTGTATATAAACTGTGCTGAAACCCATATCCTTTCTGAGTCTTCTGAATCATGAAGAAGGGTGTACTTCGTACGACTTCTTTTCTGTATAGTGTCAAATCCCAATTTAGAACGAGGTTCGGACAAGTTGCTAAGCCGGTGAAGCTTCTGTATTCCCGGTACGCTGCCCCCCCTCGGCTCGAGCTTGTCCGCTCGGGTACACAGTCTAGAACGTATACCCAGGTTATAAACCCAGTATGACAAAACCGCTGCTGGAAATTAAACCCAGAACCACTGGTTCAGGGCTCAAGGATTCAAGCTTAGAATAATTGTTATATTTGGCTTTATTATCCGATATATATTGCATGTTTTGACATAACATACTAAATGTTGTCTTTTACCGCTTTGATATTATCTGAATTGTATATAAATTGTGCCGAAACCCTTCTCTTCTTACCTCCGGGGATGTGCTTACTGGTTGAGACTCCCTATTCTGTTAGTGTCATACCCTGAATAAAAGAGGCTCGGAAAGTTTCTAAGCCGGCTGGCCTTTTGGTTCCCGGAAAGGAGCTCCTTCCTCAGCTCGAGTTGTCCGCTCGGGTACACTGTCTAGAACACCGACCCAGGTTTTTTGAACCTAGTATAACAAAGCCACATGCCGGATCCCTAGTAGGAACGTTTATTTGCATCATGTGCATTTGACTTAGGGGACTCAACATAGGGGTTGGGTCCGTCTAGGACAAGCAACCTGAAAATAATAGACAATCTTTCGGCATCCTATGTGCTACATGTTGTATTTAGTCAAGGGCGTATGGGTCATTTGGTCATTTCCAGCATGATGTTATTTTAATCAAAGCATGGGGAACATTTGTGGAATCCAAGAAGCCTTGGAATTCCCTATGTCCCCCACGCTTGCTTTTTGGGAAAGCACATGGGGAACATTTGTGGAATCCAAGAAGTCTTGGAATTCCCATATGTCCCCCACGCTTCATATGTTGGGAAAAGCGCATGGGGAGCATTTGCGGAATCCAAGAAGTCTTGGAAATCATTATGTCTCCCATGCCACATTTTTGAAAGAAATAACAAATATAAAAAAATAAAATTACAAATAAAACAAAGCATGAAAATTCAAAAAGATTTTGTATGTTTTCATTATTTTTCCACAGATTAAAAAAAAATCGTGAAAAAGAGGAGAAAAATGACAGTGTAGAGATATAACTACTTATTTTTAGAGAAAAATCAATGTCCGAGTAGTATCGAAACTCTGCTGAAATTTTGAGAAAATGAAAAATGTCTTGTTAGTTTGTTATATTAAAAGCAAAGGAAAAATAAAAATCATCATTGTTCTGTCTGTTTTTTTAAAAAAATATTAAAGAAAATAGTTTGTTTTGCCATTAAATGAAAATGAAAAAGAGTTTGTTTTTTTTTAAAAAAAAATGTTTTATTTTATTTTATTTTTGTTTGTCTATGAAAATGCCAGAAATAAAAATAAAAAGAGTCCGGCGTTGAATGTGATTTTATTATTTGTTCCAAAAATAAGTATATATATAATCCAAAAAAAAATCAAAAGAAAGTTCAAAATTCAAAAAGATAAAATAGAAAAACAAATCCGAAAATATTTTGATTCTTTTTTCGAAATTGAAAAGAAAATTCAAAATTCAAAAAAAAACATTTTGAGAAGCATTTCTTTTATTAAAAGCAAAATTCCGAAAAATATTTTCTTCTTCTTCTCTAGAATAAAGAAAAAAAGAGCAAATGAAAATTCAAAAAAATATATCTTAGAAGTGTTTCTTTTAAAAAGAAAATCAATCAAAAAAAATGCTTCCTTTCTTCTTTTAAAGTAGTTCTTTTACCCGAACTACGCGGGTTTGATTCTCACCGGATGTGAGATACGTAGGCAACCCTCATCGGGTCCAACCCCACCTTTTGCTAAAATAGCCAAAAATCAAAAATTTTAATCTTGTCATAAATAAGTCGGGTGATGTCCAACCCACCTTTTGCAAAAATAGCCAAAAATCAAAAATTTTAATCTTGTCATAAATAAGTCGGGTGATGTCCAACCTACCTTTTGCTAAAATAGCCAAAAATAAAAAAAATATATGTCAAATTTTAATTTTGTCATAAAGAAGTCAGGTGACGCTGTTTTATTAAGACATAGCCGAACATTCCCGAAAGGGACACCGGAAGGCTGACTTTGCATAAACAGCCACCTTTGGGTCATTTTTTAGGATTTTTGGTCCAGTTGACCCACACAGCCTTAAAACATCTTCGTCCCCGAGGCGCTGAAGGGCCGTGTTTGCAACACTACGTTTTTACCGTAATTTGAAAAAAAAAACAAAGAGTCAACGGTCAGGTGAATACCGTTCGAATTTTGTCATAATAAGCCGAGCCAGCTTCGGCCGCGTCTTAAACTGTTCTTGCCGAAATAGCCTTAGAGTATCTTTCAGTTGTCGAAAGGTTATTTTCGTAAAAGAATGGACAAGTTTGTAAAGTGTCGAAATAATCCTCCCTGGCCTTAAATTCATGTGGAATTTGGAAGGGGCCACGTTTGCAAAATAATCATTTGGTTGCATTTGTCGAACAGAGGAAAGGAACTGGCCGTTTGTTTTGAGTTTGTAATTCTTTGATTAGAGTATGCGAGTTATTTGATTTTCGAGGCCGTTTGTTGTCTTTTGTAAAAAAGTATGTTAGTATGGCTAGTTTTTAAACTTTTGCAATCAAGTTTGTTTTAATTTGAAAGTTGGAAATTCCAAAAAAAAATGTGTTTATTATTGTTTATCTTTTATTGGTCCGAACTACGCTCGGTCTGATTCATGCGGGGTCATGATACGTAGGCAATCTCCATAAGATTCGACCACCACTAAAATAAAAAAAAATAAAAAAAAATATATAATAATAAATAAATAAAAGAGAGTGTGGAAGATTTCAGGGGCACAATTGTCTAACTGCTTAGGTACATTATATCTCTGATATATGATTTTCTGTCCAATGCCCTAACACTAACGTGATGGCTTCCCTTTGATGTGTCCATATATAGAAAGTGGTTGGTTGTGGTAACTCCTCCCTGCAAAGCAAAATCCAAGGACAATGGCTCAGAACCGCAGAACCGAGTGGGTCGGTACTGATGACCGACAACAATTGATCGAACGGAACAGCGGGTTGGTAGAAGAAGTGAGAATGCTGAGACAGCATGTGGCAGACATGTATCAGGCATGGATAACGGGAAAAGCACCACCCCCTCCACCGCCAAGTCTCTTGAACTCGGTCATTTCCCAAGCACCCAACACCATAATGGAAGATCCCCCATACTCTCCATCCCAACCCACTTATGGCAGCTTTCCCAGCTATCCGAGTAGCTCCATCACTCCTCAATGCTTCTCCGCTCCCCAACACCACTTCTTTCCCCGTGACCTCAAAAGCCATACCTCACTTCCCAGGGACCCGACTCCACGAAATGCTTACCCACCCATACAAGCCCATCAAAAGCCATCTGGATCAGGTTTCCGGCCCTGTCAACATGCAAGAATGAAGAGGTTGTTGAAACGAGGAAAGGCTCTCACCCCCATCGGGGTATCTTATGCCAGTCTGTTTGAAAGGCTAAGGCATGCTGGTTCGATTGAGCCACTCCCCGCATGTACTCTAAATCCATTTGCAAGGAGCTTTGATCCGGCAGCGCGATGCGCCTACCACTCCAATGTCATAGGGCACAACATTGAGAGTTGTCATGGTTGGAGAAAGGAAGTAGAGAAAATGATCCAAGAAGGGTGGGTTGTGATTAATAACAGTGACATGGACCACTCGAACCCCCTCGAGAACTTGCCGACGGAGGTTGATGAGGTTGAAACTGGTAATGGTCTCGACAATACTGATGCGAAGTTCAGTGGCTAAGATGCCAATTCTGATAAAGTGAGGGGACGCTCCGTTCCTTGGTTAACAAGAATGAAGCATTTGGTGGCTTATTTTGTTGTCATTTCTGTTGTCCGAATTATTAAGGTTGTAATTTGGATTTTGTCCTGTGTCAAACCTTCTTATCTTTCCATTTTGTCGTAGCAGTTTGTTTAAATTTTGTCCAGTTTGTGTTAGGATTTTATTCTGGTTGTTTTGTCTATTTTATTATTCAAACCATTTCGCCGGTAGTCTAATACAAAGTCGGTCTTTTGTTATTTTCAGTCGTCTTTTGTTTAGTCCTTCTATCATTCCGTTCAATGCCGATTCTAGGGACATGACATGCGCACCCAGTTTGGGCCTAATCTTAAAAGTTAATCATAAAACCATAGGAATGTGATCAAAGCATTCAAAGGAAATAAGAACGGTTTTGGATTATTTGAAGCCCGAGTCATGTGGAACTGGGGCAAGTTAAACACAAAGAAAACCGTTAAAAGCAAGATTCGCCAAATTGGCATGAGGGTCATTCATGATAATAAGAGTGTCGCCCAACGGTGCTTTAGAAGTGACAAATGAACAAACAGATATTGAATATAATTGTCAAGTCAAGCACCATCAAAAGAGACTACAAATTTAAATTGTGTTGTTTGCACTTGGCATGTTTTGAAGATTGGAATGACGAAGGCATTTTATTCTGCTACCTAAACACTTTATCCTTCGTTACCCCTTTTGAGCCTTATTTATTTTCTTTCATACCCCTCGTTCGGAATTAGTAGCAACGAATAGAATACGCAAGCGCGGCAGGTAAACAAAAGAAAGAAAAAAAAAGAAAGAAAAGAAAACAACAAAACGGAAAAAAAGAAAAGAAAATGGTAACAAAGAAAAAAAAAGGAAAGTCAAATGAAAAAGAGGAATTGGGAACTACGTTTGACCTGATTCCTCAAAGAGGATATGTAGGCGCTTCACGGCTCGGTCATAGTTTTGAAAAATGAAAAAAAATCAATTAAAATATCCCCAAGCAAGAAACTGGGGCAAAAAGTTGCGTTTGATGTAAATAAAGCTAATTCCGAAGGTTGTAATTAATAACCCAAAATTAATGCATTTTTGAGCCTTTAATACCCTTTCTTTCTAGCCCTATCCAAAACCCACATTACGGTCCAAGGAAAGACCTTCCGATCAGGCTTCAAAAGATGCCAAGTCAGACAAATGAAGAGTCTTACCAGCAAACATAACATTCTGTTCCACAGCAGAAGGGACTCTAATCTCCAACAGAAAGAGTCATACCGGCGACACTCCAAATTCCCAGCTGGAGAGAGATATAAAACGAGAGAGTCTTATTGGTGAAAACCTTCACAGGCACCATAAGGCGATGAAAACTGAGAGAATAACCCAAAAATGAGAGAGACTTGATAGTGAAATCCCTTCGGGCACTACAAGTCGAATAAGATTGAGAATCAGAGGGGGAATCGCCAATTGAAGATCTTAAAAGATGATTGACGGCAGCGGATAGGCCACATACGCATGTCATGGCCATTAGAGTCGGTATCTACGTTTGATAGGTTTTTATTTATAGTTTCTTTTGTAAAATAGTCATCGTTTCCTTTGTCTTTTATTTTGTCTCTTTTATCTTTCTCCTTTCATAGAAAAATTCCCCAATAGAGTCTGTCGGGCCAGAACAAGTATGAAATGACTTCAAATATGCCATCAGCTTTTCAAGATGAGATCTGACTAGTACATCCAAATGGTATAGTCAGCAAGGAACAAGCGCGAGGCCAGTGTCAATAAAGATATCCCCAGCAAAAGGGAATTGACAAAAGGATTGACGAGCGTCAAGAGGGATATCCTTGCCAAAACCAAGGTTATAAACCTCAAAGACAAGGCCCGTGAACAAAGCAAGGAGAGCAGTGAGCATGATTTGGCGAAATCCATACTAGACTAAAAGGTCGGGGAAATGCCAGTTTCCAAGCTATGCCACAAAAGAAGAGGGATATCCCCAGCAGGAAGGGATTATCCCCAGCACATAATATCATCCCCAACAAGTCGTGGAGCACAGCGCAATGAAGGAGAAAGGGAAAGCAATCCCAATAGGAGTATCACAGCCAACCACCATGTTTTAAACTAACAAATTTTGTTTGATTTGAAACAGGTAAAGGAAATGGCATTGATGCAGAAACGCATGCCACAAGGGATATTATCAAACTGGGGCAGAAAATTTTCCTTCCATTTAGAAAATTTTCTGGAAGTCAGGTACCCCCAGCTGATAACATTTTACCCCCCAACAGGTAAGTAAATCAAGGGAGGTAGTCTTTGAAGGAAGAAGCTATGCAAAAACAAAACAAAAAAGGAATAAAAAAAAGAATAATAAAAAGAAAAATAATAAAAAATGGGGAAAGGTAGAAAAGGAAAATTCATCCCAATCCCCAGCAAGTATTCGAGGTAAGACATTTTCAAGTCTTAAAGATATTTTGGGTTCATCCGCCCTCAAATAGGATATGTTGGGTTCATCCGCCCTCAAATAGGATATGTCGGGTTCATCCGCCCTCAAATAGGATATGTCGGGTTCATCCGCCCTCAAATAGGATATGTCGGGTTCATCCGCCCTCAAATAGGATCTGTCGGGTTCATCCGCCCTCAAATAGGATCTGTCGGGTTCATCCGCCCTCAAATAGGATTTGTCGGGTTCATCCGCCCTCAAATAGGATATGTCGGGTTCATCCGCCCTCAAATAGGATCTGTCGGGTTCATCCGCCCTCAAATAGGATATGTCGGGTTCATCTGCCCTCAAATAGGATTTGTCGGGTTCATCCGCCCTCAAATAGGATATGTCGGGTTCATCCGCCCTCAAATAGGATCTGTCGGGTTCATCCGCCCTCAAATAGGATATTTCGGGTTCATCCGCCCTCAAATAGGATATGTCGGGTTCATCCGCCCTCAAATAGGATCTGTCGGGTTCATCCGCCCTCAAATAGGATATGTCAGGTTCATCCGCCCTCAAATAGGATATGTTGGGTTCATCCACCCTCAAATAGGATATGTTGGTTTCAGTTTTTACTTTTAGGTGTTGAAATTGGGAGCCCGCCCATAATAACAGAGGAATACATTCAGTCTTTACTTTTAAGTGTTGAAGTTGGGAGCCCGCCCAGATAATAGAGGCATACATTCAGTCTTTTTATTTTAAGTGTTGAAGTTGGGAGCCCGCCCAGATAATAGAGGCATACATTCAGTCCTTTTATTTCAAGTGTTGAAATTGGGAGCCCGCCCAGATAATAGAGGCATACATTCAGTCTTTTTATTTTAAGTGTTGAAGTTGGGAGCCCGCCCAGATAATAGAGGCATACATTCAGTCTTTTATTTTAAGTGTTGAAATTGGGAGCCCGCCCAGATAACAGCGGCATACATTTCCTCCTAAGTTTATTTCACCAATAGGAGACGCACTTCCTAGGTTCAGTTTCACCAATAGGAGACGCACTTCCTAAGAATAGTTTCACCCAGTAGGAGACGCACTTCCTAAGAACAGTTTTTCCCAATAGGAGACGCACTTCCTAAGCAAGTTTCACCAGTAGGAGACGCACTTCCTAAGCAAGTTTTACCAATAGGAGACGCACTTCCTAGATCCATCGTACCAATAGGAGACGCACTTCCTAAAAAAGTTTCACCCAATAGGAGACGCACTTCCTAAAAAAGTTTCACCCAGTAGGAGACGTACTTCCTAAGAACAGTTATCCCCAATAGGAGACACACTTCCTAAGTTTATTGTACCCATAGGAGACGCACTTCCTAAGTTTATTGTACCCATAGGAGACGCACTTCCTAAGTTTATTGTACCCACAGGAGACGCACTTCCTCAAAGTTAAGTTTTACCCATAGGAGATGCATTTCCTCCTAAGTTGTTTTTAAAGGAAAAAAAAAAAGCAAGACCTAGTCTGATGAACCTTCTCCTAGGATCAAAATCTTAGTCTGACGAATTTTTCTCCTAAGATAGAGACCTAGTCTGACGAACCTTCTCCTAGGATCAAAATCTTAGTCTGATGAATCTTTCTCCTAAGATACCAAAAAAAACAAAAATGACCTAGTCTGATGAACTTTCTCCTAGGATCAAAATCTTAGTCTGACGAATTTTTCTCCTAAGATAGAGACCTAGTCTGACGAACCTTCTCCTAGGATCAAAATCTTAGTCTGATGAATCTTTCTCCTAAGATAACCAAAAAAACAAAAAAATGACCTAGTCTGATGAACTTTCTCCTAGGATCAAAATCTTAGTCCGATGAATTTTTCTCCTAAGATAGAGACCTAGTCTGACGAACCTTCTCCTAGGATCAAAATCTTAGTCTGACGAATTTTTCTCCTAAGATAGAGACCTAGTCTGACGAACCTTCTCCTAGGATCAAAATCTTAGTCTGATGAATCTTTCTCCTAAGATACCAAAAAGAAAAGACCTAGTCTGATGAACCTTCTCCTAGGATCAAAATCTTAGTCTGACGAATTTTTCTCCTAAGATAGAGACCTAGTCTGACGAACCTTCTCCTAGGATCAAAATCTTAGTCTGATGAATCTTTCTCCTAAGATACCAAAAAGAAAAGACCTAGTCTGATGAACCTTCTCCTAGGATCAAAATCTTAGTCTGACGAATTTTTCTCCTAAGATAGAGACCTAGTCTGACGAACCTTCTCCTAGGATCAAAATCTTAGTCCGATGAATCTTTCTCCTAAGATGCTAAAAAAAACATTTTGAAAAAAAAGAAAAAAAAAATCCAGGCGCCCACCTGTATAACGAGTGGAATACTTTTCAGTCTTTACTTTTCAAGTGTTGAAATTGGGAGCCCGCCCATAATAACAGAGGCATACATTCAGTTTTTACTTTCAAGTGTTGAAGTTGGGAGCCCGCCCAGATAACAGAGGCATACATTTCAGTCTTTTCATTACAAGTGTTGAAGTTGGGAGCCCGCCCATAGAACAGAGGAATACATTTCAGTCCTTACATTTCAAGCATTGAAGTTAGGCGCCCACCTGTATAACAAGGGAATACATCCTAATCTAGTGTTTAGTTCACTCTCAGCACTGCATCAGTAGTATCAGTGGGCTACGATTTTGCTAACGACTCACAAACCTTCCCAGTGCAAACTGGGTTAGGAAATTTTGTTTGTTTTGTTTGTTTTGATTGTCAGGGGCCTGCCTGTAGAGCAGAAGATTGTTATATGTCAAAGATTGAAGAAGTTAGGGGTCCGCCTGTAGAACAGCGGGATCGTTCAAAGTCAAGCCGTAACCCATTGGAAGGCAGAAGGCTACAACAAAAATCCCCAGCACTCAATCCAAGATAGAAGCAACAAGAAGCTCGCCCCAAGAATGCGAGTCAACAGTCTGAGAGGGTCAACAAAAGCTAGTCACAAAAAGAAAAAAAGAAAAAAAATGAATGAATCCAAAGCACGGAAGTGGAGAACAGATGTGATCTGCTCAAGAACTAGCGCCTACAACTAGCAAGTATCAAGGTTCAAATCCAAAGTCTGTATGAAGCACCATTCAAGACTCAAGACCAAGTTTCAGAAGACTTAAGAGATAGGAATCCTTGTAACTAGTAGCTGATAGGCTTAGTTAGTCTTTTTCAGTTTTCATTTTTGTTGTAATGACAGGACCGCGGACCGGAACCTCAACGGAACGGCACCTCGATCGGCTCTCCACCTCGGTACACTTCACTATCTCTCTCATTCCCGAACTACACGTGGCCTGATTCCTGTATAACCAAGGATATGTAGGCAGCTCAGATACCAGGGCTCGGTCACATTCCCTCCCTTTCCTTAAGTGTAGTCCGTCCAAGTAATGGTCGGGTCAAAAACACGTCTAGTCGTTCTTTGTCGGAAAACTCTTCGTGTTTCCAGTCAAAGAGGGGCAGCTGTAAGCACGTGATTTTTGACCCTCCCCGAGAATTTTCACATTTTTAGCGTGAATATGTGAAATTGGGTCTAGTATAGCTATTTTAACTATTTTTACTTTATTTCGTTGCAAAAAGAAAATTTCAAAAAAATATATATATAAATTTTAGTTTTATGTATCTCTCATAAACTTGAAAAATACAAAAATTGCACTTTATTTTTTGTACTTTATATAATTTCGAAAATTACAAAAAAATATAGTTCTATTAAGGTTTTATAGTCATTTTTAACTTTGAAAAATACAAAAATATTACCTCATATTTTATCTTAATATTTAAAAACGAAAATTACAAAAAAATAGTTTTATTAATATTTTGTAGCTATTTTAAACCTTGAAAAATATTTAAAAAGATATAGTTTTGTTTAAATACTAGTCTTATTTTTGGTAGTTATTTTGCTTACATAGGACTAGTTAAGCAACGTGTTCCTATTTCTCGGGTCCGGGCAAAAGAATAATATTCGGGTTCAAACTACCCGGTTTTAGGCCTAATTTTCGGACCTAGCCCATAATAAACCGTGTCCAGGACACGTGGGGAACCCCACCACGCGTGGGGGACATATGCCTTGAACCCCACCACGCGTGGGGCTCATTTTTATGGGCATTGTGTTACAAAACACGGGAAAGCCAACAGAAAAAGGGAGGACTTTGAAAATTTTGAAAAAAGTACTATAGACCATCTTCTTCATAAAGAAGAAGAAGAATTCTACTGGCAAAAAAACCCTACTTCCCCGCGTCGTGACCCACCTCCAACAAACCGGATCACCCTCCTCCTCCCAAACACCACCCCGACGCCATAACTGAAAACCCTCACGTCCCGCGACCAACCACCCTCCTCCTACCAGCCTCCTCCATCACCCGGACAACACCCCCACGCACCATCCCCTTCGCCGGAACATCACCAAACGCCCACCTCCATTAACGCCGGCACCCTCACGTCCAAAACCACCAACAAACCACCTGCGTCCGACTCCCTCACGTCCAGCTTCCCCCACGTTGCCACTGTCCCTCAGCCTACGTCCGAACGCTACCACAGACGACGCCCAGCTCCTGCTGCATCGTCACTGCCCAGTCGACCACTGCCCCAAACAACCACCCTCTCTTCATCCTCCATAACCATCGTCGTCAAACCTTCAGCTCCCAAACACCACCTTCAACCAACCCACCTGCTCGTCGAACCCCCTCCTCCTCACGTCCAGCAAAACCACCAGCCCCCATCACCCACCCTCGCACCCCGGCAACGAACCACGACCACCTCCATAATTGCCCCTTCCTCACATCCCAACGTCTCTTCTGCTGCAGCTTCATGCACCAGTTGCTGCGTCGGAGATACAGCAGCAACCAACAATCTTGGGGCGTCGACAGTTGTGGGGTCCAAGCTCTCCGTCGAGGTCGTCTTTGGTTCGTCGAGGTGTTTGTCCGAGGTTTAGTCGTTGTTCCGCGTCCAGTGAGGTCTGGATTGAATTCCGTCGGGGTCGTGTTTGTCATCTTGAGTTTGCCGAGGTTCAAAGGTTAGTAAACCTCAAGTATTAGATAAGGAAATGTTACGTTAAATGTTCGAAGATGCAATATAGAAATTGGTATGATAATTTTTTGCTTATGTTTTCATCGTATGCATTTTTGCTCATTTTGCGTTATGTGATTCTTGTTTATTTGATGTCATTTAATTAAGTTTGACTAGTTGTTCTATGACGCAAGTTTGACGTTAATTTGTTCGTCCTTTCCTTCGCTTAGTTCATTCAAAAAAAAATTATTATTAGTACATGTTATTACTACTCCCGAAATACTCATTCGCTAAAACTCTTTTTATTAAACTTCTCACAAGTTATGAGATTTTAGTTGTAAAGAAGCTGTAAGGTTTAGTATGGTTAAAAGCGTAAAAATGGCATCCCTTTAAAAATATAAAAAAAAATAAAAATAATAATAAAAAAAAAAAAATGAGACGAGCCTCGCCAAATAAAAGGGACAATTTGTGGGGCCCTCACAAAATATATGTATTAAATACTTAGATTCCGGGATGGGTCGTTTAACAAATTTCACGGCCCTACCCAAAAATGATAATGCGCTAGTTGCTTTAGGCGCGCCTTTAATAATGTTATCTCCCTAAACTCGGGTGCACATTTATGTGACCCAAATCCAAATCTCAACGGAGTCGAAATATGTCTCTAGTCACGGGCACATTGATTGTGACGTGGCCCGAGACGCATTTCCACGTCGTTGCAAATTCCTTCAAAAAAAATAATAAGAATGAGATAAGCCTCGCCGAACAAAAATACAAATTGTGGGGCCCTCAGTAAATACTTGTTTTAAATTACTTAGAATTCAGGAGGGCCGTTTAGCGAATGTCACGGCCTTCCCAAAATAATAACACGATAGGCTCTTTAGGCGCGTGTTTAATAATCTATTTTCTTAAACTTGGGTGTGCATTTCATGTGACCCAAATCCAAATCTCAAAACATCAAATAAAATGCGTTCCGGATTGTGGGTGCATTTCATGTGACGCAATCCAAAGACGTGTTTTAAGCGATGTTCACATTCTTTTGAAATTATAATAATAAAGCGGTAAAAGATAAAATTTGCACATGGTTCATAATTGTATTAAAAATCAGATAAATAAGCCGAATATAACAGTTGAGCGACCGTGCTAGAACCACGGAACTCGGGAATGCCTAACACCTTCTCCCGGGTTAACAGAATTCCTTATCCGGATTTCTGGTACGCAGACTGTAATATGGAGTCATTCTTTTTTTCCTCGATTCGGGATTAAAATTGGTGACTTGGGACACCCTAAATCTCCCAAGTGGCGACTCTGAAATAAATAAATAAATCTCGTTTCGATTGTCCTTTAATTGGAAAAAACTCCCCCTGCGCCCCCCTCGGGTGCGGAAAAAGGAGGTGTGACAGAAGGCTTTCTGGATATAGGTCCGGACCACGCACACAAATCAAGGTGGGGTAAAAGGGAGGTTTTTAGGCCTCAGAACACTGAATGCACTTGCAACACAAGTGATGACCTTTTGGGTCATCACAAATATAAAATAATATATAAACAGAAATGAAAATAAAAATGGAATTTAATCCGAGCTCACTGAATTCATAGTGTTTCCTTTAAGGAATTTAATCCCCTCCTAGTACCCAAGGTTGTGGATTATTTCCTCCAGGATAGAACAAATTACATACTAGTGTAGCGGTACTTCAAACCCTAGTGTTTCAGCGAACACAATGATCGGTAGCAAATCACACTTATTGTTACTTTCTTTGTAGTTAAAACAATGCAGAAGAAAGGGAAAAAAATCATAAATTCGTATGAAAAATCTGAGAGAATGAGCTGATATATATAGCCAATATGTTGAGTTCAAATTGAAGAGGTGTAACTCTTCAGAAGGGTTATCATGACCGTTTATGCAAAATGGCCATAACTTAAATGGCTATTTACGCAACAATAAAACGGGAATTCAAAACCTTATTTTTTTCGTTACAAAAAAGGAAAACAGACGGGAAGGAAATTTAAAAATCAATCAATCATTTGACCAAATCCGAGGCCAAGGCCGAGCGAGCGGCGGCGACGACAGCGCGAGGCTTGCCTTCTTCTTAACTCTTTAAGAGATAGAAGAAGAGCAATTGTATATATACCCATCAAAAATCTTTTTCCTCTTTCAATATGGGACAATGTCCATTTGTCAAGGAAGGAAACTCAAATATTTTGTTTTTCCTCCATTTCTCATTCACCCTCTTTTAAACTCATATTAGCTTTAAAATGTAACGCCCCATAAATTTGGCTTAGATATGAATGTGTTAAATGAGTATTAAGGTTATATTTTATACATATGAAGTCCTATCAAGATGATTATGGGTAAAAATAATTGTTTCAAAATCAAAATGGAAAGTGAGGTGCATGAGATTCGACAAAATCGACTAAGTTTGTAGAAGGTCCTTTTTCGAGCAGGTTTTAGTGCAAATGTGTAAGGAATTTAGGAATACTCAAAGCATAAAAGTTGTAGGTCATTGAAATATATTTTCAACAATATATTGTGGAGCCCAAACGGTGCTCTGTACAAAAAGTTATGCCAGTTTTACAGAATAATGCGTAACCACCGCGTTCGGTTGCATTTGACCGTGACCGCGGTCGTGAGGCAGTGCTCCAGCTATTTACCGCAGTTAGGAATGCGCTCAGGCCTACTAGAACGTGGTGGCCGACTTGAAAAGTCATTTTTAGCCTTATTTCGTCCCCTACAGCCCCAAAACATAAAAAAACTTGCTCTAGAAAGGAAAGCTTTCAAAAACCTAACTCCTTAAAGGTCCCTCCACCATCCAAGGTAAGTTCTAATGGTGATTCTAAGTTAATTTCAATTTTCCAACATCTTATTAACATGAGTAAACCCTCCATATCATTAGATATTCGATTGGGATACTATTGTTGAGAGAAGAAACCCTAGAACTCGAATTCAAAAAGATTGAACGTCAAAAAAGTAATATCTTCACCCTCTAATTGATTCTATCATTGAATTAATGATTATAGACTCTAGTTCATGAGATATGAGTTGATGAGTTTGATAGAAAAGCATGAACGGTTATAGGTTTGGGTTGTTGATTATTAGTTAAGGATGTTGTTTATCTTATGGGTGATAAAGAATAATGTTGATTATAACCATTTGAGACTTTAGAATTTATCTAGGAGCAAGAGAATGAGTTATTGGGTGTAGAAACACCATTAATAGGGATTATGAAGTTTTATACTCACCAAGTATTTGATAAAATACATAAGTGACCAAAACATGGGTATTGTTGCTAATTTGGAATCCCTTTGACTTGTATTGATATAGATTAAAGTTGAAAGTATTGACAAACGTCGTATTACACTCAAGAGCAAGAAGTTAAGGTATGTGAGGCTAACTCTTTATATTTGGGAATGTTAATGATTCTCCCTACACTACGTTTCTTTTATGATGTTACTAATTGCCTCAGAAATATAGTTTAGCCTAGTTCCTTGAATAGTCGTAGAACTTCTATTCTCTAGCTTCATAACTAGTTCATGACTTTCATTCCGAACGTTGTGAGCTTAGTTCGTATTCAATATAGACTTGGGTTTGATGTCCCTAAGTCTTAGTATAGCTTACTCAGCATGTCATAAATAGTTGAAGTTTCAGTATTCATAATCAGTTCAAGAATACATGTCTCATTTTAGTCATATTCAGTATTCCAGTATTATGTAACTCAGTATGATTCAGTATTCTAGTATTATGTAATTCAGTGTGATCCAGTATTCCAGTATCATGTAACTCAGCGTGATTAAGTATTTCACTGTTATGTATTGCAGTATGATTCTTAATTCCTAATTTTAAATCCCTGAATGTCGAACACCTATATTTGGGCCTGAGGCATATATATATATATATATATATATATATATATATATATATATATATATATATATATATATATATATATATATATATAGGGCCTAAGGCCGCAGTTTAATATTCAGATAAACAGGTTGATCATCATTCAGAAAAGGGAGTATTCATATCCTTACTTTCTTTCAGTTTAATTATTAGTTACCATTTCAGTTTTCAGTTATCAGTTCAATTATCAGTTATCAGTTATCATTTCATTTATCAGTTATTATTTCAGTGATCAATTATCAATTCTCAGTTATCAGCTTAGTTTCAGTTTCAACATTTTTAATTATTTCTTTTAGTTACTTTACATACCAGTACAATTCAAATGTACTGATGTCCCTTTTGCCCACGACCTGCATTTCACGATGCAGGTAATAATTTACAGGTTGATGGTTGCGAGCGCTAGGATTCTCGTACCAGCTATTTTGTGATCCCCAGTTCTTTCGGGGCATTATCATTACTATAGTCTTCAGTATTTTCAGGCAGTCAGTGTTTTCAGTACTTCATTAGAGGCTTCATAGACTAGAGTAATAGTTAGACAGAGTCGCAGACTTTTCACATTAAGCTATGTTGGCTACAAATATATTTCAGAAATGTAATAGTAATTCCGCACTTTGATTTATATCATTCAGGCTTTCAGTATATCAGCATGTGTTAGTTTATCTTCTGCATTCAGTATGTTATGATATCACATGTTGATTCAGCCAGCCAGTTGGTTCGCTCGGTCATATGTAGTCAGGCACCGAGTGTCATGTTACGTCTAGGCCTTGTTTCGGGGCGTGACATAAAAACTCAACAATATTTTGTTCTAATTATCCTACACTAAAACCATTTACTTGAACATTTATTAAGTGTTTGGTACTAATTTCCCTTTTATAAAATTAACATCCAAGGAGTGTAAATCTCACAGGATATGATACTTAGCATTGAGCGAACCTTTTATTTTAATTGTTGCCTAGATTTAAGCCCAAAAAAAAAAGTAAAGCTCCAAATTTTCGAAAATAATCTTTTTACTTTCACAAAGATAGGGATAAGGTATACCGTATACGTACACGCTTCCCTCTTCATATTTTATGTGTGAGATTATATTGGGTTTTTTGTTGTTGTTGTCGAATATAGATCAAATCTTTTGCTAGAAAACTAATATAATAATGGTGATTATTTAAACAAAAAGAAGATCAATTGAACTTTTGGTAATTCAATAAATTGGTGGTTTCTAATTTTTAAAATGTTAAAAAAATGGAAAAAGTACCTCGTATATTTTTAATGCGAGTACCGGTTTGAACTTTTTTTCTATAATTTTCAAAATGATGGCATATCAGACTTTTTTTTAGAATAATCTAAACAAAGTATCTTCTTAAACCTGCAACAGAATGACGTCGCAACGTTTCCACTTCGATTTCTCCACCTTGCACATTCAATATTCTCTTGAAAATGTAAGTTTTTTTTTTTGGAAACTTGCAGGAAAACCCGCATACGCTACTACCCTTCGGAAGAGCATTTTGTGTGCACTGGATAAATCTCATACTATGTAATAGCATGTAAATAATACAGAAAATATAAATTGTACTAAGCAAGTCCTGTGCGACATGTTCAACCCAGAAGGCATTGAAAGAGAATCGATCCCAAGTCATCTAAGGCTTTTGTTTGATGTTCTTTTTTTATTCTTTTTGGTCGTAAATTAAGGTAAGCATTTGTTAGATATTCTCTTTTTTTTTTGAACGATAAGGAAGCATATATATTAATACGCAAAAACTTACACCGAAGTTACATAGTCCCGAAGGACATTACTATTGTTTAAAGTTACTAGACTATTACAAACACTGGTACTTAGTTGCTTAATTCCAAAACAAAGGCTTTGCATGTCCTTTTCCAAAATGGCTTCAGCAAAAAGAGGTGGGCGAGCAAGGTGATAGCATTTATCCGGCTTGAAATTCTTGACTGCTTCCTTAGCTAGGCAATCTGCTACTGCATTTCCTTCCCTAAAATTGTGCCTGATCACCGGGGATTTCAGTCGGTGCATTAATGATCTGCAGTTAAGTAAACATGCATTAGCACTATCATTCTCATCAATAAGCATCTTTATTATATCCGTTGAATATGATTCAATCTCTATAGCAACAAATGGCATGTCCACAGCTAATTTTAATCCTTGCTCCAATGCTAAAAGTTCAGCCTGCAAGGGGCATGTTGTATAGCAAGATTTTGTGAAGCCCATGATCCATTTACCAGAGCTGTTTCTGAAAACTCCTCCTATACTTGCATGAAGCTTTTCTTTTAAGAATGCTCCATCAATGTTAAGTTTTATCTTGTTTGGAGGAAGTCTTTACCAGTGAATTTTAATCTTGACTGAAGATTGTTGTATGAGATTTTTTTCAGTAAAGAATAGAAATTCTCATATTTGATGGAAAACCTATCTAGGGTTAATATCCAGGTCCAAATTGTTTATGTTATTATTATTTCTATTCTTCCACAGATTCCAAATCGAAAAGGGGAAGATATTTTTCCAAGCATAATGATGATGACTATCTTGGAGATGAGAATCCCTTAAAATAGCTAACCAGTTGGATTGAGCATTGCTTTGGTTGATTATTAGACCAATACTAGACCAACAACGGGTAGTTATAGGGCAAAAGAGAAAAATGTGAGTGGCATCCTCAGGTCCTTGTTTGCACATAGGGCAATTAGGATCAATATTGATACCAATATATTGTAGGTAAGTTCTACAAGGAATTTTATTATGTATGCACTGCCAAATAAAGAACTTGATTTTAGTAGGACAGTGGAGATCCCAAATCCAATTAAAGTCAGGCTGTTTATCCTGAATCATCAAGTGGTTATCCTCTAAAAGTTTGTAGCAGGACTTGGATGTAAACATGTCATTGCTATTCATATCCCAGGACATAAGATCTTTACTTATTGAGCCTAACGGCATAGGAGTAGCCTTGATCCTGTTTATTAGAGAATGGGGTAGATCAATGTGATGACCCAAAATATCATCTTTAATTTAAATAATTATCTTAGTATTTTAAGACCTTGAAAAGCGCTATCAATAATTTCTCGACTTGCGTGCACAGTCCGTATAATTTTCCGGAAGGTTTTTATGTAAAAAATGGATTAAATTGTGAACTAGAACTTTAAAAACTCAACCGAGTTGACTTCTGTCAATATTTTGAGCAGACAAACCCGAATAAAAGTTTTGACCATTCTGATAGTTCTGTATCGTGATTTGGGACTTGGTCATATGCCCGAAATCGAATTTGGAGGTCCCTAGATCAAATTATCGTCATTTAACGGAATCTAGAAATCTAAGGCTAAAGATTTCTTAAATTTGACCAGAGATTTAACTTTTGAGAAAAAGACCCCGGAATAGAATTTTGATGATTCCAATAGTTTCGTATGGTGATTTTGGACTTAGGAGCATGTTCAGATTTGGATTTGGAAGTCCGTAGGACAATTCAGCGCATTTTGGCGAAAGTTGGAAAATAGAAGATTTTTGGAAAAGTTTGACCGAGAGTTGACCTTTTGATATCGAAGTCGGAATCCAGTTCTGAAAACTTTCATAGCTTCGTTTATGACTTGTGTGCAAAATTTGAAGTCAATCGAACTTGATTTGATAGGTTTTTGCATCGAATATAGAAGTTGAACGTTCTTAGTTTCATTAGGCTTGAATTGGGGTGTGATTCACGGTTTTAGCATTATTTGATGTGATTTGAGATTTTGACTAAGTCTGTATCATGTTTTAGGGCTTGTTGGTGTATTTTGTTGAAGTCCCGATGACCTCGGGTGGATTTCGGAAGGTTAACGGATATAAAAAGGCTGCTGAATTTTCTCTTTGGACAGCTGTTGATTTTTTACAGCATGTGAACAGTACCTGTGAACAGTATCCGTGAACAGTACGTGAATAGTACCTGAAATTTTCTGGACAGAATGTTAAGTTCTGAAAATGGGACTTCATTCTATTTTCCATTTTTACCAAATTGGAGCTCGGGGAGAGGCGATTTGCGTGAGATTTTCAAAGAAAACAACGGGGTTAGTGTTCTTAACTTAATTTTGGTTAGATTACCCGAATCTATTACTAGTTTTGGCATTAAATATATGGATTTAGTTGGAAGAGTTTGAAAACCCTCTCGGATAGATTTGAGGATTTGAGGGTCGAAATATTATCGAAATTTAGTAATTTTGGTATAGTTAGACTCAAGGTTGGATGAGGTTTCATATTTCCAACTTTCGTCGAATTCCGAGACGTGGGCCCCACAGGCGAATTTTTTAGTGAAATTTCGGATTTTTAATGAAAAATGTAGAATTTCATATGGAATTAATTCCTATGATTTTTATTGACGGAATCAAATTATTTGTGACTAGATTTGAGAATTTGCGAGGCAAAGGCTTGTTGGAATTTTGAATTGGTTGCAAAGCGAGGTAAGTGTTTGGTCTAACCTTAGCTTGAGGGATTAGGAGTCGAGTCCTATTTGCTATGTGATATTTGTTGAGTATGACGTATAGGCATGGTGACGAATATCTATACGTTGGTGTCAAGCATGACCGTGAGTCTTAAAGTGAAATTGTTGTGTTCTAAATAAATGTTACAAATGCCTAAGTTGTTGATTCTCTGTGTTGAGCAAGGATTATGATAATTCTCGTGGAGATTACTTGTGATTGAGTGTTAGTGCTAGTTGAGGTAGTTAGATGTTGGAACAAGTTTGATTATAGCTAATTTTCCCTTGTCGGGACGTATTTACTTTTACTATCGATTCCCTTGCCGGGATGACAAGATGCGAGAAGCGCGGCTCAGATGGTTCGGGCATGTAATGAGGAGAAACCCAGATGCTCCAGTGAGGAGGTGTGAGCAGCTGGTTGGGGAGGGCACGAGAAGAGGTAGAAGGCGGCCTAAGAAGTATTGAGGAGAAGTGATCAGGCAGGATATGGCGAGACTTCAGATTTCTGAGGACATGACACTTGATAGAAATTTGTGGAGGTCGAGTATTACAGTTGTAGGCTAGGAGCTAGTTGAGTCTTGCGTTACTTTGTTCCATTGTGAGCCTAGTATGGTAAGGTTTTAATCGAAAATTACTAGGGGCATTGTCGTGTCTTAATATTTTCTCTTTTCGGTGCTAGATCTATTTACTAGCCATCATTTCTGTCTTGTATTTTTCTTATGCATTTTAGGTTCCTATTTTTCCTATGATCTCTATGGTGAAACTAATATTCTCCCCTTTTGTTTTTCTTGTTTTTCTTATTATCTTGAGCCGAGGGTCTTTCGGAAACAACCTCTCTACCCCTTTGGGGTAGGGGTAATGTCTGCGTACATACTACCCTCCCCAGACCCCACTTGTGGGATTTTTCTGGGTTGTTGTTGTTGTTGTTGTCCCTTGCCGGGATAGTATTGTTCCTTTATAGAAATATTATTGTTTCATTGCCGGGGTTGTTATTGAAAGATTATTGTTGCCTTGCCAGGATATTGTTATTAAGGGTGTTAAACGGGCGGGGTCAGCCTGGTTTCGGACCGGCCCAGACCGGTTAAAACCGGAACCGGCCCGGATCGGTTAAATAGGGCTGGGTTGGGCTCGGTTAGGGGGGACGCGCGGGTTACTCTGTTTACGGTTGGAATACCAGTTACCCGAACTTGTCAACCCCTTAGGTGAACATTGTTCGTAAACCGGTTAACCGGCCCGGCCCGGCCCGGTTTAATGGTAAAAAAAATAAAAAATTTAAAAAATTTGGGCCAGATCTAACCGTTGGCAACGATCCATTTCAGAAAATGGTCGTTGCCCAGCGGGTGAATTGCACAAATAGCCCAATTTTGGTTTTTTTTTTTTAAATTAACCCCCCCTTTCAAAATCTATAAATACCCCCCCTCCCCCATCTTCCTCATTTTTTCACTCATCTCTCAATTCTCAATCTCAATTCTCATATTCTCTCATTCTTCAATCTTTATTCTTCACCTATTAAAGTGCAATCAACTATTTGGCTATTTTTTTTTTGGAATTTAATTTATCGTAGTATTTATTTTTTGAAGTTTGAACAATTGAACTTCAAAATTGAAATAATTGACGTTTCTTCGTGGTAACATTGGAGTTGCGGAATCATCAAGTGCTCAATTTATTGCCGAATTCAGTGCACTCCCTCCAACTCTTTCTCTTATTTACTATTTTATTTGCATATTTATTTGTTTTGTTGCTAGTAGTTAAATTTTTACAATATATTTAATGCTACAAAAAGAGTTTGTGACAAGGTTACTAATCGGGGAAATAAAAACGAGGTAGTACTTCATGTTCAATATCTGGTAGTAATTTAAATACCTCTCCAAATATTCCTGAAACATTACCTGATAATAATATAGATTATGAACAATTGCAGGAAGATTTTGGTATAGATGATAATGAATTAAAAATGAAAGATGAGATACCACTGACACCTAGTAGTGTTGGAGTTGCTAGCAAGGGTGGTGGTCGTGTTGCTAGTAGTAGACCACCTATGGCCCCGACTAGTAATCGTAGAAAAAGAAGTAAGGTTTGGAAATTCTTTGAGGAAATAGAAGGTACTGATATTGTGAAATATGATAAAATGAAAATCAATCAACTCTAAACTCTACTACTGGTGGTCTTGTGAAATATGATAAAATGAAGGATCATGAGGAGTTAGCAAAAATGATTGTTTTGGGTTGTCTACCTTTTTCTTTTGCTTCTTCATCATATCTTATTATGTATATTCAAAGGATTTACAATCCTTTATTTAAAGGTATCTCTAGAAGTACTTGTAAAGCTGATATCTTTAGACTTCATGGACAATATCAAACATACATACGTTATTTGTTTAGCCACCTTCCTTGTAGAGTTTCTCTAACTTCTGATATTGGCCATGCTGTTAATGGAAATGATTATTTGACAATTATATGTCATTGGATAGATGATACTACCTGTATGCAAAAACGTATTATCGCTTTTAGATATGATGAAGATCAGAGTCATACTACTACGTTTATAAGTAGTACTATTTGTGAAGTTGTTGAATTTTATAATCTCAAGCAAAAAGTATTGTGTATGTCTTTTGATAATGCTTCTAACAATAATGCTGCAATTTCAATATTAAAACTGCATTTGCAACCACCTATTGATGAATTTTTTCATGTTAGGTGTGCATGTCATGTTTATAATTTAGTTGTTAAAAGTGGCCTTGATTTATTTTCAACTGAGATTACTCATGTTAGAAGAGCAGTTGGTGTTATTCAAGAAAATAATCGACAATCTAGAATAAAGGAATTTAAGAATATGTGTGTCCAGTATAACCTTAAATCCAGATTCATGCCAGACGAAATTGTTACTAGATGGATTATACATATATATTTTTAAAATGTTGCTACAAATATATATTCCCAATAACTGAAGTTGCTAATGCGCATTGTACTGATCCAAACCGTATGTTAACAACTACTACTTGGGAGGTCATTAATGATGTTAAATTTTTACATAAATTTTATACAACAACTGTTGAGTTTTCTGGAGCATATTACCCTACTGTTACTATGCCTTTAGTACATATAGCTGAAATTTCTTTTCTACTCTTTCAATTTAAGAAGAAAGAAAAATATAGGGATGTTGTTGAAAAAATGCAAGCAAAATTCAAAAAATATTTCTTTCCAATTCCTTCGATTTACTTAATTGGTGCTGTTTTAAATCCTTCTATTAAGATGTCTGATTGTCACCAATTAATGAATGCTTTATATACTTATATGGAGATTGGACCAACTGAAACCCCAGATTTATATACTTGTATGAACAAGCTAAATGAATATTTACAACAATTATATAATTATTATGCAAATGTAATTGATGATGCTGCTCTTAATGTAGGCAATGTTAATCCAACTATGCATTGTACCACTTCTTCTACTGTGGATGATGAAGAAGGCCTTGATAGTTTTAATATTTTTTCTACATTTTCTAACACTCAAACCAGTAGCAGGAACATTGATGAACTTCGATTCTACTTGCAGAAGCAAAAAGAGCCTCGCACAAAGGAATTTTCACCGTTGGGATGGTGGCATAAGAATGGAAAGCAATTTACTGTTCTTTTCGCTATGGCTCGGGACGTGCTGAATGTGCCAATTTCAACTGTTGTATCAGAGAGTGCATTTAGCCAAGCAAGACAACAACTTGGAGACACCCGTCACTCATTGGAAAGCAATGCTTTGGAAGTTTTAGTATGTTTCAGAGATTGGATTAGATCGACACGAAGAAATCAAGGACGTGAAGATGTTGATATCCTAGAAGACGAGGAACTTGGAGATATATTAACACATGGTAACCCATCCGAATTTAACACTCCAGAAGAAGGTCACTCAGTTCATATTGATTATGAAGAACTTACTAATGCAATGCAAAATCTTTGAATTTACTCTTTTTTGGTTAATTTACTTGTTGTTAAATGTAAACCTTTCAATTTGTAAGTTTGAATTTTGAAATAAATGTAGCACTTGCAATTTATAAGAGCAATTTTTCCCCATCTTCCTTGTATTCTTTATATTAATACTTTATATTAATATAACTTACAATAGTTATACAAAATACAAACAAAAAAAACACTAAACCCGGCCCGGCCCGGCCCGAATCCGTTAAACTCGGTAAGCCCCAACCCATAACCGGCCCAGACTATAACCCATACGGGTCCAATAATCCCAACCCGGCCCGGCCCGACACACCAGTTTAACACCTTTAGTTGTTATATTGCTCTTGTTCCCTTGCCGGGATTCTTTGTGATTGTTGTTGATTTGTAACTGGGAGCGGGTGGCACGCCTGCCACAAGATAAATGAAATAAGAGCGGGTGACACGCCTGCCACGAGATACATAAAATGTGAACGAGTGGAACGCCTGCCACAAGATAAATGAAATGGGAGCGGGTGGAACGTGTGCCACGAGATACATGAAATGGGAACGGGTGGCATGCCTGCCACAAGATAAATGAAATGGGTGCGGGTGGCACGCCTGCCACGAGATACATGAAATGGGAACGGGTGGCATGCCTGCTATGGGATATATGAAATGGGAGCGGGTTGCACGCTTGCAACGAGATACGAGAAATGGGAACGGGTTGCACGCCTGCAACAAGATGTGAAATGAAAGTGAATTCTGCCTTTGTTTTCCTTATCTTTGTACATAGTTGGATTTTGGATCCTTTGTAATCCTTTTGATATTCTGTTGTTACATGTTATTCCCCGAAGCATGTTTTCCCCTACCATCTTTACTTGTATATTTATGGTTTACTTTCCCCTGTATATTATATAACTGCACATGTTTATTTGGTAGTCTGGTCCTAGCCTCGTCACTACTTCGCCGAGGCTAGGCTAGGCACTTACCAGCACATGGGGTCGGTTGTGCTGATACTACACCCTGCATTGTATGCAGATACTGATACCAAAGTGCTTGGACCGCAGTGAGGGTGCTGTCTTCAGCCTACACAGGCGACACGAGGTAGTCCTGCAGACATCCGCGAGCCTTGGCATCACCTCCTATCTTTTCCTTTATCCTGTTTCCTTTACTCATTTCAAAAACAGTGTATATTTTATCTTTCAGACTCTGTATATAGTATTCTTAGACTGTCTGTGAAGCTGTGACACCAATTCTGGGTAGAGTTGTATTTAGACTTCCGCAATTTTGTATTAAGATAAATTGTCAGATTTTGTCTTCCGCTTAATTATTTTCGCTATTTGCATGATATCTACTCATTACTGATAATGGTTTAAAACTGGAAAATGTTAAGTAATTAGAATAATTTGGCTTGCCTAACTTTCACCAGTAGGCGCTATCATGGCTCTCAAGGGTGGGAAATCCGGGTCATGACAAGTTGGTATCAGAGCCCTAGGTTACATGGGTCACAGACAAGCTTAGTAGAGTCTGAGGGATCGGTACAAAGACGTCAGATGCTACAGAGTTAGGAAAAACTTCACATTTATTCTTTCTTGTCGTGCGGTTTGGTTTCTCAATGCTAATTGAATTTCTACTCTGTTCTTTCACAGATGGAGAGAACACGCGCTTCCTCATCCATTAACCAGCAGTCCGAGCCCCCAAAAGCAGCTCCCACTAGGGGCAGAGGGCGAGGCCGAGGCTGAGGCCGTTCTAGAGGTCGAGGTAGGGGCAGAGCTCAGCCTAGAGTAGCAGTACCAGCGGCGGAGCCTCAGGTTGACTTTGATGATGAGGTTCTGGTCCTAGCAGTTCCGGTGGGCCCAGCTCAGGTCCTAGAGGGGTTTATTGCTACCCCAGTACTCCAGGATGCTCTGGTCCATCTAATGGGCCTTATAGAGAGTGTCACACTGGCATGCTTGCTTCCTGTAGCCCCACCTGTCTCTCAGGCTGGAGGAGGAGCCCAGACTCCTGCTACTCGCACTCCGGAGCCGGTAGCTCCCTAGTTTCAGACTCCAGCAGTTCAGCCGGGCGTGGTAGCTCAGACCGGCGATGGAGCAGCTATGTCTACCGATGCTTTGTAGAGATTGGACAGGTTCACCAAGCTCTTCACTACTACTTTCAGCGGTGCATCTTCTGAAGATCCCCAAGATTATCTAGACAATTGTCATGAGGTTCTCAGGAACATGGGATAGTTGAAACCAATAGGGTCGAGTTTGCTACTTTTCGCTTGTCTGGATCCGCTAAAACTTGGTGTAGAGACTATTATTTGGCTAGACCAGCCGGATCGTCAGCTTTGACTTGGGAGCAGTTTACTCAGCTATTTCTGGAGAAGTTTCTCCAAATCACTTAGAGAGAGATCTATCGGAGGCAGTTTGAGCATCTCCAGCAGGGTTCTATGACTGTTACTCAGTATGAGACCAGATTCATCGACTTGGCCCGTCATGCTCTTATCATATTTCCCATCGAGAGAGAGAGGGCGGAGGTTTATTGAGGGACTTATTCAGCCGATTTGGCTTTAGATGGCCAAGGAGACTGGGAGTGAGATTTCCTTCCAGGAGGCGACCAATGTGGCCAGGAGAGTTGAGATAGTTCTATCGCAGGGAGGTGGTCAGGGGTATGACAAGAGGCCTCGTCATTCAGGCCAATTCAGTAGTACCTTGTCTAGAGGTAGGGATTCGTATGATAGAGGCCATCCTCCTAGACCTTTTTAGTTAGCACTTCAGGTTTCTCACGGTGCTTTAGGTGGTCGTGGTTCCCATATGCAGTATTCTGATTAGCAGCCCTACAGTGCACCACCAGATCCTATCAGTGCACCGCCGCTTCAGATTTTCCAAGGTCGTCAGCCCCAGCAGCCGAGGGCTTGTTTTACTTGTGGTGACATAAGGCACATTGCTAGGTATTACCCTCGAGCACCGAGTAGCTCTCAGCATCAGGGTTCTCGTGCCATGGTTCAGGCACTGAGTGTTCCATAGCCCGCCCAACTAGCTATAGGTTGGGGTAGAGGTGCTAGAGGTGGAGGTAGAGTTATTAGAGGTGGAGCTCAGGCCGCTAGAGGTAGAGGCCAGCCAGCAGCAGGCCGTCTCAAAGATATAGTTAAGGGTGGTGGGGCCCAGCCCCGATGTTATGCTTTACCAGCCAGGCCCGAGGCTGAGGCTTCTGATGCAATTATCACAGGTACTATTCTAGTTTATGGCTGAGGTGCTTCAGTTTTATTTGATCCAGGGTCTATGTACTCCTATGTGTCATCTTATTTTGCATAGTATCTGGTCATGCCTAGTGATTCTTTGAGAGCTCCTGTTTATGTGTCTACACTGGTGGGTAATTCTATTGTGGTAGATCGAGTCCATCGTTCTTGTATAGTTGTAATTGGGGGTCTTGAGACTCGTGTAGATTTGCTTCTTTTGGACTATGTGGTTTGTGCCAAGATTTATCTGTATATAGTTTTACCTTTGTGATCGTTATGCATAAATAGGGGTAAGAGTTACCCCCAAAGAATAATGAAGAGTATATGAATAAATGGGGTAGCTCAGCAGTATTAAGCCAGCATAGCAAAAGAGGAAATTGGCCGCCGGTGTTTGTGGCAAGCCTATGAAGAGGGAAGACTAGCCAATGCAACACCACCTACTCAGCTCTGTTCTAAGAAATATTTTTGAAGGAGTTTGCCTCCTGGATTCTTTGCAATATGTGGTATATGTGATCTGAACGGTTGTGTCAGGTCACCATGACAGTGTTCGAATATGTCATCAGGTTCAATAAGTTAGCCGAACCCTCAAAGGGATTGTTATAAATGTGGTAGTACTAGTCACATCATGGGAAAATTGTCCTAGACTTGGGAGAAACATAATTTATAAAAGCACTCAGGCTACATGCCCCATTGCAGTCAATACTCAGCTTACATGACCAGCCAGAGGTAGGGGTCAGGATGTTAGAGGTGGAGGTGAGACTCCTAGAGGTGGAGACCTAGCCGTTGATATGTTTTCTATGGTATGACTGAGGTCGCAACACTAGATGGTGTCGTTGCAAGTACGGTTTAGAATAATTATAAAGGAACAATTTTCTTAATTTGATTCGGTTTTGAGTATCGAGGCAAGTCCTCCTATTGTGCTCCACTTATGAGCGAGCTTCGTAATTCTGAAATCTGCTTATGTGAATGCTCCTATTGGGAGATTCGACGGAGATGGCTATGTCTATCATTATATGTTGTGATTTTGTTAAACGGAAAATATTTGCAAGAAGAAAATGAAATATTTTGATTGGCACGCTATGCATAATACTTGTGATTCAGAACTGAGAACGAGATCCTCGCATTTTAATATAATGACAAATATTTAAACAGGGCTACAAGCTACGATAGATGTTATATAAGGACGAGGTCCTTGCGGTGAAAAAAATTTATGTGTTTAAATGCTCCCTTTGTGAAATTAAAATTTGTACTATAGTACTAGGGAGTCATGACTATTAGACTTATCTGGAAAAAAAATTCTTGTATGAATATCTTTGTGCATAATTTACCAAATTTATATTGTAATTATTGAGTTTAGACTACGAGGTGAGTGCCCGGAGGATGTAAATTGTTACTCGTTAATTCGAGTAAGTAATTATGAGATCTTCATGCTTTGTTGTTAGTAAACTAGAGGTTTGAAACGGAAATTTTGTTGACATGAGGTTAATTGGTGATGTTGTAACCTATTATGAACAACTATTAAGACTAGAGATGTGGTTATGATCATACATATGATGCGTTTTATGTCAAGATATCATCGTGATAATGTCGTGTTTGTAATGCGGAGATTAGTGTTATTGATATATACTTTGTGGTGCTTTGTCGGGTTGTGAAAATGTTGTTAGGAGTTGTTTTGGTGTTACTCTGACAGGTGGATAGGCCTAATTACACGGGAGACTCTGCCGAAATTTTTGAAAAATTTAGGAGTTAGAAAAATTTGGGATATTGAGATGTGCAAAGAAAGATATAAGTTACATTATGTGTTTGAGGACGGACTCTAGTTCTTATTTGAGGATGAATGAACCTAAGTGGGGGAGAATGTAATACCCCATATTTGATGGGTGCATAGGCACGAGTTGCTATAGCCAGTCGAGACTAATATCGTATGTTGACGTGAAAATCAGACCTTTCTGAAAATGATTGGAGTGTAAGAAATTTGCTCTTCAAGTTTACAAATATGGATAAAGGAAATAATCTCAATTGAAATGGTGTTGTCGAACTTGTGTCGAATGCGGTAATGTGGGATCAATCGCGAATATTTGTGTAAAAGTAAAATCATCGATTTGGTAACCTGAGAATAATTTTTAGTACGTTAGAGGACGAACGTTTGTCTTAGAGGTGGAGAATGTGATGATCCAAAATGTTATCTTTAATTTAAATAATTATCTCGGTATTTTAAGACCTTGAAAAGCGCTATCAATAATTCCTCGACTTGCGTGCACAGTCCATATAATTTTTCGGAAGGTTTTTATGTAAAAACAATGGATTAAATTGTGAACTAAAGCTTTAAGAACTCAGCTGAGTTGACTTTGGTCAACATTTTGAGCAAACGAACCCGGATAAAAGTTTTGACCATTCCGGTAGTTCCGTATCGTGATTTGGGACTTGGTCATATGCTCAAAATCGAATTTGGAAGTCCCTAGATCAAATTATCACCATTTAACGGAATCTAGAAATCTAAGGCTAAAGATTTCTTAAGTTTGACCGGAGATTTGACTTTTGAGAAAAAGACCCCGGAATAAAATTTTGATGATTTCAATAGTTTCGTATGGTGATTTTGGACTTAGGAGCATGTTCGGATTTGGATTTGGAAGTCCGTAGGACAATTCAGCGCATTTTGGCGAAAGTTGGAAAATAGAAGATTTTTGAAAAAGATTGACCGAGGGTTGAGTTTTTGATATCGGGGTCGGAATCCAGTTCTGAAATTTTTTATAGCTTCGCTATGTCATTTATAACTTGTGTGCAAAATTTGAAGTCAATCGGACTTGATTTAATAGGTTTTTGCATTGAATATAGAAGTTGGACGTTCTTAGTTTCATTAGGCTTGAATTGGGGTGTGATTCACGGTTTTAGCATTATTTGATGCTATTTGAGGTTTCGACTAAGTCCGTATCATGTTTTAGGACTTGTTGGTGTATTTTGTTGAAGTCCCGAGCGCCTCGGGTGCATTTCGGAAGGTTAACGAATATAAAAAGGCTGCTGAATTTTCTCTTTGGACAGCTGCTGATTTTTTTTACAGCATGTGAATAGTACCCGTAAACAGCACCCGTGAACAGTACCCGAAATTTTCTGAATAGAATGTTAAGTTCTGAAAATGGGACTTCGTCCCATTTTCCATTTTTACCAAATTGGAGCTCGGGGAGAGGCGATTTGCGGGAGATTTTCAAAGAAAACAACGGGGTAAGTGTTCTTAACTTAATTTTGGTTAGATTACCCGAATCTATTACTAGTTTTGACATTAAATCTGTAAATTTAGTTAGAAGAGTTTGAAAACCCTCTCGGATAGATTTGAGGATTTGAGGGTCGAAATATTATCGAAATTTAGTAATTTTGGTATGGTTAGACTCGGGGTTGGATGAGGTTTCATATTTCGCAATTTTCGTCGAATTCCGAGATGTGGGCTCCACGGGCAATTTTTTAGTGCAATTTTGGATTTTTAATGGAAAATGTAGAATTTCATATGGAATTAATTCCTATAATTTTTATTGACTGAATCGAATTGTTTATGACTAGATTTGAGAATTTCGGGCACGAATTCGCGAGGCAAAGGCTTGTTGGAATTTTGAATTGGTTGCAAAGCGAGGTAAGTGTTTGGTCTAACCTTAGCTTGAGGGATTAGGAGTTGTGTCTTAATTGCTACATGTTAATTGTAGAGTACGACGTATAGGCATGGTGACGAGTATCTATACGTTGGTGTCAAGCATGTCCGTGAGTCTTGTATTAAATTGTTGTGTTCTAAATATATGCTATGAATGACTAAGTTGTTGATTCTCTGTGTTGAGCAAGGATTATGATAATTCTCGTGGAGATTACTTATGATTGAGTGTTGGTGCTAGTTGAGGTAGTTAGATGTTGGAACAAGTTTGGTTATAGCTGATTTTCCCTTGCCGGGACATATTTACTTTTGCTATCGATTCCCTTGCCGGGATAGTGTTGTTCCTTTATAGAAATATTATTGTTCCATTGCCAGGATGTTATTGAAAGATTATTGTTGCCTTGTCGGGATGTTGTTATATTGCTCTTGTTCCCTTGCCGGGATTCTTTGTGATTGTTGTTGATTTGTAATTGGGAGAGGGTGGCACGCCTGTCACAAGATAATGAAATGGGAGCGAGTGGCACGCCTGCTACAAGATAAATGAAATGGGAGCGGGTGGCACGCCTGCCACGAGATACATGAAATGGAAACGGATGGCACGCTTTCCACAAGATAAATGAAATGGGAGCGGGTGACACGCCTGCCACGAGATACATGAAATGGGAACGGGTGGCACACCTGCCATAAGATAAATGAAATGGGAGCGGGTGGCAAGCCTGCCACGAGATACATGAAATTGGAACTGATGGCACGCCTGCCACAATATAAATGAAATGGGAGCGGGCGGCACGCCTGCCATGAGATACATGAAATGGGGACTGGTGGCACGCCAACTGCGAGATATATGAATGGGAGCAGGTTGCATGTTTGCAACGAGATACGAGAAATTGTAGTGGGTTGCACACCTGCAACAAGATGTGAAATGAAAGTAAATTCTGCCTTTGTTTTCCTTATCTTTGTACATAGTTGGATTTTGGTTCCTTTGTAATCCTCTTGATATTCTGTATTTACCTGTTATTCCCCGAAGCATGTTTTCCCCCTCCCATCTTTACTTGTATATTTATGTTTTACTTTCTGTTGTATATTATATAACTGCACAGGTTTATTTGGTAGTCTGATCCTAGCCTCATCACTACTTCGCCGAGGTTAGGCTAGGCACTTACCAGCACATGGGGTCGGTTGTGCTGATACTACACCCTGCACTGTGTGTAGATATTGATATCGGAGTGCTTGGACCTCAGTGAGGGTGCTGTCTTCAGCCCACACAGGCGACACGAGGCAGTCCTGCAGACGTCCGCGGGCCTTGGCGTCACCTCCTATATTTTCCTTTATCTTGTTTCCTTTACTCATTTTAGAAAGAGTGTATATTTTATCTTTCAGACTTTGTATGTAGTATTCTTAGACCGTCTGTGAAGTTGTGACACCAAATTCTCGGTAGAGTTGTATTTAGACTTCCGCAGTTTTTTATTAAGATAAATTGTCAGATATTGTCTTTCGCTTAATTATTTTCGCTATTTGCATGATATCTACTCATCACTGATAGTGGTTTAAAACTGGAAAAGGTTAAGTAATTAGAATAATTTGGCTTGCCTAGCTTTCACCAGTAGGCGCTATCATGACTCTCGAGGGTGGGAAATCCGGGTCGTAACAGTCTAAAGAAATTTTTGAGATATCTTATTGATCATTAATAATCTGCTGACTAAGAGAGATTGAGTAATTAGATTTATGGATAGGACCTTCTATATAATTTCTAAGACTGGGAGCATTATGAATCCATATAGAAGTCCAAATGTCAAGATTCGAATTTTTGCTCGGATGCCACAAGATTCCTTTTGTAAGGATTTTCTACCCTTTTAGAAGAGCTGCCCAGATAAAGGAACACTTGGGGAAGTTTTTTTATGGGTATATTTACTAGCAATTAGTTGAGCCAAGGGTTGATAGGAAAATTTATAAGGCGCCAACTAAGGCTAGTGAGGAGCACATAATTTTTTTGTAAGGCTGTATGAATTCCTAGGCCTTTAGATTTTTGCTTTGTGACTGTTTTCCAATTAACTAAATGGAGTTTTTTCTTAGTATTAGTGGTACCCCATATGAAATCCCTTTGAATCTTATCAATCTGGTTTAACACGTTTTTAGGGAGCATAATGTATTGCATAACATGAGAAGGCATATCATTAAGAGTTGAGGATGCTAAGGCGGTTCTTCCCGCAATATTAAGAAGATTAGTTTTCCAAAGAGAGGATTTAGCTCGCATTTTATCAATGACAAACAGAAAATCCTTGGGCTTTGGCTTGAGATTTAGGATTGGGAATCCAAGATATTTTCCCAAACTCAACACTAGGCCTTATGTTAAATAAGCTAGCAAAATGACTTGAAATGTCCCGTGGACATTTTTTGGAGAACACAATCCTAGATTTAGAGTAATTGATAGACATCCCGGTTTCTTCCATAAACAAATTAAGGCACTGATTAATACAATTACCCGTCTTATGGTTGGCTTTACCCATTAAGGTCAAATCGTCAGCAAAGAACAGGTGTGAAAAATAAGGACCCCTTGGGGTAATTTTTATCGGATTCCATTTCAAAGTATCCACTTGATTATCAATTAACTTAGACATAAGTTCCATACATAGAATAAATATGTATGGTAACATGGGATCACCTTGACGGATTCCTCTACTTGGTCTAAAAAATTAGTCTTGGTTCCATTGACAAGAATACCAATTTTACTAGTGCAAATACAGTGCATAATGAGTTTAGAACTTTTGGGAGGAAAGTGAAAGAAAACCAGAGTTTTATGAATAAAATCACTTTCTAACTTATCAAAAGCCTTTTCGAGGTCGATTTTTAATAACTTATCATATTTAGAATTGTTTGAAGAGCACATACTATTGATAATTTCTTGAATGACAATGGCATTATAGCTGGCTCTCCTATTTTTTTAAAAACTCAATTGAGTAGGGCTAATAATGACTGGAAGAAATTATTTTAGTCTATTAGCAATAATTTTGTACACCGTATTACAAAGTCCAATTGGTCTAAAGTTTTTTAGATCGGTGGCATTGTCAATTTTTGGGATAAGGCATAAGTAAGTATCGTTAACACCCTGAGGGAGAGATTGTGATTCAAAGGTATCTTGGCAAAATTTTATGACTGAATCACCAACTATATTCCAGTATTTCTGATAAAAGAAAGGGTGAGTACCATCGGAACCCGGGGCTTTAAAAGGCTTGAACGAAAAAATAGCTTTCCTAATTTCTTCCTTTGTAACAGGATTATCAGGGATGATTAAATCATTGGTTCTGAAAAAGTCATTTTGATTTTTGAAACAAGCCATCTTACTAATGGTTTTAGAAGTCTTGTAGGAATTATCAAAATAGTTGAAAGTGTGTTCTAAAATGGATTTAGCATCAGAAATTCAATTACCATTTTCATCTTTAAAGTACAAGATAGAGTTAACACGTTTTCTATTGGTAGCCATACTATGGAAGAAACGAGTGTTAGCATCACCTTCATTACACCAACTAATTCTTGAACGAAACTTCCAAAAGTCTTCTTCCATTTTTAAAAGGGCATTATACTCTTGTTGAAGAGTAGTTTCCAAATTCATTAGAAAATGACTAGTTTGATACTTTGGCGAATTCTGAATTCCATCTAGGCGTGCCAACAAATTTTTTTTCTTTTAAATATACCACCAAAGGTATCATTTTTCCATGGAATTATTTTTTCTTTGAAAATCTGTTGAGCCTTAGGGAGATCTTCTGACTATATTAACAAAGTCAGGATGCCTACACCACATAGATTCAAGTCTAAATGGTTTACCATTATGAAATCTATTGTTATGGACCAATTGGAGTAATAAGGGGTTATGATCAGAGTGAGTTTTTGGGAGATGGACTACCATAGCTTTTGAAAATAGACTCATCCAAGTATCGTTTACAAAAATTCTATCTAAACGTTCCATAATTAATTTATTAGACTTTCTACAGTTGTTAGACCACGTTTATTTACAACCTTTAAAACCAAGATCGAAAAGGTTATAATGATTAACACTAGACCATAAACGGGAACTACATCTACTGTTAACTCTCCTACCCCCAAATTTATCATCCATGCAAAAAGTATCATTAAAATCACCTCCCAAGAGCCAAGGACCTTTATACTGCTCATAAATTCCGTCAATATTACTCCAAAGATTATTCCTACTTGCTACTTTAGTACTAGCATAAATAGATGAAAAAAGCCAAGAAATATTTAATGGATGTACCTCAATATTAGCATGTATCTCTTGGTTCCTTCTCACAAAGTCCTTCACTGTAACCACATCTGATTTTCATAGAATGACCATTCCTCCAGTTTGTCCCTCAGTTGGGACTTCAATCATTTGAGTGAAGGGAAAGTCCTTAAGAAGATAGACATGGTTTTCCATACAAGTCTCAATTAAGGTCACAACACTGGGTTTGTGGGTATCGATCATTTCTCTAAAGTTTACCCTAAAAGCATCGTTATTACCACCCCTTATATTCCAAATGATAAAGTTAACTGGATGAGTCATCATATTCGGGAGATTAGGGTTATGCATGCTACCATTGTCTCTCATTCTCTGTGGAGGGGGAGTTGGGTTACTCCTGATCGAAGGTACCAGGATCATTGCATGGCTTCCCACAGTTGGGTCCTGTGGAGGCTTGACATCCATCGAGAATTTGTAAAGTGTTGGGGGACAACTGAGAACATATCTCTTCTCGCGCATTTCCCTGAATAGATATACCTTTACATCGTTTAGACTTGAAAACTCTAGGATTTGGTCTGACCCTAGCAAGTTCAACTCCTCTGGTCTGACCCTAGCAAGTTCAACTCCTCTGCCTCCTCTATTGGTTGGTCTTCTGGTTCTGGTTGATTGGGAGGAGCTTGTTGTTATGGAACATTGTTTTGATCTAGAGGACCATTTGGTTGGGGATTGTTTGCATGTGGAGGAATTTGCATTTGGTTGGCCATCTGATTCGTTGCATGGGTGCATAGACCATGGCATGAATATTGGGTTCATGTTCGAGATCTTCCCTCGTGGAAAGAATGGGAGATCCATTTGCATATTCTAAGTTTGGATTGGGTTGAAGTGGGGTGGTAGACTCCATTGGTTTCTCATAGTTTGGGCTAGGTTGGAGTTCATCGATGGAGCTAGGGGGTGAAGTATGTTGTTCAACCAAACATGGTTGAAGTAGTTGTTCATTGCCATATGCATCCCCTTCCGATACTAGCTGGGCAAGGAAGTGAGAATTTTGGAGGACTATCACTATTTCCTGCCCATCCAATATCATGTTGAATGATATTGCATGCCCCATTAATGCTTGCTCTATCCAGGAGAGGGGTTGATGGTCTTGAGGGAGGGATGGTTGAACAAAGAAGATTTGATTGTTTGTTTGTGCTGCCTGAGGAATCTGAGGGTTGGCCATTGTATGGGCTCGTTGATGCCATAAGATTTGGACTAGACGATAACGCCTTCTTTGGGATACTGGAATTCTGGGCATATTTACTACTTGAGGGATGGTTTATATTATGGGAAGTAGAAGAGTTTTCTGAAGGGGTAACTATGGATTTTTGTGTTCTAGGGGGGTCAATATTTATTACCTCTATTTGCATGCTTTGGGGGATGCTTGAGCCAGTGGTGTTAGTAGGACTTTGTGTAGATTTTGTCCCTGTAATGCGTATGGTTTCTTTAACCATTTGTTGGCCAATGGGAGAGACTTGGGACAGGTGTTGAAGGTGTACTTTATTGTCTATGCAAGGATTAGCTAGGCTGGCAGTGTGGTTAATGAGATTATTAGGGATTAGGGCATCATTGGGAGATGTATGTAGCATGAGAGAG
Source organism: Nicotiana sylvestris (assembly GCF_000393655.2). Classification (NCBI taxonomy): domain Eukaryota; kingdom Viridiplantae; phylum Streptophyta; class Magnoliopsida; order Solanales; family Solanaceae; genus Nicotiana; species Nicotiana sylvestris. Next base: position 155,303,396 of record NC_091067.1, read on the forward strand.
TTACTAATTTGATTAGTTAGGGGAGTCGGCATATAATTAGTGCCATGCAAAGTATTTAATTGGTCCTTAGCAGTGTTTTCCACATGGTAATTTGAGTTGGGGGATGGGGCCATGTCCAATACCATGCATTCTTGGTTAGACGGATTAACCAATGCTTGAAACTTGTTTTCAGTAGTGGGGGAAGATAATGGGCTAGGATTTTTTGCAATGTAATTCTTAGACGAATTCCTATTGGGAAATTTAAAAGACATTTGCTTATCAGTGGATTTAACATTTAATGAGATAGAAGAGAGTGTACCTGACAAAAGATTGCTTTGCTCCTTAGAATTACCTGAAGTGTTCTTGTGATTGGCCTTATTTTTTGTTGGGAAACTCATCGTTTGCCACACTTATTCCTTAGTGGAATGAAGTGAATCTTCATTAACACCTTGTGTTGTTGCTTTATGGTCCTTGGATTGGTTGACAGTAGAGTCCAAGGCTGTTGGAGAAGAGGCATTAACAACTATTTATACTGACATTTGGATTGAACATGCCCAAGCCTTCCACATTTAATACATAAAAGATTCCCATTTTCATAGTGTATAGCTTGTTTGTGTGATCAAATGTATATAAAAGGAGTTACTGGGACATCCAAAGGCAACTCAACACATAATAATCTGGCATATCTTCCTCTAAGAGTTAAGGAAGTGCATGCATCAATTTTTAAAAGTTTGCCAATTTTGTTACCAATCTTTTTTAAGATTAAACCATCATAAATTCTGTTGGTAATTGAGGAAGCCGAATCCAAACTGCAGTTTTTGATATTTTTGTTTCCGATGCAACGAAGTTTGGTTCCCATTTTTGGACCGATAGAAAGTGACCAAAGATAAACCAAGGACCCATATGTAGGGCTTTTTGCATAGTTTCCTCATTACTAAATTTAGTGATGAAGTAATCACACACTAAATCAATCAAAGGGAAGTTTTCCTTTATTTTCCACAGTTTATGTAATTTTCTTTTGAGCAAGTGGTGTTGAATTCTTCTTCCTTGAAGCTTAACTATAGTCGAGTATTTCCATGGTTGATATATTCGATGGATATCCTCTTGAGTTAATTGAACTTGCTGGATGTTTGAGGGACATAAGGGGTCTTCTTTCCCAATATCTTGTGATTCGGATGGATAATGGATATTTGTATCAATAATCATGTTGATTGAAGCTTCTTGTTCACCTTGCACCAACTTATCCTCAAAGCTAACAATTGGCAATTCGGATTTCACAAGAGATAATGATGTCTGGGGGTTTAGGAGGAGGAATTTGATAAACATGATCCAAGTCCATTACTATTTTGTTGATTGATTCACCTTTCTCTCTCTACTTCCTAGAGAGAAGGCAGAGAATTGAAGGGGTGAAGAATTTCCTCATCCTTATCCGTGTACCTTACTTTTGTCACTCTGCATTGAATGTGAAAATATGGTTAAAATAATTGTATTAGTTGTAGAAATATGGACATCATTCCCACTTAGTCAACATGAGAATGCTAAAATTCCTTAGAAATTTGGTTACTATTTGCCAAAATGATATTGAGATTTATAGCTTGTTTTGCAAGCTGGAAAAAATAACTTATTTAGAGAAGTATTTTTTTCAAAAGTATTTTACAAAAAAATATTTTGGAGAGAAGCAGTATGTGTTTGACTAATCAATATGAAAAATACTTTTGAATAATATTTGTGTTTGGCCAAACTTTTCAAAAAGTGCTTTTAAATAACAAATTACGAATTAGGACATGAAGAGATTTACTTAATAGTTAATATTATAAAAGTAAATAAATAATTTCAAAAATTTATTATCGAAGATAATAATTAAGTTTTTTATATTTTATTTTAGTAAAATATGAAAATAAAATTAAACAGCACTTTAATTCTTTCAAGACGAATTAAATATATCAAAAAATTATTCAACAAATATAAAAGCATTCACCCTAGAAATCACTATATATTAGAAAGCTATCCTAAAAATTTTAAAAAAATATTTATAGATTAATATCCTAAGTATTTGGTTTAGAATAAGTAAGGGTATTTTGGAATATATTACATTTTGCTAAAGGTATTTTTGAAGTGAAAACTGCTTCTGCTTCTAGGGAGAAGCTACTTTTTTTTTGTTTCTCAAAAAGTGCTTCTGCTTCATCCCAAAAATATTTTTTTCCCAAAAATATTTGGCCAAACACCTCAAGTTTAGAAAAAAAAATGCTTTTTTGAAAAAGGAAAAAAGAGGGTGTTTGGCTAAGCTTATAAGCTGGTCAAACTAGCTTATAAGCACTTTTCGGTTTATCTACGCGTTTGGTAAAGTTAAAAGTGCTTATAATCCACGTGCTTATAAGTCAAAAATAAGCCAAACGCCATAAGTTGGTCACCTACAGCTTATGAATTTTAGCTTATAAGCACTTTAAGTTTGACCAAAATTTTTACTATTTTATTCTTAAAGTATTCTTTTTTTAGAACAAAACTCTTATATCGATACTCACTGCCTCAAGTATTGTTTCAACCTAAACCCCCCTCCTCTTCAGGTCTTGAATTCTCATTGACTATTTAAGATAAGAAAAATCATTATTCCTTTGCATATTTGTATCTATGTGATTGTGTGTTAATCTTTGAACTATATGTAATAAATGAGGGCATATCAAATTTTTGGTGTATTGCTTTGTAAGTATTGTGGTGATGAAGACAGTGTTTGTTGCTCTTCAAATATTTTGTCCTATTTAGGTTTATTTTTTACTGAGAAACTTTTGTAAATTTATTAATTATTGTAACTTATGATTATATGTTTATCATAAAATAAATTATATTTATCGTAAAATTATCTTATCTAAGCACAATTGTATTTAAAATAAAATGACAAAATAGAATATTTTATATTTGATTCGATCTGGAATCTTAAATTTTGAAGAAATTATGCCCCTATAAGTATAAACAATTATAAGGTTATTTAAGTCATTTTAACAGAAAAAGAGTTTATCAGCACTTTTTTATCAAATACTGCATCAACTTATTATTAATTTCAGCACTTATATCCAAACACGTAAATGCTTATTTATTTAATCGGTTTTAGCACTTAGAAGTACTTTTCAGCACCTAATTTTTATTAGCTACTTCAAGTCAGCTAATTCAAACAGGCTTAAAAAACACTTTTAGATTAGGAAGAAGCTTGGTTATGATGACCCAAAAGGTCATCACTTATTTTAGAAATAAATTATGTGTTCCGAGGTCTTAAAACCTCTTTCCGTCTCACCTTAATTTGCGTGCACAGTTCGAGCGTGTATCCGGAAAGCCATTATGTGAAAATCTATGAAAAATGATTAAAAGTGACTTTAAAATGAATTTAAGTTGACTTCGGTCAATATTTTGGGTAAACGGACCAGAACCTCTGATTTGACGGTCCCGAAGGGTCCGTAGGAAAATATGGGACTTGGTCATATGTCCGGAATCGAATTTCGAGGTCCCAAACCCGAGAAATAAATTTTTAAAGAAAATTATTTTCTAGAATATATATGAGTTTTTAGAAATGAAAAATGTTTGAAAGTTGTTGGTATCAGGCCTGTATTTTGGTTCTGGAGCCCGGTACAGGTCTTATATGTGATTTAAGTCGAGCCTGTAAATTTTGGTAAGAAACGGAAGTCGTTTGATGTGATTCGGACCCATAGTTGTGAAAATTGATACTTTGAAAGTTTTGAGAATTTTCTTAGAATTTATGCTAAATTCGTTATTTAAAACGTTATTTTGGCGATTTGATCGCACAGATAAGTTCATATGATGTTTTTGAGTTGGTATGCATGTTTAGTTTGGAGCCCCGAGGGCTCGGGTGAGTTTCGGATAAGCATCAGAAGGTTTTTAAACTCAAAAATGTTGCAGGTTTTCAGTTTTTGGTGCACAGGGATTTTGTGCGTCGCGTTCACGTGGCTTCACTCGCGAATGCGGAAGGCAATATCCCTCAGGTGAAAATTGTTCTTCGCGAACGCGGAGCTTGGGACGCGAACGCGAGGCTGTGGGGGGAGTACTCTTCGCGAACGCGTCCAGGCACTCACGAACGCGTAAGGTTAATGGCGTGGGGGAGGGGTTTCACATTTGCTCTACATGAATGCGGCCACCCGACCGCGAACGCGAAGGCTCCGGGGGATGAAGCTTCGCAAATGCGAGCCTGTGATCGCGAACGCAATGGTCAGCTGGGCCTGACCCATCGCGAACGCGATGAAGGCCTGCCTAGTTATTTTAAATCAGTAGCAAAAACGGGCAGAACCCATTTACTTCACATTTTCGAAATTTGGGAGCATTGAGGCGATTTTCAAAGAACAATTTCTTCCCCAAAACATTGGTATATGATTCTAAACCTTTTCTTTTGATTTCCCATTGCATTTCATCAATTTTCATCCGAAAATCCAGGTTTCTCATGGTAGAAATTAGAAAATTTGGGTAGAGTTTGGGCTTTTTGAATAATTGGAATTTAGACCTCGATTTGGGGTCGGATTCTGAAACTAATTACATATTCGGGCTCGTGGGTGAATGGGTGATCGGGTTTTGGTCCGAACCTTGTGTTTTGATCAAGCGAGCCTGGGGTTAATTTTCGACATTTTGGGGAAATATGATGGAAAACCTATAATTAAGCATTGGGTATGTATTCTTTAGCATTTATTGATGTTGTTATATCAATTTGGACTAGATACGGGTTATTTGGAGGCGAATTCTAAAGAAAAAGTGGTGTTTGAGGCTTGAGTTGGCCGTGGAAGTTTGAGGTAAGTGTTTGATCTAACCTTAGCTTGAGGGATTAGGAGTCGAGTCCTATTTGCTATGTGTTATTTGTTGAGTACGACGTATATGCATGGTGAAGATTATCTATACGTCATTGTCAAGCATGCTCGTGAGTCTTAAATTGAAATCGGTGTGTTCTTAATAAGTAATACAAATGCCTAAGTTGGTGATTCTCTGTGTTGGGAAAGAATTATGATTATTCTCGTGGAAATTGCCTATGGGTGAGCATTGGTGCTAGTCGAGGTTTCTTTGTGAAGTTAAATGTTGGAACAAGTTTGGTTATAGCTGATTCCCATGCCGGGACGTATTTACTTATACTGTCGATTCCCTTGCCGGGATGTTGTGGTTCCCTTATTGTTCCCTTGCCGAGACTCTTTTGTGATTGGTGTTGCATTGTATATTGGGATCGGGTTGCACGCCGCAATAATATTATATTTGGACCGGGTTGCACGCCACAACAATATTATATTTGGATCGGGTTGCACGCCGCAATAATGTTATAGTTGGATCGGGTTGCACGCTGCAACAATACTATATTCAGATTGGGTTGCATGCCGCAACAATATTATATTTGGATCGGGTTGCACACCGCAACAATGTTTATTTATGATTTGGATCGGGTTGGGTCCCGCAACAATAAAAGATAAAAGAGGTTATTGATTTGTTACGGTTTCCTTATTCCGTATGCTGCGAATTTTAAATTGCTCTTTATGCTATTCTCTTGAGTTACTATTGGTAAATGATATTTTCCCGCAGCATGTTCCCCCCTCCCATTCTTAGCTCTATATTTTTGCTTTATTTTCTGTTGTATATTATATAATTGTACAGGTTTATTTGGTAGTCTGGTCCTAGCCTCGTTACTACCTCGGTTGTGCTAATACTACACTCTGCACTGTGTGCAGATCCCGGAGCAACAACTTTTGGACCTTAGCTTGGGTGGCTGCCTTCAGTCCATACGGAGATCTAAGGTAGTCCTACAAGCATTCGCAGGCCCTAGCGTCTCCCTCTATCTTTTCTTCCTGTTTCACTTATGTAATTCAGAAACAGTGTTGCATTTATTTTTCGGACCTTATTTGTAGAATTTCTTAGACCGCCTGTGGAGTTGTGACACCAATCTTGGGTAGCTTTTGATTAAAAAATCATGTTGGAATTATTTAAATGGTTTAATTATTTCTTCCGCTTGTTTTAAATTTTCGTTGTTTATAAACTGTTGATTCACATTTGTTAAAGAATTAAAATGGGAAAAAGGTAATTTGTTCAAATGGTCGGCTTGCCTAGCCTTCACTAGTAGGCGCCATCACGACTCTCGTGGGTGAAAAATTCGGGTCGTGACAAGTTCGTATCAGAGCTCTAGGTTACATGGGTATCACAATTCACAGACAAGTGTAGTAGAGTCTGAGGGATCGGTACAGAGACATCTGTATTTATCCCTCAGAGGCTACAGAGTTAGGAAAAACTTCACATTTATTCTTTCCTGTTGTGCGGTTTGGTTTCTCAATGCTAATTGAATTTCTGCTCTATTCTTTCTAGATGGCGAGAACACGCGCTTCCTCATCCACTAATCAGCAGCCCGAGCCCCCAGCAGTAGCTCCCACAAGGGGCAGAGGGCGAGGTCGAGGCCGTGCTAGAGGTCGAGGCCGTGCTAGAGGCCGAGGGAGGGGCAGAGCTCAGCCTAGAGCAGCAGCATCAACGGCGGAGCCTTAGGTTGAGTTTGATGATGAGGTTTCGGCCCAGGCAGTTCCGGTGGGCCCAGCTCAGGTCCTAGAGGGGTTCATTGCTACCCCAGTACTCTAGGACGCTCTGGTCCGTCTAGTAGGCCTTATGGAGAGTGTCACCCGAGCATGCTTGTTTACTGTAGCACCAGCCGTCTCTCAGGCTGGAGGAGGAGCCCAGACTCCTGCTACTCGCACTCTGGAGCAGATGGCTCCCCATTTTTAGACTCCAACAGCTCAGCTAGTTGGAGCAGTTCATCCGGGTGTGGTAGCTCAGACCGGTGATGGAGCAGATATGTCTGTAGATGCTTTGTGGAGATTGGACAGGCTCACCAAGCTCTTCACTACTACTTTCAGTGGCGCGTCTTCTGAGGATCCCTAGGATTATCTAGACAGTTGTCATGAGGTTCTTAGGAACATGGGGATAGTGGAGACCAATGGGGTCGACTTTGCTACTTTCCGTTGTCTGGATCCGCCAAGACTTGGTGGAGATATTATTGTTTGGCTAGACCAGCCAGATCAATAGCTTTGACTTGGGAGTGGTTTACTCAGCTATTTCTGGAGAAGTTTCTCCAAATCACTTAGAGAGAGATCTATCAGAGGCAGTTTGAGCGTCTCCAGCAGGGTTCTATGACTGTTACTCAGTACGAGACCAGATTCATCGACTTGGCCCGTCATGCTCTTATCATACTTCCCACCAAGAGAGAGAGAGAGGGTAGGGAGGTTCATTGAAGGACTCATTCAGCCTATTCAACTTCAGATGGCTAAGGAGACGAGGAGTGAGATTTCTTTTCAGGAGGCGACCAATGTGGCTAGGAGAGTTGAGATGGTTCTATCGCAGGGGTTTGGTCAGGGGTCTGACAAGAGGCCTCGTCATTCAGGCAAATTCAGTGGTGCCTCATCTGGAGGCAGGGATTCGTATGGTACATGTCATCCTCCTAGGACTTTTTATTCAGCATTTCAGGTTTCTCACGGCGCTTCATGTGGTCGTGGTCCACATATGCAGTATTCTGATCAGCAGCCCTACAGTGCACCACCAGCTCCTATCAGTGCACCGCCGCTCCTGAGTTTTCGATGTGGTCATTTAGGTCGCCAGGGTCAGTCTCAGTTTCCTCAGTCGCAACACTCAGGTTGATGCTTTGAGTGCAATGAGTATGGTCATATCCAGAGGGCTTGTCCGAGATTAGTGGGTATTCAGTCGTAGCAGCAGGGTTCCCGTGCTATAGTTCAGGTGCCAGGAGTTCCACCGCCCGCTCCGCCAGCTGGGGTGGGGTAAAGGTGCTAGAGGTGGAGGTAGAGGTATTAGAGGTGGAGGTCAGGCAGCTAGAGGTGGACGCCAGCCAGCAGCATGCCATCCCAAAAATATAGTTTAGGGTGGTGGGGCCCAACCCCGATATTTTGCTCTTCCAGCCAGGCCTGAGGCTGAGGCTTTCGATGTAGTTATCATAGGTATTGTTCTAGTTTGTAGTAGAGATGCTTCAGTTCTATTTGATTCAGGGTCTACATACTCATATGTGTCATCTTATTTTGCACCGTATCTGGTCATGCCTAGTGATTCTTTGAGTGCTCCTGTATATGTGTCTACACCGGTGGGTGATTCTATTATGGTAGATCAAGTCCATCATTCATGTATAGTTGTGATTGGGGGCCTTGAGACTCGTGTAGATTTGTTACTTCTAGACATGGTTGATTTTGATGTCATATTGGGGATGGACTGGTTATCACCTTACCATATTATCTTGGACTGTCATGCCAAGACTGTGACCTTAGCCTTGTCGGGTTTACCTCGTTTAGAGTGGAGAGGGACTCTTGGTCATTCTACCTGTAGTGTCATCTCATATATGAAGGCTCGGCGTATGGTCGAAAAGGGGTGTTTGGCCTATTTGGCATATGTTCGTGATTCTAGTGCCGAGGTTCCTTCTATTGATTCTATGCCCGTTATTCGTGAGTTTCCTGAGTATTTCCTTCAGACCTGCCGGGTATGCCACCTGATAGGGATATTGATTTCTGCATTGATTTGGCTCCGGGCACTCAGCCTATTTCTATTCTGTCGTATCGTATGGCCCCGCTTGAGTTGAAAGAGTTGAAGGAGCAGTTGCAAGACTTGATTGAAAAAGGTTTCATTAGACCTAGTGTTTCGCCTTTGGGTGCGTCGATGTTGTTTGTTAAGAAGAATGATGGATCGTTGAGAATGTGTATAGATTACCGGTAGTTGAACAAGGTTACAATCAAGAATAAGTATCCATTGCCGAGGATTGATGATTTGTTTGATCAGCTTCAGGGTGCCAAGGTATTTTCGAAGATTGACTTGAGGTCTGGCTACCATTAGATGAGGATTAGGGCATCCGATGTCCCTAAGATAGCTTTCCGCACTCGGTACGAGCATTATGAGTTCTTGGTGATGTCATTCGGGTTGAAAAATACCCCAACAACTTATTTGATGAATCGAGTGTTCAGGCCTTACTTGGATTCATTCGTGATAGTCTTCATTGATGATATTTTGATCTATCCTCACAGTCGGGAGGAGCACGAGCAGCATCTTAGAGTGGTTCTTCAGACTTTGAGGGACAGTCAGTTGTATGCCAAGTTTTTGAAGTGCGAGTTCTGGTTGAGTTCAGTTGCATTCCTGGGTCATGTTATATTAATAAAGGGTATTCAGGCTGATCCGAAGAAGACAGAGGCAGTCAAGAACTGGCCTAGACCCGCATCAGCTACAGAGATCCGGAGTTTCTTAGGTTTGGCAGGCTACTATCGTCGGTTTGTGGAGGGGTTTTCGTCTATTGCAGCCCTGATGACTAGGTTGACCCAGAAGGATGCCCAGTTCAGGTGGTCGGATGAGTGTAAGGCGAGCTTTCAGAAGCTCAAGACAGTTTTGACCACGACGCCGGTGTTGGTTTTGCCCATAGGTTCAGGGCCATATACAGTTTATTATGACGCATCTCATATTGGACTTGGTGCGGTGTTGATGCAGGATAGCAAGGTTATTGCCTATGCTTCGCGGTAATTGAAGATTCATTAGAAGAACTATCCATTTGGAGTTGGCATTTATTGTTCACGCATTGAAGATTTGGAGGCATTATCTATATGGTGTGTCATATGAGGTGTTCATGGATCACAAGAATCTGCAGTACTTGTTCAAGCAGAATGAGCTAAATTTCAGGTAGAGAAGGTGGTTGGAGCTATTAAAGGACTATGATATCACCATCTTATATCATCCGGGAAAGGCCAATGTGGCGGCCGATGCTTTAAGTAGAAAGTCAGCCAGTATGGGTAGTCTTGCATATATTCCGGTCGGTGAGAGGTCGCTTGCTTTGGATGTTCAGGCTTTAGCCAATCAGTTCGTGAGATTGGATGTTTCGAAGCCCAACAGTGTATTAGCTTGCACAATCGCTCGTTCTTCTTTATTGGAGCGTATCCAAGATCGGTAGTATGATGATCCTTATTTGTGTGTCCTTAGAGACACGGTGCAACACAGTGGTGCCAAGCAGGTTACATTTGGAGACAATAGAGTTTTGAGGATACAGGGTCATATTTGTGTGCCTAATGTGGATGGAGTTCGGGAGTTGATTTTAGAGGAGGCCCATAGTTCCCGGCACTCTATTCATCCAAGCACCGCTAAGATGTATCAGGATTTGCGGTAGCATTATTGGTGGAGAAGGATGAAGAAGAATATTGTTGTATATGTGGCTTGTTGTTTGAACTATTAGCATGTGAAGTACGAGTATCAGAGACCTGGTGGTTTGTTTTAGATGATTGAGCTTCCCAAGTGGAAGTGGGAGCATATCACTATGGACTTTATTGTTAGACTCCCACGAACTCATAGGAAGTTCGATGCAGTGTGGGTTATTGTTGATAGGCTGACTAAGTCAGCGCATTTCATTCGTGTGGCAGTCTCCTATTCTTCTGAGAGGTTAGCTGAGATCTATATCCGGGAGATTGTTCGTCTTCATGGTGTGCCCGTGTCTATCATTTATGATCAAGGTATGCAGTTTACCTTGCATTTCTGGAGAGCAATTCAACGTGAGTTTGGCACACGGGTCGAGTTGAGCACAGCATTCCATCCTCAGATGGACGGGCAGTCCAAGTGTACTATTCAGATTTTGGAGGATATGCTCCAAGCGTGTGTCATTGACTTTGGAGGCTCGTGGGATCATTTTTTGCCTTTAGCAGAGTTTGCCTACAACAACAGCTACCAGTCGAGTGTCTAGATGGCTCCTTATGAGGCTTTATATGGTAGGCGGTGTCTGTCGCAGGTTGGATGGTTTGAGCCGGAAGATGCTCGGTTATTGGGTACGGATCTAGTGAAGGATGCCTTGGACAAGGCTAGGATTATTCAGGATAGGCTCCGTACAGCTCAGTCCAGGAAAAAGAGTTATGCCGACCGTAAGGTTCGTGATTTGGTATTCATGGTCGGTGAGCAGGTATTGCTTCGGGTGTCATCTATGAAGGGCATGATGAGATTTGGAAAGAAGGGCAAGCTTAGCCATAGGTTCATTGGCTCGTTTGAGGTTCTTGATTGATGGGAGAGGTGGCTTACAGACTTGCATTGCCGCCGAGCTTATCAACCATGCATCCAGTGTTTCAAGTGTCCATGCTTCGGAAGTATCACGGTGATCTATCCCACCTGTTAGATTTCAGCATTGTCCAGTTGGACAAGGACTTGTCCTATGAGGAGGAGTCGTTAGCTATTCTAGACCGGCAGGTTCGTCAGGTGAGATCGAAGAGTTTTCCTTTTGTTCGTATTTAGTGGAGAGGTCAGCCTGCTGAGGCATCGACCTGGGAGTCCGAGTCTGATATGTAGAGCCGTTAGCCCTATCTTATCCCCGACTCAGGTACTTCCTTCTTATGTTCGTTCGAGGACGAACGATTATTTTAGAGGTGGAGAATGTGATGACCCAAAAGGTCATCACTTGTTTTAGAAAACATTTCTGTGCACTCAGGCCTTAAAAACCTCTTTCTGTCTCACCTCGATTTGTGTACACAGTCCGGACGCGTAGCCGGAAAGCCATTATGTGAAAATCTTTGAAAATGATAAAAAGCGCCTTTAAATAAATTTAAGTTGACTTCAGTCAATAGTTTGGGTAAATAGACCCGGACCTGTAATTTGACTATCCCGGAAGGTCCGTAGGAAAATATGGGACTTGGGCGTGTGCCCGAAATCGAATTCCGAGGTCCCAAGCCCGAGAAATGAATTTTTAAAGAAAATTATTTTCTGGAATATATATGAGTTTTTAGAAATGAAAAATGTTTAGAAGTTGTTGGTATCAGACTTGTATTTTGGTTCTGGAGTCCGGTACAGGTCTTATATGTGATTTAAGTCGAGCCTGTAAAATTTGGTAAGAAACAGAAGTCGTTTGATGTGATTCGGACCCGTAGTTGTGAAAATTGATACTTTGAAAGTTTTGAGTTTTTTCTTAGAATTCTATGCTAAATTTATTGTTTAAGATATTATTTTGGCGATTTGATCGCATGGATAAGTTCATATGATGTTTTTGAGTTGGTATGCATGTTTGGTTTGGAGCCCCGAGGGCTCGGGTGAGTTTCAGATAGGTATCGGAAGGTTTTTAAACTCAAAAATGTTGCAGGTTTTCAGTTTCTGGTGCACAGGAATTTTGAGCTTCGCGTTCGCGTGGCTTCACTCGCGAACGCGGAAGGCTATATCCCTCAGGTAAAAATTGTTCTTCGCAAACGTGGATCTTGGGACGCGAACGCGTCCAGGCACTCGCAAACGCGTAGGTTAATGGTCTGGGGGAGGGGTTTCACATTTTCTCTATGCGAACGCGACCACCCGACAGTGAACGCAAAGGCTCTGGGGCTGAAGCTTCGCGAACGCGAGCTTGTGATCGCTAACGGGATGGTCAGTTGGGCCTGACCCATCACAAAAGCGACAGGCCCATCGCGAACGCGATGAAGGCTTGCCCAGTTATTTTAAATCAATAGCAAAAAGGGGCAGAACCCATTTATTTCACATTTTCAAAATTTGGGAGCATTGAGGCGATTTTCAAAGAACGATTTCTTCCCCAAAACATTGGTATATGATTCTAAATCTTTTCTTTCGATTTTCCATTGCATTTAATCAATTTTCATCCTAAAATCTAGGGTTCTCATGGTAGAAATTAGAAAATTTTGGTAGAGTTATAGCTTTTTGAATAATTGGAATTTAGACCTCGATTTGGGGTCGGATTTCGAAACTAATTACATATACAGGCTCGTGGGTGAATGGGTGATCGAGTTTTGGTCCGAACCTTGTATTTTGATCAAGCGGACCCGGGAATAATTTTTGACCTTTTGGGGGAAAATGATGGAAAACCTATAATTAAGATGTATTCTTCAGCATTTATTGATGTTGTTAAATCAATTTGGACTAGATACAGGTTATTTGGAGGCGAATTCTAAAAGAAAAGTGGTGTTTGAGGCTTGAGTTAGCCGTGGAAGTTTGAGGTAAATGTTTGGTCTAACCTTAGCTTGAGGGATTAAGAGTCGAGTCATATTTGCTATGTGTTATTTGTTGAGTACGACGTATAGGCATGGTGACGATTATCTATACGTAGTTATCAAGCAAGCCCGTGAGTCTTAAATTGAAATCATTATGTTCTTAATAAGTACTACAAACGCCTAAGTTGTTGATTCTCTGTGTTAGGAAAGAATTATGATTATTCTCGTAGAAATTTCCTATGGGTGAGCATTGGTGCTAGTCGAGGTTTCTTTGTGAAGTTAAATGTTGGAACAAGTTTGGTTATAGCTGATTCCCTTGCCGGGACGTATTTACTTATACTATCGATTCCCTTGCCGGGATGTTGTGGTTCCCTTATTGTTCCCTTGTCGGGACTCTTTTGTGATTGGTGTTGCATTGTATATTGGGATCGAGTTGCATGCCTCAACAATATTATATTTGGATCGGGTTGCACGCCGCAATAATATTATATTTGGATCGGGTTGCACGCCGCAATAATATTATATTTGGATCGGGTTGCACGCCGCAATAATATTATATTCGGATTGGGTTGCACGCCGCAATAATACTATATTCGGATTGGGTTGCACGCCGCAACAATATTATATTTGGATCGGGTTGCACACCCCAATAGTGTTTATTTATGATTTGGATCGGGTTGCGCGCCGCAACAATAAAGGATAAAAGTGGTTATTGATTTGTTACACTTTCCTTATTCCTTCTGCTGGAATTTTAAATTGCTTTTTATTCTATTCTCCTGAGTTACTGTTGGTAAATGATATTCCCCCGCAGCATGTTCCCCCCTCCCATTCTTAACTCTACATTTCTGCTTTATTTTCCCATGTATATTATATAATTGTACAGGTTTATTTGGTAGTTTGGTCCTAGCCTCGTCACTACTTCGCCGAGGTTAGGCTAGGCATTTACGAGCACATGGGGTCGGTTGTGCTGATACTATACTCTGCACTGTGTGCAGATCCCGAAGCAATAACTTTTGGACTTTAGCTTGGGTGGCTGCCATCAGTTCATACGGAGATCCAAGGTAGTTCTGCAGGCGTTCGCCGGTCCTGGCGTCTTCCTCTAGGAGTTCGCAGGTCCTGGCGTCTCCCTCTATCTTTTCTTCCTGTTTCACTTATGTAATTCAGAAACATTGTTGCATTTATTTTTCGGACTTTATTTGTAGAATTTCTTGGACCGTCTGTGGAGTTGTGACACTAGTCTTGGGTAGCTTTTGATTAAGAAATCATGTTGGAATTATTTAAATGGTTTAATTATTTCTTCCGCTTGTTTTAAATTTTCGTTGTTTATAAACTGTTGATTCACATTTGTTAAAGAATTAAAATGGAAAAAAGGTAATTTGTTCAAATGGTCGGCTTGCCTAGCTTTCACTAGTAGGCGCCATCACGACTCTCGCGGGTAGAAAATCCGGGTCGTGACATTGGCCAAACAGGCTATTAGAATTTTTCCAAATTTCGATCATCTATATATAATAAAGCAAAAAAGTTTGCATTGTGGTTAAGCCAAGTGGCAAGCTACTATAAAGCCACTTGACAATCTTAAAGAGTTTGTGGGAGATTGTCAAATAAGGAATTATCACTTAAGAACTATATATGGAATTCTATTTATTGAAATTAAATTTAAATAAGTTTTTTTTTTTGAAAAATAAAGTTCAATCACTGTACTAATATTTTCTAACTGAAATTTTTTATTTGGAAAGTAAAGAATTTTGATATCAATAGTATTTGGATTCTTTTTTTAATATCGAGCGAGAAGAATATATTCTACCGTAATGTAATGTACAATTTTAATTTATTTTAAAAATTCAATACTTTTTAATGAGTTGAAGAATGTATTTTAAGGTTTTAACCTAAAATTCAGAATGTAGATTTATTTAATAATTTATTTATTTCATAATGGATAATCCAAAGTACCTGTTGTAGACTAAGTTTTCTGAATTTTAAACAATTATACAATAAAAATATTTTTTTAAAGGCTAAATGCTTAAAAATATAATTATTAGAAGTTTAATAATAAAAATACTGTAATATTTTGGTGAAGTACTATATAGTTTGATCATATGCACATTTATTTTTGTCTATTATTGAATAAAACACTAAATAAAAAAATTAAATAAAATATCCTACTTACTTGGGGAAATAATTTAGAAAGAGGGGGATAAAGATAATGTGAGAGAATTTATACTTTGAATTAATTTAAATGATAAAATAAATAAAATAAATAATTAATACTCAAAAATATTATTGATAGAATCAAATAAAGATTAAAAATAAATAAAAGATTATTTTAAGAGAAAAAAATTATATTCATTATAGTATATTATAATAGAAGTAGCAAATAGGGATATAAAGTAGGTAATAAGGTAATAAAAAGTTAAGTAATAATGTAACGATATTAAGTAACAAGTAACACAATAACAATAGACAAAAAACAAAAAATAGAGAATTTTTTTAAACAAATAATATAATTGTAGATATATAGAAGGATTAGACATTTAAATTTGATATAAGAAAACTTTTTGAATTATTACGAGAAAAACATATAATATGTATAATATCACGCAATTGAAAACATAATTTATAAACCTAAATTTAAAACATTTACAATGAAATAACGCCAAGCAACAAATATAATATAAAGATGTAATTAAAATTGTCATGTAGTTAAGTTATAAAAAAATTAAAGTCAAAACTCTATACGGAAAAAAAAAGAAAAATATTAATTGCTTATTGCACATAATACTGAATAATAATTACTAAAAGTGTAGATTTATGTAAAATAATAAAAGAGCTTCTTCATTTAAACTTTGGCATATTTTCAAAATAATTAGAAAAATAATAGGATAATGTTTATATTATAGATACAGCACGAAATATGAAAAATAATTAAAATATTATATGATAGAAAATAATGTATATAGAGGGGAATAGAAGTAATGTGAAGGGGTCTACACTTTAAATTTGTTTAATAAAATAATTAAATAGGAAAAATAATATTATTGATAAATTTAAACAAAACAATTGGAGCTACGGAACAAAAGAACAAAGTTAAATTAAATTAAGTTAAATTAAATTTTAGGGTAATACAAAACTATATTCATTGTATTATACTAAAAGTAGAGCAATGAGTAAGGACATTAAGTAACACAGTAAGCTAATAAAAAGTCATATGGCAATATAGCAAGTGTGCATTAAGGTTAAGCCAAGTGGCAAACTAATATAAAGCCACTTGGCAAATTATGACAATATTTGTTATAGTATTTAATTTAAATTGAAAGACAAAATATTTATTTAAATTTAAATAGACAAATAGTAAATAAGATTCTTTTGAATTTGAATGCAAAGAAAGTTAAATTTGAATTGATTGATTAATTAATTAATTAGGAAAGTTAATCAACACATAAATGTTCCAATTCAAACGGGAGGCTCAATGAGTGAGGCGAATTGTTCTAAATAATGAGAAAGAGTTTTTTGAAAGTTGAGTTCACAATAAAAAATAACAGAGAAAAAAAAATGTGTTTGTTACTAGAAATAAGACTAAAAAATATAGGTTCGAACCCATAATCATAATTACCAAGTTGTTGGATCAAAACTTAACTTTCGTAACTACCTTAGGGATAATGTTTAACTATGAATCGACTTAGACATTGACTAAACAAATGTCAATTGTGTTGCCTTAAGGTAAAATTAATTATCTAATATTTTATAATTGATTTTATATCTCAATTGTTTGGAAGCAATATATACATTTTTTTTTTGTTTTTCTATTAGTGCTTGCAGTTGCTATGCTAAAATATATAAGAAGAAAATATGTATTCTTCTCTAATGACTCAGGTATGGACAATGACTTTTTAGCGCGTTGTTGATATTTATGTTCTCTCAAATTGTGTGTGTGTCAATTAGAATAAAATAAATTTGGATAGGGTAAACACATAGATGAATATAATTGCACTATTTGGGATTGTTATTTACACAAAATAAAGTGAATCATAAAATCATAAGGTAAGATTCATTTAATTAAGAATTACATGTAAGAACTCACCTTCTTTTAGTACATGTGCATCATGGATGAAACATATTTAAAGTAGGTTAACATTTATTTAATTATAATATATTAATCTTAACAATCGCCCAAAGGTATCATTTAAATTTTTGAAAACAATGTGACTTTAATTGTGTGGTTAAAATAGAGGTAACTAGCAAAATTATTGAGCAAATTACGATCCAACTGTTTTATAAGGTGGTAACTCCCAAAAGTTAGAATATATTGGTTGTAATAAATTATCATGTATGTATATATTAATTTGTCACCGCGTAATTTTAGGTTGGTAGAAGTTGATGTTGATGTGAGAGTTTATTATGTTGAGATAATAATATAATATATTTTTATAATTTAAATTAAGATATTACTAAATATATTTTTATTTGTTATTACTCTATATAGTATGACTTCACTCAGTTTCAATATAGATGAGATAGTTTGACTTGGCACGAAATTTAAGAACGAAAAAGAAAATTTTGAAACTTAACCTAATAGTTTTGTAGGGCCATGATATTTTTATGGGTGTAAGGACTTCTCATTATATGTAAAATGGGTAAAATAAAAAATTTAAAGTTAAATTATTTTCAAATACAGAAATGTGTCATTCTTTTAGAACAGACTAATAAGAAAAATATTTTATGTAAATTGAAAGGGAAAGAGTATTTATTTTTGAATCATATTGTATTTTTATTTGTTTATATCACCGGCTATATATGAGGTTATAATATTTAATATTATGTCAATAATTATTCATATAATTTGTTCTTTTTAATTTATAGAATTTAGCAGGATCATAATATTATCCGCACTTCGTGCGGTACTAATTGTAACGATCCGACTGGTCGTTTTGCTTTTTAGAACCCCGTTTTCCTAAATAAAACTTTCCGTGATTGCTTTAACTAATTTACGACCCGTGGGGATGGTGGGTTCGGGAATTGGAAGGATTTGAATTGAAATATGCTCATTTGATTCCTTAAGATTTTCTTAAAAGGCTAAGTTTGACTTTGGTCAACATTTTTAGCAAACGGACCCGGATTCGTATTTTGACGGTCCCGGAGGGTCCCTAGGAAAATATGAGACCTGAGCATATGCCCGGAATCGAATTCTGAAGTCCCTAGGCCGAGTAATGAATTTTTATTAGAAATTGTTAAAGTGAAATTCTAAGAATTTAAAAAAACTAATTAATGATTGATCACATGGGTATTGGGATCGTATGTTGGTTCCGGAGCCTGGTACAGGTTCAATATAACATTTAAGACTTGCCCGCAAAATTTGGTGTCAATCTGAGTAGTTTAGGTGCGTTTCGGCTCATTAGAGGAGAATTAAGAACTTGAAGTTCATAAGTTTGATTCAATTGGTTTTAGGGGGTGATTCTTAGATATAGCATTGTTTCGGGCGTTCCGAAGGTTTGAGTAGGTCCGTTTCATGATTTCATACTTATCGGTATGTTCGGGCGGGGCCTGGGAGCCCCGAGCTTCAATCGGACGAGGCTCGAGTGAAGTTGGAAAGGTTGAGAAAAGCTGAAGAATCTCCTTCTGTCATAACCGCACCTGCGGTTGGTCAGCCGAAGGTGCGAGACCACAGAAGCGGTCATCCTCTCGCAGATACGGCCAAGGCAGGCCAGGCCCAAAACCGCAGAAGCGGCTCCCAAGCCGCAGAAGTGGCTCCACAAAAGCGGCTTCAAGACCGCAGAAGCAGTCCCAGCCCGCTTGGCCAATTCCGCGGATGCGGTCTCTTCCTCGCAGAAGCGGGACCGCATATGCGGAAATCGCTGAAGCAGTGAGCTTCATTTAATACAGGTTCTAAGTCATTTTTGCCACTTTTCACTCCTCCATTGGGCGATTTTGGAGATTTTGAGAGAAGACTTTCACTTAGCATCTTGACGTAAGTTTATCCCACCTATTCCTAGTTTAATACTTGTGTCTTAGGTAGATTAAACACTAGAATTAAGGTAAAATCATGGGGTTAGAGCAAAACCTAAGGTTTTGATAAAACTTAGATTTTTCCATGAAATTGGTTATGAAGCGAAGTAGAAATCATATATTATTGATCCTTAGGTCACAAAGAACAACTTTTTTCGAAAAATTTCAGAATTCGAGTGAGCCCGGGGTCGGATTTTAGGAAACTTGTGTTTAAGATTTGGAAATTGCTTTAATAGTTAGGATGTGACCTTATGAGCTTGTATTGACTAGTTCTTACCTCATTTAACTAGTTTTGAATCGTTCGACTCCAAATTGAGGGTTCGGGCTCGTTCTTGGTAGTGGAAGTGCACTTTGGAGCGAGGTGAGTCTCCTTTCTAACCTTGTAAGAGGGAATTGTAACCATAGGAGTAATAATTGCATAATTTTCTACTAAATGCAGGAGTTACGTACGCACTAGGTGACGAGAGTCCGTGCGTAGCTACTATCATGTTAATTGTTCGGGTAGTTTAGGACCCGTGTCATGCTATAATTGCAAATGTTATATGTCTTCTTGCTAATGTAATCAGTTAGGATATGCTAGAGAATTGGAAATGAACTTAAGTAATCATATGTTGTGTTGAATACTTGTATGAGTTTATTTGAATATAAATGCGCCTTCTTGTATTCTTCTGTTGATAATTGATACTTGTGGATCGGGCCGATCGCCTCGGTAGAAATAGATGCATCTATGGTTCACGTCATTCGACCCTCTGGCAGTGCACAGTTTCTTTTGTGTTGGATCGGGTCGTCGACCTCGGCATAACGTGCGCATGATATTTATGTGAATTTATTATTGATGACCTGCCTATTACATGGTTTAAATTGTAAAGGATTAACTGGGGTGTTACAATGACATGACTTAGAAATACTTATTTCACATGTTATATATTGTGACCATCATACCTGGCATAACATCATATTATATTATTCAGCCCTAGTAGGTATCAAGTCGAACTCTCGTCTCTACTTCTTCGAGATTAGACGGGATACTTACCGGGTACATATTGTTTATGTACTCATGCTATGCTTCTGTACTTAATTGTACAGGCTCTGAGACAGGTTCATCTTGTTATCAGACCGGTGCGCGTCCCTGATCATAGTCCGAGACTTCCACGGTGAGTTGCTTTCCCTTCTTGTGTCGATCAGCAGTTGGATGGAGTCTTCCTTACTTTTGACTGTCTATTCTATTTCAGACGGTAGGATAGATGTATTATTTTGTATATTCTACTAGTTGCCCACAGCTTGTGACACCAGGTCTTGGCACACACATTAGTAGACGTTTCTTTTGGATTGTATAATTATTATTGAATGTTGCATATTATCACCTGCTTTTAATTGCAAATTAAGAAAAAATGTTGTAAATGTTTTGGGTAAGTAAAATAAGAATTCACGAATATTTCCGCGTTGGCTTGCCTGACAACGGTGTTGGGCGCCATCATGACCTATTATGTAAATGGATCGTGACACTAATACTAGTTTCTAAATAAAGGTGGGAGGGAAATGGGGTGGGGTGGGGGTGGGGGTGGGGGTGGGGGTGGGTGGGGTGACGGGGGGCGATGACTAGGCTTACTGCTATAGTATCATACCATTAGTAAAGACACTAGCATTTGTAAATTCTACAAATGAGATAAAGTAGCTAATAAGATGTATCATATTGAGAAAGACTAAAATACAACAATCATTTTCTATTTATGCCCCTCTTTGACCTTCATTTTGGTCAAATTGAAAGCAATGCTTAAGCTAGAAACTAACACTAATGGTGATTATTTCAAGAACTTAAGAAAACTATGATTAATTGACTCGAGAATGCAGAGGTTTCTTATAAGACTGCAGCAGTAGCGATGAACAAACCACGCTAATAGAAGAAGCCGCCATGCACGCACCAGCAAGCCATGGGGGCAAACGGATTCCAGTGAAGGGGAACAAGACACCAGCAGCAACTGGCATGCCAAGCACATTGTACCCGAGTGCCCAAACATAATTGAGTCGGATACGTGACATTGTCTTTCTAGAGAGATCTAACGCTGTGACGACGTCTTCAAGATTGCTCTTGATGAGAACAACATCAGCGGCTTCTATAGCTACATCAGTGCCTGCACCAATTGCCATCCCAACATCAGCTGCAACAAGTGCTGGGGAATCGTTTATCCCGTCTCCTACCATTGCAACAGGTGTGCCTTTCAACTGCATCAAAGTGGTAGAAATTAGAAGCTAACTTGAGCCTAGGATCTTCAAAGCATTTTTACAGTCCGGAGTTTTTTCCTAACAATCGCAAACCATACTCAAAATGAAACCGTAAAGCATTAAACTTACATTCAAAAATTGCCAAGCCATTAGTAGATAAACAACTTGCCTCGTACATGGACTGCTAATCATGAATCTTAATAAATAATGCATATTATCAAGAAAGAGGAGAGAAGTTTGCCTGCAATTCTTTAATCTTATCAGCTTTTCCCAGTGGATCTGTTTCAGCAAACACCATCTGAATTCCCACTTCACTTGCTATTGCTCTTGCTGTCGCCCAGTTATCACCAGTCACCATGACACTTGTGATGTCCATTGATTTGAGAAAAGAAACAACACGTGCAGCGTCTGGCTTTACAGGATCAGTCACAGCAAAAGCCCCAGCAATTTTACCATCCACGGCAACTAAGACACAAGTACGAGCAAGCTGTTCATGCTCTGAAATGTAGTTCTCAACTTCATTGCTAACTGGGACGTTGAAAGCATGCATAAGCCTCCTGTTTCCCACAAGAATTCTTTGTTCTCCAACTTTCCCGCTCACACCAGCTCCAGTGTGCACCTCAAAGTCCTCTATCTCAGGGTGATGTTCATTTTCTGCACTGTGCTTCTGGCGTAACTTTTTGGCATGGTCCACAACAGCTTTTGCAATAGGATGCTCACTATTTGCCTGAAAATCAAATTCCGGACATATGAATCTAACATGGATGGTCATAGTACTGATATTTCTCCCAACTTTAATAACTTGTCCACTTTTGATATCACATTTGAAAATGCCTCATTTTATTTGAGTCCATATTTTGGATAGTTAGCTTAATGATTACTACTTGGACATGATACAGGTAATCCACTTCATTGTGGGGAAGTCCAAAAATGTATCACTTTAATGGAATTAATACTAGTTGGCAATAACTTATGTAATTATATCCATCACAATTAATATTTTCTTCTAGCACAATATAAAATGTTCAAGTTAAATAAGCCTCCAATATCCAAGTTACATATCCTTAAAAAAGAAAGGGACAAAGTGGGAAGAGATGAAGTATCATTTTACAAATACAAGCTGAGGAGAATTTATTATCTCATGTGCCACAATATTCAGTTGTGATAATTTACTATTACTACTAAAGTATAGGATAGGGAAGAGTAGCTCTGATACTTTATGGTGATAATTAAAGATCAGTCTCTTTGTATCATACAGTTCTCTACAATTTAGATTATGGACTCGCCTCTCACGTGCAAATATAAGAAATACATGACTATGATACACCACATAGCAAAGCTACCAGATAATAGTGTAGGCATTGCATCTAAATATGTATTAAGGAAAAGAAATATGAAACAGAAGAAGGGAAAAGAAGCCGCACCTCAGCAGAGATAGTTACATCACAGAAGTCCTGCATAGAGATGTTGGAGAATATCACGGCACTTACAACAGTGGGCTTTCCAACTGTCAGTGTTCCTGTCTTATCAAACACAACCAGTTTCACCTGTAAGAACAATGCGTTTGCATTAACACCCACACCAGAAAATAGAAATATGCAATTTATTTTTTATTCATGACTTAAAATATTTGGTAGTCTAATTAGTCTGCAAGCACAATTGAACTCCCAGTTAACTAGCTATTCTTTATTTTTCTTAGTTGTAAACAAGAACTTCTGGAACCAACAGATTGATCCATTTGAATGCAATGAAGCTGACAACACCTGCCCAACCCCTCAAATCCCTAGCTCAAAAGGGGAAGGGGGGGGGGAGAGATAAGAGTAGACCACTTTCTTCTGTGACAGAGAAATAATTTCACTTGTAGTCTACTAATAAGGCTGGAACTTTTTTTTGAGGTGAACAAACCTTATGTGCTTTTTCAAGAGCATTTCCACCTTTAATAAGGACACCTTGAGAAGCGCCCTTTCCGGTGGCAACCATAATTGCTGTAGGAGTAGCTAATCCGAGAGCACAGGGGCAAGCGACCACCAATACCGATATACCAAACTGTAATGCAAGCTCAAATACACTCATTCCTTTTGGTATCCAACTTGAAGGATATACACCTACTTCTCCAGGGATAAACCACGCTAGCCATGTCACGACTGCAGCTAAAACAACCTGAAATAATAATAAAATTTGATTGTTTTAGCTTTTGTGCAGATAACTGGCTAAATCTGTGAATAAGGTCAACTTAATAAGCACCATTTTAGGTCTCAAAAGCTATATTCACTCTCTTATCATATGAACTGTGCTGTATTATAATACATTAGAAACTATGACAGGCTCCAAACTATTGTTATCCTAATCGTTCAGATTAAGGTCTAAGAATAAACCAGAGGATATTTGGCCATGGTCTTCAGTTCACTATAGATTTCACTGTTTACATCCATCAGTATTTAAAGTAATGATTCAGGATAAGGTGGGAGAGGCGTTCGTGGTGGACAAAATGCGGGAAGCGAGGTTGAGATAGTTCGGGCATGTGAGTAGGAGGTGCACGGATGCCCCAGTGAGGAGTGAGGAGTGAGGAGGTGTGAGAAGTTCGCCATAGTGGGTCTAAGGAGAGGCAGAGGTAGACCAAAATAAAATAAAAAAAAGGTAGACTCTCTCTATGAAACAATCTGATTGAGACTGATACGAACTTAACGTGAACTAGTAATTAACTTCAATTTTAAGAGGGGAGAGGTGCTCCGGAGGGATATGGCACATCTTCAGCTTACACTACAGAGGACATGATCCTTGATAGGAGGGTATGGAGGTCGAGACTTAGTAAGGTTAGTAGGTAGTCGAGCGTCTTTCCTTATTCTTAGATTTCAACTACTACCTGATGTTTCTTCTGCTTTGATTTTCTTATTATCTTGTTGTTGTTGTTATCTCTTCTTTTTCCATGTCTTCTTCGCTATCCTATTTCTTTTAAACTGTTGTGATTTTGCTTTTCTTGAGCTGAGGATCTATCAGAAGCAACCTCTCTATCTACACAAGGTAGGGGTAAGGTTTGTGTATACACTAGCTTCCCCAGACCCCACTTGTAGGATTACACCGGGTATATTGTTGTTGTTGTTGTTAGCATTTAAAGTAATGGTACACTGTCAAAAAAGGCTTCTAAGAGGAATATCTTGAAGATATCAATAGCAACATATTTCTTCATTACATGTCGAGGGAGTATCTCTTTTGCTCAAACAAACATACGACAATTAAAGATTTGTCTGGAAAAAGAAATTAGTCACCGTGCAGATCCGAATAGTTTTTATTCATTGCTTGGATTTCATTTCATTCAGAAAAACAAAATTATCTAACAAGAATTGTAGTAGTTTCTACTTAAATTGAAAAAACTCACCGTGGGTACAAAAAATCTAGATATCTGATCAGCAAGTTTCTGAACAGGTGCTCTGGCAAGCTGAGCAGCTTCAACTAACTGAACAATTTGTGAGAGCGCAGTCTCCGAACCAATATGAGTGGCTTTGATGAGTACACATCCATTTTCATTTACAGTTCCACCAATGACCTAATAATAAAATATCTATTATTAATGCCTGCATTTGAAAACAAAAAGTGTGAAACCCATAGCCAATAAATCTTGAGTACCTTGTCACCTGGCATCTTGGAAACAGGCCTAGCTTCTCCAGTGATCATACTCTCATTCACATAACTGTGACCATTAATAACAACGCCATCTACAGGAACCTTTGCCCCCGGAACAATCTTAAGGACATCATTCTTTTGTATTAATTGACTGCTAATTTCTGTCTCAGAAATAATATTCCCAGCACCATCCAATGTTAATAGGTAAGCAGTCTCAGGAGCCAGCTCTGTCAACTTTGCCAAAGCATCTGATGTCTTTCCTTTTGCAAGAACTTCTAGGTATTTCCCCAATAATATAAACGATATCAACATCGGACTAGTCTCAAAGAAATCTTGCCCCTCAAAGGAATTTGAAATCAATGCTTTTATCATAATATAAACCGAATAGAAATAGGCAGCATTAGTGCCCAATGCAATCAGAACATCCATGTTTGCAGATTTCCGTCTCAGTGCATGATATGATCCTGCATAAAACCTAGAAAAATAGTTTATTACTAGAAATTATTAGATTTCTACAACAGACAGTTCAGAATAAAAAGGCAATTACATTGTAAAGAATACCTTCGACCAATAACAAACTGCACAGGAGTGCAAAGGATCCATTTTAACAATAATCCAACCGTAAGCATGTTGAAAACCTTGTATTCTAACCAATTCCCATAAGGGGGAAGCATTGGAAGTACCATTGAGAAAACAAATATTGGCACTGAAAATAAGCAGCTCCACAAAAACAGGTTCCTATAAGTGTGGATTTCATGCTCTTTCTCTAATTCCCGCTGTCTTGGTGGGATATAAAGGCTTGCACGATAAGTACTCGACCCATGCCCAGCTTCTTGAATACAATGCATTAGGGTTCTTGGACCAATTATATCTGGTTCATAACTTATGGTCACTCTATACTCTTGCTGGTTTATTTCAACAGTGTTTACACCTTCCAGCGCCTCGAGACAGCATTGAATAACAGTAATATCATCTGGAGAATTGATGCCTTCTAGCTTGAAGTGTACTTTATTTAAATCGCTGCCTGAACTAATTATATCAGCTCCAAATCCAGCATCTTCTATTACTTCAACAATCCGGCTGGTACTGGTAACATTTGGATCAAAATGAACTTTTGCTTCTTCAAGAGATAAACCAACCACGGCTTTCTTTACTCCATCAGTCATCGAAAGGGCACGTTCAACAGACTCAGAACAGCTTGTGCATGCCATCCCCTTGATTCTGATCCGGCAGATAGCAATGTCTTGCTCTGGAAACTCATCAACTTCAAAACCAGTGTCTTCGACAGCCTCTTTTATCTTTTTTGCCTGGAATAACCATATCTTTTGTGAAATAAGGAAATATAAACAAAGAAGAAAAACAAAGAGCATCAACCACCATTAAATCAATCTCTGAAGTCATAGACATTAGAGTTGATCCAACTTTTCTCAGTTGAGCTCAGGAAGCGCTCAACATACCCAAAGATGATATGAAATCAGGCAATTTTTTTTAAAATGGTACTTCATACTAGAATATTTTCCTTTGTTGTTTCACTTGTAAACCTATTCTGCTCTTTTATGAAATTCGTAAACCTTCTCCTTACAATGAGAGATGCATAGATATGTATGCAAGTCTAGAATGGAGAGAGAGAGCACAACCCTTTTTTGAGCAAAATGTATGGTATACCTTCTTTGAGATATTAAACTGAGTTTAAAATGTTTCGTCACAACAATCAATTTTATTATGTTCGGAACACAAGCCACTTTAAGGAAGCAGTTATAACAGAAAAGTCATGAAATTGGAAATGGAAAAGAAAAGCACAAATAAAAGAATCAATTTATCAGTTAACTAACTACAACAGATATAGTGATTTTCAAAACCAATAGACTGTCAACAGCATGAAAATACAACTGAGTTATTTGGTCGCCAAGGACTCTGAATTCCTCGAATGTTTGAAGACTATACTCTTAGCTTAAAATTAAGATAGTGTTCCATTATCTTAAATTGGACATACACTGATAAGTTCTGGCACATATTTAACAACGGCCTGTCCTTGAAGTGGAGACACCGTAGCACTCTCAATCCCCTTAAGCTTTCCCAGCGCAGATTCTATGGAATTCGAACAAGATGCACAAGTGATGCCATTAACTTTGAAAAGAAGAGTTCTAATCTTTTTATTTTTACTATCACTTAGTTGAGCCATATTGACAGCTACAGCATCAGCATCTTGCAAAAGCGGTTTCATTAAGTCATCCTTCCCGTTAGCTTCCATTTCTTTGTCCTGGGAATCAAAATCTTCAACACTGAAAATTGATGATAACAATAGTTAAACCACGTATGTCATGCAGTCAAAGTTTGATAATAGATACTGTAACAAAATCATTGAAGGCTGCCCTCAACAAACACCATCATGTACATAATGTCTCCAATTCAACCAGCACAGTCAAATACTAATGGAAGAGTATGTCCACAAAACTCCATAATTCACACAACAGAACCAGTGGCTAAATCGAATTCTCAGCACCAGGTTCAGTATGATAAAAGATTAATCACTTGGAATTACCTTATCAGCTCTTACGAATCAAAAAACAGAAAAAAGGGAAAAACATGTCAACACAGAGTAGAGTGAAGAAATGTTCTGGAAACTCCACACTTCACACGCATAAAGCCAATACCTTAACAGAATTTATAAAAAAACTGATTGTACTATGAAAAGTCATCAGTATTGTTCACTATGTTATTTCTCAGAAGTTTAAAAACTGTAAATCTTGGAAGAAAACAAGAGGCATTGAAAGTATAGATAGACAGAACAAATGTCCAAAAATTCTATAATAACAACATAAACACATCACAAAATATGACACTCTGCACCATGAAGGAATCGAGAAAAAGATAACATATAGGTTGAATATAAGCTCATTGACCAATTAACAATTAGCCCAAGGCTTTATTTTCATAAATTTTCGTAATTCACACAAAGTGACATATAGGAAACTGAGTAGCACAGCCAATAGCTTTAACTTATTCTGGCACAGATTGCACTGTAATAGAAACACTTGGGTTTTCGTTAAAACCTTCAAAATTTATGACACAAAATCTTGGAATAAAAATGAAAGAAACTGAATTGCTGGAATTTCACTATTCCAATAATTAAAAAAAAAGTCAACAGAATCAGAATTTAACATAAACTCATTGACCTATTAATAATTTGGCCAAAGTTTTATTTTCACAAAGCTCCATAATTCACAAACAGAGACTATATAAGAAACTGGGTACAAAAGCCAAAACCTTTAACTATTTTCTGGCACAACTTTCACTATAACAGAAGATTGATCAGTTGGTTTTCTTGTCTTCACTTAAATATCAAAAACATGTAAAACTCTTACAGTAATAAAAAGGATGAGCTTTAGTTTCTGGAATTTTCATTATTCCAGAGTGCAAAAAGAAAAAGGTCAAATATAAACAGAATTTAACACAAACTCATTGACCTATAAATAATTTAACCAAAACTCCATAATTCACAAATAGAGTAACATATAACAAACAGGGTACACAAGTCAATACCTTTTAACTACTTGAATCCTGGAAAAAATGAATATTTTGGGCTTATAGTGAGAAAAAAATAGACATAAACAGAATTTAGCACAAATTCATTGACCTATTAATAATTTGGCCAAAGCTACATATTTCACAAAAAAGGCTACATAAGAAACTGGGTCCAAAAGTCAATACCTTTAACTATTTTCTGGCACAACTTTCAATTTTGAATTTGATCAGTTGAGTTCCCCTTTTTCCACTTAAAAGTTCAAAAACATGAAGAAAAAAAACTTGGAATAAAACGGAGAAAATTGAATTGAATAGGGAATAAAATTTTAGGGTTTTGAGGAGGGAATAAAATTGAGGAAGTTGTAAGACAGTTGCAGGAATGAGGCAAAGGTGAGAAATGGTGTGATTTAGGGAAAGTTGAATTTGTAAGTCTTGTCTCTTTATATATATATTGGGCTCTGACACTGTGTGTGTGTGTGAGAGAGAGAGGGGATGAGAGAGAGAATGATGCTTTTGCTTTAGTCCATTGGATACGAATGATTTGAATTTTCGAATATAACGAACTGGTCCTCTACTTTCCCACCAAGAAAAGCCACCCCAAGGGTAGACTATTTGTAATTTTACCCCTCGACGTGTGGTTAATTGCATTAATACCCTCCATTTTAGAGGCCATATCTCAACCCGGCTTGTAGCCCGATGCAAAAAAGATCGCAACAGTATAATAAATGGGAAAATAACATTGTATAGCTGCTCTTAAAATAATACTTGAAATATATATATTTTTTTATATATTATATTATTAGTTTTAGGGTACGCGCTTTGCGTGTGTACCCCATATAATGAGTTCATAAATTTTAAAAATTATATAAATAATGTGTGTGAGTTATAAAATAAAAAATAAGAAAAAAGTATAAGTTCCCAAAAATGATGAATGTTGATCCTATTTAGTTAGTTCAATTAAAAAGGTTATCAATGGCTTATAGTGATTTTTGAGAACTTATGTAGGAATTTCGTACGAAAAATTAAACAAAAAAGTAAAATTGTGTCTCTTCTAGAGATATGAAAACGAAAACATTGATCATGTAGCTCTTAAAAAGATATTGGCAAGTGATAATATGTCTAAAAATAACGTAGAGAGTTGTCATTTATTGCTATAAATGCAAAAAAATAAAAAAAAAATTATCTCCTCGTTAACAGCTTGTTTGGATGGTTGTTACTTGTTATATTGTATCGTATTGTTACTTTAAATACAATATTTGTTTTGATTGTTACTTAAATTTTATTGTATTGTATCGTTAAATTCGTCGTTACGTAACGACGAAATATCCACTTTATGTAACGACCGATTTGGTGTGGTCGCGTCGTTACCTTGTCTCTTTCTCTCATCTCACCCTTCATTATTATTAAATAATTTTATTTTATCATTTACCCTACCTTTTTATATAATAATTTTACTCTGTATCATAATTTTTCTTTATTATATTGCAAGTTTATTCTTTATATTGATGGTGCGTGATATCATGAAATAACGGCAAATGATACAATCTATCCAAACATTATATTCATCAAATAATATAGTACAATACAATACAATATGATACGATACATTACGAAACGACATGTAACAACCATGCAAACAAGTTGTAAGATACATTCTATCTTCTAGTATTTCATCTTTATTACTTCAAATTTGTATATCTTACCAATTTTACTCTTAAAGTTATATGATAATTAATTTAACTCTATTTTTTTTTTTTTTTGTTTCTCTCACGGTAGTGCTTTTCTTACGGAAACAAATTATATATCCTAAGAGTTTTGAAAGCTTAAAAATTTATGAATTTTAGAAAAGATTGATTTGGATTTTTCTCTTATTAATTAATCAAAGACTTAAATATTTAGTTTCAATACTTGAGGAAATATTTTATTTCCTTGTTGATTTATTCTAAATATTGGTTCATTGAAAGTTTTATATGTTTAACCGTAATATAATTTTATCCACTAAGATTTATGAAAGGTAAAAAATCTATTGATATTCCATTTTTGCATCTTTATATTTGCATAATTATCAGTGTTATAGATTCTCCAACCATTTCTCGATCTCTTTTAGGAAAGTAGTTCAAGTATGAAGTAAAAATATATTTTAGTTTTTATATATAGTCTACGAGGATAACATGTAAGCAATTTTAGTTATGATATATTATTCAAATAAAAAGTAATTTATACTCTTATAAGTGATTAAACTCTTAAAAATTAAAGAATTAATAAAACAAATTAGAGTCTTCTTTTCATATTTGGCTTTGTAACACTAATTTCCGATATGATTTACGGTGTTACATTTATCTCCTTTATTCTAACTTTTTTTATAACAATACTTCTAATCTATTTATTATAACATTAAAAAGTTAGAGTTTGACTAAATTGTCCTTTCTGATATACTCCTTTATTTAGTTAATTTTACAAAAATCTTTTATATATAGTTTTGTTTTTCTCTAAAATTATTTTAACTCTCAATTCTTAAGTTAAAAAAAAAATAAAGTGAGTGGATTCCAAAAGTATATGCATATATAAAACTCTTAATCTTGATTTTCTTTCCTCTAACTTTCCACTTAGATTAAGTTCTTTTAAAACAATGATAAAAAGAAATAATAATAGTAATAAGCGAGAAGAAAGAGAAGCAAACAAAAGTTGAAAATAAGTTTTTAAAAAAATGCAATCTCAATTCTCGAAGGAGTCCATAACAGGTAAACCTTTTTATATCTGTACTTCTTTCCTTTTTAATTTCCTTTTATTTATTTTTCTATTCTGAAAATTAATATTGAAAATTTTTACATGGAAGGTTATAATTACGTTAACTTGTCCAAATAAGGGAAGAGTTTATATCGAGTAAATTTCTATTCGATTTTTATTTTGGACTTTTTACATATTAGGAAAAGATTTAATATTTAAATTTTAGTTGATTAAGAGCTCCTAAAAATTAGGGAAAACTTAAATTACACTTTCGTCTAATGTAAAATTGTTATAAATAGTATTTTATTTATGGTGAATGTCTATATTTAGAGAAATCTTAGGGTTACTCTTCCCCTATAAATAAAGGGGTTTTATTCCATTGTAATTGATCCCAAGTCAATAAGAATCATCTCTCTCTGCTTTTCTCTGCAATACTATTCTTCTTCTTTTATTGTTTCATAACACGTTATCAACACGAGACTCTAACCAATTGGGTAGAAGCTTTGGGATTGAGCATAATGATTATCAATTGTTTCATGAACTTCCTTTATGATTGAATTCTGGATTTAAGGTATGTATTTTACCGTATTTTTCTCTTTTATTCTATGATTTGATTTTAAATACAAGCAAAGACAATAAATTTTATGTATAACTCTAATGGAGTTTGAAGAAATTATAACCACCCAAAGTGGTAAAATTTCTATGTCTTGCCATGATCAAATTTATGTATGATTGTGGCAAAGAACTGAAAACTCTTCCCATTGAATTTGCTCCATTCTCATTCCCTTAAGAGAATGTGATAGCAGTATGTCTAAAAGAAGACAAAATTATTACCGTGAAGGTATCAATGAATGTGGACGCGACAATAAACGAAATTATAATCATCATCATTGTGATAATAAGAATAATAAGGATTTTCAAAATAATCCTTCACTCTGTGAAAGTAAACTTTGTCATCGATTTGACATGAGATTTTGTCAAGCACATATAGATGATTATGGTCCATTCATGATGTGAATGTGACAACATCTGATTTGTGAATACATATTCATTCTTGAAAGAAAATGAATGTACTAGTGGTAGTAAATATACCACACTCACCTCTAGAACGAGGTTTGAGGGGAAATAAGAAAATAATGTCAATATTATGGCATGAATGGTCATTGGTCGCATACTTATTGTACGTCAAAATATTTTGGCGATGTGACTATTAAAAGACAACGGTAATGCAAGAAACAGATCTTGCATATAATTTTGACCATAACCATAATAGTATAACTTTATCTTTAAAAGAGATATTCACCATATGGATGTTGATGAATATGTGGTAGTACCAAATTATTTGAGAGCTCTCGAAGAGCCAATTATTACTATTTTGGAGGAATAAAATTGATTATCAATAAGGCATTGTGTTGTAGTAAGGAAAGATTTAATATCTTCTATTTCTACAATTTGTAGCGGGGTAATATGTATGTGAAAAGTTACCCATTTTATTCTCCAGTTTGTACTACACAAACAAAAGAATGCTACAATAAAGTAGAAGTTTATTGATATAAAAACTCATATCATTATAAACTTGAGTTTATTGATAATTGCACATGTAATGGTGTAAAAATCTCAACTTTATCAATATTGATAATTTATTCAGTTGGCATAATTGGTTTAGCCATATCAATTTAAGCATGATGTGTAAAAATAAAAGAGAATTCGCATAGGTAAATATTAAAGAATTAGAAAGTTCTTTATAAATTCTCTTATGTTGTTTGTTCTCATTAATCAATAGACCAACTAAAATTGGGATTGAATCCCATGAAAGCTGGAAATATCAAAGGTGAATATGAGCCCATTCACCTATCATGTATACCACATAAGATTCATCTATGAGATGGTTACATGTGCGATTATTATTAACCCGCAACATGGTGTTTTGCGAGGTAATTTGCTCAATAATTTAATTTCGAGCATAATTTTCAGTTTTTCTATTCAAGATAGTTCATCTTGATAAGTTGATTTACATCACAGTTGGTTTAGCAAAGTGATTTATTAAGTGCCTCCACTTAATAACTAAACTATTTCCTACGAGAACAAAGTTATCTATATCAGTTTGATATACGTTATATATGAAAATATATTATATTCTCCCCTCACAAGTGGTTCGGGGTCAGGAACCAAATAATTCCATCTTATTATTATTGATGTGCGGTGTATATTTTGATTAACATCATGACCCACAAAGATGGGCTTTCAAAGTTGAGGAAGCAAGTTAGTTTTTCTAACATGAGGGGGAGACATGATAAATAGTTGAGAAAAAGTTAAGTGGAATGAATTATCATTTGTATATCTAGATCCTCGAATACGATAATATGAACTTGAAGTTCATAAAAAGATAATTCATTTACAATATATTGCAAAGCATGCCAGACGCATTTGCTGACTCAAAGAAAGTAACTATATTCTCATTGCAAATGCTCCTATTAAGTCCTAGAAGGACAAAGTCTATGGTACTCTTAAAGCGTATAGACAAATCGGTTTCAAATAAACTTCTTGATAAATAAGATGAGGAAATGATCAAAATGATCATAATAAAGGAGACAAGTGATCTAGAAAATCACATGACATAACACTTCATAAAATCTCAAGAGAGATTCAGTTACCTGAACATATGAATGGAGAGATCTCTATGTTATGTCTATATGAAAATAAGGAGGTTGGAACCGATATAAAATATTTGTCAACGACATCTATAATAGCGCTAAATATATATACGAGGATCTTAAGTCTAAAGAAATAATTCAAGTAGAATTGGTTTCATATGAAAGACATGTTGTTTTGGACATGCAGTTCAAACACTTGAAAGTATAAAGTCAATGGTGTGTGCAGTCACTTTTATTTATCTTATATGTCTAGCATGACATGAAAAGTTGATATGCATCTAAAGTTTCTTTAAATGACTTATTTGACTATGCTTATATGACAATCCCCAAAAGGATTTAAACTGCTTAAATCATATACAATTCTTGATCTTGAAGTACCACTTCCTCAGTGCAATTTGTGTACAAATGTATCTTGCTATAACTATAAGCATGATAATGTGATAGCGAGAATACCTCTATGGAGATATTGAAACGGCCATTTCACGGCAGTTTATGAAGACATTAATCTCTATCAAGAATGATGATTTCAAGATGCAATATATTCATTCAAGTTAATATGGCTGATTTGTTTATCAAATCTCTACCAACAATCTTTTGAAGATGGTGCACAAGATTGGGATGCGAAGGCTCAAGGATGTGAATTGCAGGCGGAGTTAATACGCGTTGTACTCTTTTTTCCTTATAAGATTTTGTCCCACTGGGTTTTCCTTGCAAGGTTTTTAACGAGACAACCAAAAGGCGTATTGTTAGATATGTGTACTCTTTTTCCTTCTATAGAATTTTTTTCCCATTGGGTTTTATTTTAATTAAGGTTTTAACGAGGCACATTATCTATTGAATAAACATTTAAGGGGGAGTGTTATAAATATTATTTTATTTATGGTGAATGTCTATATTTAGAGAGATCTTAGGACTTGTTACTTGGTGGCTAAATCATTCTTCCCCTATAAATAAAGGAGTTCTATTCCATTGTAATTGATCCCAAATTAATAAGAATCATCTCTCTCTGCTTTTCTCTGCAATACTTTTCTTCTTTTTTTGTTGTTTCATAACAAAAATCTATTTTTAAAGGTCAAAAAAGGCGAACAACATTTCGCTAAGGGCTTTCGTGCTTTTAATATAGTATAGATATAAAAATTATACACTTTTTCAGTTACCGAATATAAATAGTTTCGGACAAGCCTAAAAGTGAAAAAAACCCATAATAATTTGCTATTTGAGATGACGTCCCTTATTATACAACTATATGTATAACTATATGCATAATGTGTGTATAATTTTTTGAGATTGTAACGTATCTTTAAGGTCGTAGAACTTCGCAATTGGGTAAATTAAAGAACACTTTATAAGTCTGTACAATAATTACATGAATCCACAATGGTTTATAAGTAATGAACAATAACTTCATTATACTGTGAAACTTCTTTTTTTAAAGCAAGAAATATGCAGATTTCCTTAAAAATCATTTTATATATTTGAATATTCCATCATGTGAGAGAAGTTATTAAACCATCCCGATAATTTAATTTGATCAATTATATTATAGCCTCATTATTTATTAAAATAAAAATAACCAAATAGGATATATGCAGTTTTACAATAACTATCACGTAGAAAAAACCATAGATATTTTGTAACCTTTTTATATTTCAAGTGTAAAAGTACTAAGCAGATTTTTTTCTTTATTTTTTATCCAACACAAATTAAAAGGGAAAATAAAAACTGCTTCAACATTGGCTTGATTAGTGTTATTGGAGTTTCCATTGCTTTTTCGACAGTCACAATACAAACAAGAGGACAGTGACTTGTAGCTTTCACCTTTAATATTTTAAAAGATGCATAAATTAGTAAAGTTAAAACCTAAATACTGTTAGAATAAACAGCAAATGGAAATATATTTTCTATTTGAATATCTCTTTATAATAAATAGTCAATTCAAGCTTCAAGATATAGATGGCATTGCGAATGCCACTATATGAGTAATATATATTACTAATATGGTGAGGTTGGTGACTTGGTATTGTATTGTGTACAACTAATACTATACTTTATAAATAATATATACGTGAACAATTCATGTGTTGAGTTACGAATTGCCTTACAATTCAGCACGGAACGTACAAACATCGATAAAATAATATATTTTTTTGGAGGTACGAAGTATCTATATATACCGTATATGCTATATTCTTTCACTAATTCTAAAAAAAAATATTTCGTCGATAGCGGTTAATAAACAAAAAAATGAGGAAAACAATTTCTTGCATCACTATTTACAATTTGAATAGAAGAAAATAAAGTAATATAAACCCCGTGTATTTTACCTACTATTAGCTCCTCTATATGGCATTTTACTTAATTATCTCTTATAAAAAAACCTACATATTGTAATGGACTATATACAGAACTGATCTTCCAAAGATTTGTAGGATAGCAAAAAGAAAAACTTATTACGTATCTAATATAAAGCATATTTATAATCATCTTTTGAACTTGCTCATTGTTTTATGCTTGGAAAGTTCGTTCCACGCTCTCTATCCCTTTTTTAGTGATCCCCATGCTTAGGGGCATAGACATGAATTGTTTTATGCTTAGACCGGAAATTATAACTTTAATTATTATACTTCTAGACAAAAAGAAGCGCTAGTTGAGGTTTGAACATTTGATCTCTTAGAGTAAAATCAAGCACATAACCAATGCATCAAGAGATAATTTATGTCAATTAGAATCATTTTTTCTACTTATTTGCTTCCTTACAATATTAACATATATATTTAGTAAAAAATTTCGACGAAGCGGTATCGCGTGACACGTCTTCGATACATGTGCATCCGCCCCTGCCCATGCTACGTTTTTAGTATTCTTGTTCTGTGATAACAATCGAATTATCAGAGAGGTCCGCTAACAAAAGAATCTACATGGCATCCATGATCCTAAACTTTGCTTTTCTTAACAGCACGACGTGTATTACTTTAAAGCATGCTTTCCACTAAATATTCTGATAGGAAAATGGTGTGCGATCCATACATTGGAAATATTAGTGCCTTGGAAAGAAAAAAAAAGGAAATCCCAATAGTGTTTATCCAACTTTCCATTTATGTGGGAAAGAATTTTGATTGAGGGCTTTAACTTTTTCACTTTTGCCGTAGTGACATATAGTATAATGTGTAAAGTTGGGATGAGAGCAAATAATTGTATAATAAAACAAAAGTACAAAAGCTGTACTCACATAATAATGTCCAAAAGCACATATAGAAGTGAAGAGATGAGTAGGCTTTTCACTTGTGGGGTGAAAAGAGTTAGATGATGCACGTTTCTAACTTGTCCAATGTTTGAGGAAAGAAAGATTCTTCCCTTTTTTTTTGGCTCAATAAATATGGAAACACTTAAAAGTTGCTATATTTTTTTTGAGGAATTTGTATAAAGCATTATAGTCTAGAGAGTGGTGACTATATTTTGTGTAGTTACAATTCGTAGTTATTTGTATGCGGTAAAAACCGAGGAGTACAATTTTAAAGTCTTAAATCAGGTTATAGGCTCGAGTCCGGGAGACTCGAAGTGGGTGTCGCATCTAGCTAAGGGACATCTACCTCGAAGAAGCTGATCGAAGGCCTGACACGGCCTACATCGAGGACAACATAATCTCGAAGTCAATCAAGAAAGAGCGAAAATTTCTTTAGGACACGTAGACTAGCGTATTATTTATAGGATAAGGGATGTACGAAATCGTACAGGTCCGTACTAGGCCGTTATACACCTGTATCAATAGGATTCTTTACCTTTATGAGCAAGGTACTATATTGGGGTTTTCTCCTCCTATATAAAGGGGAGTCCGAAACTTAAATAGTGCCAAAATTGGCACAAAATACGTTTCTACTTTTAAAAAAAAGCTTACATAAATACATAAAACACAGTATTATACTGCATTTTATTAAAAAAAATTTTTTTTAGGAAAACGCAGTACAATACTGCGATTAATTTAAACGCAGTATTATACTGCATTTCCCTATATTATTTGGGCCCATTTCTGCAGGACTGCAGAGAATTAATTTTTAGTGCAAATACACTGAAACGTATTATTATACTGCGTTTTACTCTGATTTTTGGGCCCATCAATAAGTGTTCTGCGTATAACTGACATAACAATAATTCAAATACATAAAATGTGGTATTGTACCGCATTTTGCATAAAAAAAATTCTGCACCCCAGGTTCGGACTTGACTTATTTAAAGGCGTTTCAATTTTATGAAAATCTATTCAATACTTTCTTCAAACTTCCATTCATACTTCTCTTTTCTTCTTATCAATCATTTTTTTATAATGTCTGAAGAGCCAAAAATAAGGGTTTCATTGTATTGGGGGGGGTGAGGTTGTGCTGGAGAATAACTCTGTGAGGTATAGCTCACCTCCACAGTGTCATGTTAAATTGCCGCTTACAATGGAGTACGATAAATTGGTATCGTTGTTACGTAAAAAGATGAGTGTGAGGAAGCGTTCGGTTAACCTTAAAGTAACCGGTAGATTTCTGTATTCAGTGACTCCGCATGAGTTTGCTTATTATTCTAACTTTAACATCGAAGATGATGAAACTCTTAGAGATTTTTTTGCGGATTCCGGATAAATACAGGGAATTTATTGTAACAAAATTGTTGAAAATATACGTGAAGATTGAAGACGTTCCCAATAATGAGGGCGTGCAAAGTAGGGATAACCCCCAGTCATTGGGCGGTTATTCTGGAGCAGTTTTTGCCGGACAGATTGTTGATGAAAGAGTTTGCATTGATTTAAACTTGTCACCACCGGCAAATGAGCAGCCATAAAATAATTTTTCGACTTTATATAATTCACAAGACGACTAGTAAACTTCAATTTTTCTACGCTTTAGCATTGTTTATTTTATGTTTTAATTGGATTTGTATTAACACTCATATTTTTCATAGGGGGTACTGTCCGGATATAAATTTTACAAGTTATGACCCCGCCCCTAGTTGGAATATGCGGAGTTCTGGCGTATTGGATCACGGTGGTCCATTCGGGATCGTCACCAACAAGAAAATATCCATCATGAAACGTCAAGATAGTACGACTTGTAAGTAAAGTGATATAACTATATGTAAAGTATTTATCTAGTTGGGTAACTTATCATTTTGTTCTTTTTGTGCAGTGAAAACGAGCTTCTTGATATTCCTGACCTCACACAGTTGCCCATAGACGACGTATTGACTCGTGATTTGGCAGATGCGCAGATTCAGGAAGATGATAGTGATTATGACAACAATGCGGATGAGTCTGGAGATGACACACCCTTCCCTGATGAGGGTGATGAGGAGGAGGAAGTGAATGTGGAACCTGAGCTGACGAGGGAGCATGTTCCTCCACCTCCAGCTAGACAAAGAGTGTACGAGTCTTACGTGCCATTTCATGAGCGAAATATTCCCTACCTTGATAATTTGCCAAGTATGCCAAACGTGGATGCCCTCACAAGGGATGATGATGAAATTCGGTCAGCGATGTGGGATGAGTCTAGACCATCGGTTCTAACAAAGGGCATGTATTTCCCCGATAAAGCTCGCCTAATTAGGGCTGTAAAAATCTACAGTGTAAGAGAGTGCCATGAGATGACGGTAAGGGAGTCAACTACGGAGGTATACAGAGTTGTATGTCGTAGAGACTTTATGGGTTGTCACTGGATGTTGCGTGCTAGCAAGAAGAAATCAGGTTTGTGGAAAGTGGGTAAATTTATTAGCACCCACAGATGTGAAATGGACACATTCAATGAGAATTATTTCAACCTGGATGTAGACTTGATTTCTCTTGTCTTGATTCCATATTTGGAAGTGTCCATTAGGTTCAAGATTAAAGAGTGTATTATAGTCGTCCAACAGGAGTATGGTTGTACTATAACCAAAAGAAAGGCATATCTTGGTCGCAAACGTGCCTTTGAACTTATTTATGGCGACTGAGATAAGTCTTTTTCATCGCTGCCCAGGTACGTGGCCACACTGCAACACTTTAACCCCGGGACTGTTGTTGAATGGAGGCTTGAGCGGAGTCCGGACAGACTGAAATATATTTTCAACTATGTGTTCTGGTCATTTAAACCAGCAATTGATGGTTTTGTGCATTGTCGTCCTGTAATTTCCATAGACGATACTCATGTCTATGGAAAGTATGATATTAAGATTTTGATTGCAGTTGCAGTAGATGCCAACAGACAGATATTTCCACTAGCTTTTGCCATTTGTGCCAACGAAAGCGAAAAAACGTGGATGCTTTTCTTGAACCACTTGAGGCAGCACGTTATCAAACAACGTTCAGGTATTTGTCTAATATCTAATCGATATGGTGGTATTTTAAGTTCTGTACGGTACTTGCCTGAATGGCAGGAACCCTATGCGTACCACTGTTACTGTATGAGGCACTTGAAGGCCAATTTTTAGAAGAAATATCCTGACAAGGACTTGCATGACTTAATGTGGATGGTTGCAATTGAGCACCAGCAGTGTAAATTTATGAGGCGCATGGAAGCGATCCGGCAGCTAGATCCACGAGCCTATACTTGGCTGATAGGACATGAGCTTCACATGTGGACATTGCATGCTGATGGCGGCAGAAGATGGGGATCCCTAACTACAAATGTGTCGGAGTCATTCAACGGCTTGTTGAAGTCTGCCCGT
This sequence comes from Nicotiana sylvestris, assembly GCF_000393655.2. Taxonomy (NCBI): domain Eukaryota; kingdom Viridiplantae; phylum Streptophyta; class Magnoliopsida; order Solanales; family Solanaceae; genus Nicotiana; species Nicotiana sylvestris. Next base: position 155,343,750 of record NC_091067.1, read on the forward strand.
GGATTGCCTGTCACTGCCATGGTCCACATGACATTCAAACATAGTACGGAGAGGTTAGTTGAAAGGCATGGAGCTGCATCGGCATTGATGAACATGGGTATTCAATTTATGTCAATACCCATGAGAAGATTTGAAAGGTGCAGGAGGCGAGCACATTGACATTCATTTTTACAGTACGATCATGACCGGGGTATTTTTGAAGTTAAGACCGCTATCCGCGAACACCGTGGGAATAATCTACAGACGGTGAATGAAGCTAGAAGGTTGTGTTCATGTGGGAAATGGACCATCTACCACATGTCGTGCGCACATGCGTTGAAGTGCTTTCAACAAGTTAGTTTTGGGGCAACCAACTATATTGATAGGCAATACAGTGTTGCTGCATACGTAGACACGTATAGTGGGCAGTTGCAGCCATTAGGTGCTGAGCATTATTGGCCGCTGGAACCTTTTAAGATGGTACGTAACAAGGACTATTTGCACAAGCAGCAAGTGCAAAAGAGAACGTGTATACGGAACCAAATGGATGTTGGTGACACCGTTTATATGCGCAAATGTGGCATATGCTCACAAAAAGGACACGACCGTCGTAAATGTCGTTCGGGTGGTGTGCGTGGTGGTGGTAATCCAGCTCCTGGTGCAAGTTCGTCGAATGTACCCAACTATCAAGGATACCTCTAGTCTTTTGTTTTCGTATTGTTTTTTGTAATACGTGTCTGTACTTGTGTATGTTGCAATATCTATTAAATAAAATTATGTTCCATAATCTTGGTATATCTTATTTTTTAACATGACCTTTTGATATAGTTGTTCAAATATTAAACTTATTGGTGTTTGTAAAAAATACAAAAAATTTAATATTAAAAAATAAATTTAATATGTAAAGCGCGATATAATACTACGTTTTTTTGAGTTGTCTTGTCATTCTGAAAAAGCTGAAAACCATGTGAAAAATCAGTTTTCTTGCAGAAAAATTTAATATGTAAAGCGCGGTATAATACTATGTTTTATTGAGTTGTCTTGTCATTCTGAAAAAGTTGAAAACCATGTGAAAAAGCAGTTTCGTTTAAGAGAAATTTAATATGTAAAACGTGGTATCATACTACGTTTTATGTGAAATCTTGCCTATAAATAACGGGCGCATTCTAGTTATTTTATGTGCTTAACAATAACCAATAGCAAATATTTCCATAAAACCAAAGTTTCTCTTTAAGAAATGTCTCAATAACCCCTTTATGTCCCAAGGTGCTACTGCGTAGAAAAATGCAGTTTGTACAATTGGTAGGAAGAAGGTGGACGCCGCTACTGGGCGTGTATGAAAAAGTTTGATAGGCAACCCGACGAGCCTACATGTGATTTTGAGGTATGGATGAATGAACCATGTGAGCAGAAATACTACAAAGAGAGAATTTATGATTTTCATAATTTGTGTACGAGGCAATGGGAAAGAAAGTGCCGAACCAACCAAGAAATTGAGGAGTTGTGTCACGCCCCAAACTAGGGGAGGCACGACTGTCACTCGATACTGTATTCGATCGAGTTAGCCACTAAACATACTAGCTAACTAAACTGGGGCGCAACAGATCGAGCAGCACAACATCTGAAATACTAAGCCTGGACCGTTAAAGTCATGACCTGAATAACAATAAACCATATAAACAAAGGTAGACAAGCCAAAATAATAAAGTATTAGTTGGCCGACGAGGCCGCGATTGGAGACATACATGCCTACACACATATATATACATGCCAAGCCTATGGGCTAGAAACTGAAAGCTACAAAAAGAAACCCAGAATACTATGTCCACAATAGCCTCTAAGAGTGTCATAAGCACTGTCAGAACAAGGCCCCGACTATACCCAAACTGTACACAAAAGTAACTATCCTATGAAAGCTCCAGGAAGAGGTGAAGCTTACCAACTCATAGTTGAACCCCGAAATCCTAGCTGAGGGGTCGATCAGAGTCCCTACCTGGACCTGCACGCACGAAACAAAAATGTAGTGTCCCCAGGCAACGGGACATCAGTACGAATAAAAATGTACTGGTATGTAAGGCAGAAAGTATAATCATACATAGCTGATGTAAAAAAAAATAATAGTGAAACCACCTGACACTGAAACTCTTATAGCCTCCATGACCGACATCCGACCTCATAGTAATCAATTATGCATGATATGCTCGTGTAAGCGTATGTCGTGAATACATATATATTGATGCAAATGCATTATATACCCAACCAAATGCTAGCAATGGCGGTCTCTCCCGGTAGCTAACCGGTATTATATTGCCAATTTGTGGCCATCTGTACAATATATATAGTTTTTCGAGCAAATAGGCCTCTTACATCTGATTATAGCTCGAAGTCCATGCATAATATGTCATGTATGATATGAACTTTGAATGCACATAATAGGCCATAACAAGAACTTAGCCAATCTTGGCTCATAGGTACTCTTATCCTCATGATCTCATAATCACCTTCGTATCGCATACAATTGTCTCGTGGAACCTCATATGTTTTCTTTGAATAAATAAGCTTGAAAACTTAACTCGACTTTTAGAATGATAACTTAACTCTAAATATGTTCATAAAAAGCTTAAGGTGCTTCACTTAGTCCTTATACCTAATTTCTTGATAATTAGTAAAGGAAAATATATCAAAAATCAAGTGTTTTAATAGTTTAAACGTAAAATTTATATTTGAGATTTTTGGAAATCGATGTGTCACTTTAGAGATTTTAAAATATACTTTAATAAGGAACAAGGACTGATCGTAAATACTACATGCCTTTATTTTGTTTAGTCACACAACCCAAAGACGAGTAAGAATTCATATATATAAACATATGGATAAGAAAACCGACAAAATGACATATATAGATGTCAAATACCCTAATTAACCGAACGAGTGGAATATCAACCTAATAGCATCATGAAAATACTTCAGCTACGATCCCAATGCCTTTTACAGAAGGTCTTTCTAGCAATAGAATAGTAAAATATCACATTTGACGTCCTAGGAATTTCCAAGAATTCGTGCAAAAAGGAAGGACAGAGCTTAGCCTTAACATACTTTCCCAACGAACGTCCGAATGCTTGTAGTTCCTTCACGAAAGTTGTTCCTTATGTCCTAAGATTCGCAAACACTATATATATGCAGCTTATACACACCTATAAACAGTTCATAATTGAGTTTAAATCGGCAGATTTGCCATATGGCCCTAACTTGACGAAACGTCCGTAGAACTTTGTAAAAACGATCATAAAAGAGTCCCAAGATGATTACCTTGGAAAATCAAGTATAAATCCTGAAGAACCAGCAAGAACAACAAATTCCTATCTTCCAAAAATAGCTCCAAACACAGCTAATAGAAGGGGGAAACTATTGCAAAGCGTAGAGATTGAGTTTCTAGGCACGGGGACAAACTTTAACGGTAGAAATCGTTAAAAACATACATTAATCACTCAAGAACACCATGGAACCCTCTCTTCAGCTCCCTCACTGTTTTGGGACGAAAATGAAATATTTTGGGGTCTTACAAGTCGGATTTTCCGACTTATACCACTTGTTTGACCCGACTCGGTTCGTGATCCGGTTTCAGCCTGGACAGTCATAACCTTTTACTCCAATGTCTGTTTGATGTGAGGTTTTTTTGGTTGCAAACTAGACTTGTAGACCTTCAATTTGATAGGTTGTGGGTCCCATAACTCATTAAATATTGGGAGAAATAATCTGATATATTTGACCCAAAGTTTAGAAAAATTATTAGAGAAATTTACGATAACCTTTGCCGGCCTTTATTTCGCAACTTGCTTGACTCCAAAACTTAACATGTGACCCCTGTGATATTATAATACCTCATAATACACTATTCTTAGCATATTAGACACTCTTAGTCTTATCCCATAGGTGCAAGTTAACTTAAACACTCCGAACGCGCGGGATGCTACCCGAGCCATTTCTTTAACCATGAATCTTTGTTTAAGGGATTCCTTTGACCTAAAGCTTTAGTTAGTTCCCTGATATTACCACACATTTTCAGTCTTATTCTCCCAGTGTGCTATATCCAATCGTATATACCTAATATAACCATGTCACGTTACATATATTACGTAAGAGAAGAGAAAAAAACACATGGGGTCTCACAGTCTCCCCCCTTAAGAACATTCGTCCACGAATGGGTCAAATCAATTCCTTGGTTTCATTTTTTTCCGCTAATACATTATTTGTGAGGCTATATTTGTTACATTTGCAAAGCATAAATCAAATTCTGAAGATTCCAACTACTAGGCTTCGTATAGCTATCTCGCAATAAGAAATTTAAATTGCACTTTCTTGTCATTTAAAAATCCAATCAAGTGTTGTAAAGAAATAATTGCCAATTAATTAAATGCGACTCACCTTAAGTCGTAAATAGGTAGGGGTACTTCTTCCTCATTTCCTCATCAGCTTCCCAGGTCATTTCCTCGATGTTGTTCTTTTGCCATAACACTTTCACGAAAGCCACTTCTTTAGTTCGAAGCTTTCTTACCTGCCGATCTAAAATAGCTACGGGTACCTCTGCGTAAGATAAGTCTTCAGCAATGTGAATATCCTCATTGGGCGTAATACGTGAAGGATCTCCAATGCACTTCTACAACATAGATACATGAAACACAGGATGGACTGCTCCTAATTCTGAAGGCAAATCAAGCTCGTACGCCACCCTACCAATCCTCTGAATAATCTTATACGGTCCAACATACCTGGGGCTGAGCTTCCCCTTCTTTCCATATCGCATGACGCCCTTCACAAGCGATACTTTCAGGAAAACCCAATCTTCTACATCAAACTCTAAGTCTTGTCGTCGAACATCTGCATAAGACTTGTACCGACTTTGTGCTGTATGCAGCCGGTCTCTAATAAGTTTTACCTTTTCTATTGCTTGCTGGACTAAATTAGGACCTAGCAACTCTGCTTCCCCGACCTCGAACCAACCGATCGGCGACCTACACTTCCGCCCGTATAGTGATTCGTAAGGGGCCATTTGAATACTAGCTTGGAAGCTGTTATTATAAGCGAACTCAATAAGAGGTAGATGATCATCCCAACTTCATTTAAAATCTAGCACACAAGCATGTAACATATCCTCAACTGTCTGAATAGTACGCTATGCCTGTCCATCAGTTTGCGGATGAAAAGTTGTGCTAAGATTTACCTGCGTGCCTAGACCCTTCTGAAAAGATTTCTAAAAATGTGCTGTAAATTGATCCCATCGATCAGAGATAATAGATAATGGTACCCCGTGAAGGCGCACAATCTCCCGAATGTAAAGCTTGGCATAATCCTCGGCTGAATATGTCGTCCTGACTGGCAGAAAATGAGCAGATTTGTAAGCCTATCAATAATTACCCAAATAGAATCATACCTATGTGGAGTGCGAGGCAAACCGATGATGAAGTCCATATTTATCATGTCCCATTTCCATAATGGAAGTTCAATACACTAAGTTACTCCAAGCCTCTGATGTTCGGCTTTAACTTGCTGGCAGTTAGGACATTGGGCTACCATCTCCACGATATCTTTTTTCATTCCATTCCACCAATAGATCTGTTGAAGGTCCCGATACATCTTTGTCGCTCCAGGGTGAACTGCATATCTAGAATAATGGGCCTCCGAAAGAATCTTGGCGCGGAGCTCTCCGATCGTCGGTACACATAAGCGACCCTGGTATCTAAAGACTCCACCTCCAGTTAGCTCAAATAAAGGTTGTCTCTGCTGTGGAATACTTTCCCTCAGTTTTATAAGCTCAGGATCCTCGTGTTGTCGCTCTTTCACTTCAGTAACAAAAGAAGATTTTGCCGTATTCTAAACGAGAATGCGTCCACCCTCTGCATCTACCAAACGCACCTGCAAACTAGCTAGCTGGCATAGATATTTGGTCATCTTGACCTTATCAACTTTAACATGGCTTAGACTGCCCATGGACTTCTGGCTAAGAGCATCAACAACAATATTAGCTTTGCCGGGATGATATAAAGTATCAACATCATAGTCCTTTAGTAATTCTAGCCATCTTCTTTGTCGTAGGTTCAGCTCCCTCTGTTTAAATAAATACTGAAGGCTCTGGTGGTCGGTGAAAACATCAATATGAACCCCATATAGATAATGCCGCCAAATCTTTAGGGGCGAAGACAACTACGGCTAACTCAAGATCGTGCGTAGGATAGTTCTGTTCATGTTTCCGCAACTGTCTGGAGACGTACGCAATAACCTTACCATGCTGCATAAGAACACAACCTAGGCCAATTCTCGAGGCATCATAATAGACAACATAACCCTCGGTGCCATCCGAAAGAGTCAAGACAGGTGTCGTCGTAAGCCTTTTCTTTAGCTCCTGAAAACTTTGTTCACATGCCTCAGTCCACTGAAACTTAGCTCTCTTATGTGTCAGCTTCGTCAATGGTGCAGAAATAGAGGAAAATCCTTCCACAAACCTTCGGTAATACCCTGTCAAGCCTAAAAAGCTACGAACCTCTGTCGGATTCAAGGGCCTCAGCCAAGTCATCACAACTTTAATCTTTTGGCCATCAACCTTGATACCATCGCTGGTAATAACATGACCAAGAAAAGCTACAAAAGTTAGCCAAAATTCACATTTAGAGAATTTAGCATATAACATGTAGTCTTGGAGAGCCCGCAATACAGCTCGCAAATGATCCGCATGCTCGACTTCCGATCGTGAATATATTAAGATATCATTAATAAACACAATCACAAATTCATCCAAGAATGGTTTGAATACCCGGTTCATAAGATCCATAAAGGCTGTTGGGGCATTTGTAAGCCCAAAAGACATGACAAGGAATTTAAAATGGCCATACCTCGTCCTAAATGCTGTTTTTGGGATATCAATATCCCTGACTCGTAGCTGATGATAACCGGATCGCAAGTCGATCTTCGAAAAGCATTTGTCACCTTGTAACTAGTCGAACAATTCATCAATCCATGGAAGAGGATACTTATTCTTGATAGTGACTTTATTTAGTTTCCTGTAGTCAATACACATCTGCAAGGACCCATCTTTCTTTCGAACAAAGAGCACTAGAGCACCCCATGGGATGTACTTAGCCTAATAAAGCCTTTATCGAGCAAGTCCTTCAGTTGTTCCTTCAATTCCCTTAGCACTGCGGGAGCTATTCTGTAGGGAGGAATGGATATAGGTTGCGTATCAGGAAGCAAATCCATAGCGAAATCGATTTCCCTTTCGGGGGGAATTCTTGGAAGCTCGTCAGGGAATACCGGCGGGAATTCATTCACAATAGGAACCGATTGAAGAGTCGGTGGCTCCTTATCTATATCCCTGACATGAACCAGATGGTATATACAGCCTTTAGCAATAAACTTCCGAGCCCTAAGGTATGAAATAAACTTACCTTTGGGCATGGCTGCATTACCTTTCCATTCAAGGACAGGCTCACCTGAAAAATGAAATCAGACCAACTTTGCACGACAATCAATATTAGCATAACAAGCTGCCAACCAATCCATACCCATAATGACATCGAAGTCTTGAATAACCAATTCCACTAAATCAACAGAAGTTGGACGGTCATTAATTAACACTGTACAACCTCGATAGACATGATTAGCAACAATAGAGTCGCCAACTGGCGTAGACACCTCAACTGGTTGTGGCAATAACTCAGATCTCATGTCAAGCTTACCAGCAATAAATGGAGTAATATATGAAAATGTAGAGCCAGGATCTATCAATGCATAAATGGCATGAGAATGTATTGTCAATATACCTGTGACAATATCTGGGGATGCCTTTGAATCTTGTCGGCCTGTGAGTGCATAAAAGCGGTTCTATCCACCACTAGAACCTGAGGTGTCTCCTCCACCTCTCCCCCTACCACGTCCCTGAGTAGACTATGGACCTGGTCGGGGAGCACGAACTGAGGGCGAAGAGGCTGTTGTGGATCCTGAAGGCTGAGCTGGTGCACCTCTGCCTAACCCCGAGCACCAGCTAATAAAATGTCATGTCTGCCCACAATGATAACATGCACTCGAACCCTATCTACACTACCCAGTGTGCAGCGTACCGCACTAAGTACATGGAGGAATAGGTTGTCTCATTTGTGCGGAACGCTCCTATCGACGGCTCTCAGGCTGGCCTGAGCTCTGCCCCGGTCCTAACTGAATATAACGATCAAACCGCTGGCCCTGCATCTGTGGTGGGAAACTACATGCTGATCGAGGTGGATATCGATGTAGTGCGGGCTTGAAATCACCCCGTGGATCCCTATAAGACCCCATAGTACGAGCCCTCTTACTCTGCTCCCTATCTCTGTGAGTATCACAAATCCGACGGGAAAGGTCCTTTGTATTCTGAGCGAAAGCCTATATGCGGGAAATATCTACATCATCCGATAGGGATGCTACCCTACAGTCTCTAATAAGATGATCCCCCAAACCATCCACATAATGATGAACTCTAGCCCTCATGGTACATACAATATCTGGTGCATACCTCCCCAAAGAATTAAACTTATGGCTATAATCCCTCACACTCATATCCCCCTGCTTCAGGTTAAGAAACTGGTCAAGACGGGCCTCTTGAACCTCCCATGGCAAATAATGGGCTAAAAAAGTCTCAGAGAAGTCCTCCCACTCTGCTGGCGGAGCATCAGGTCCTCTAGATCTCTCCCATGCCTCATACCATAGGACGGATACATCACGTAGTCGAAAAGAAGCCAACTCCATAGCCTCGGTGACAGAGGCATGCATCACCCTCAATACTCTATACATTTGGTCTATAAAGTCCTGGGGATCTTCAGTGGAACTGGATCTAGTAAATAATGGAGGGGACAAGTGAAGAAACTCTCGTACCGTCGAGCTTCCTGTCCGATCTCTCCGGGAATCTGCTCCCGACTCTAGCTGTCGCTCATGAATAGAAACCATCCTAGTCAGCAACTGAACTACCTCCCTCATCCCCTGCTCCCCAGTCTCTGATGGCGGAACAACAAGTGCTAGATGTCATGTGTCTCGGGCTGCCTCAGGTACTAATATAACTGGTGAGGCTGGGGCTACTGCATCTCCCTAGGCTCTAACAAGTGCTGGGGAAGCTGAGACTAGGGGTACTGGAGACTCACTGTGTGCCTCTAAGGGAAATCTATCCCTCTGAACCAGTAAGGAACGACTGGTACCTTCCCCAAGATTTTTACCTATCTCTCGCTGTGCCATCTCCTAAGCGTAGGTAGTCTGTAAGATAAGAAACACAAAGCACGATTTAGATTTCATATGTTCTTATAACTTCGCTCTATAGCACGATCTATTAATTGAAAGAAACATAACCATTCCTAAATGCCTCATAGCCTCCTGATTATAAGTGTGGTGCACAACACACCCATAAGCAAGACTCTACTAGACACGGCTTGTGGACTCCCTGGGACATGACCTGCTCTTATACCAAGTTTGTCATGCCCCAAACTAGGGGAGCCACGACTAGCACTCGATACTGTATTCGATCGAGTTAGCCACTAAACATACTAGCTAACTAAACTGGGGCCCAACAGATCGAGCAGCACAACATCTGAAATACTAAGACTGGACCGTTAAAGTCATGACCTGAATAACAATAAACCATATAAACAAAGGTAGACGAGCCAAAATAATAAAGTACTAGTTGGCCGACGAGGCCGCGATTGGAGACATACATGCCTACACACATATATATATATATATATACATGCCAAGCCTATGGGCTGGAGACTGAAAGCTACAAAAAGAAACCCAGAATATTGTGTCCACAATAGCCTCTAAGAGTGTCATAAGCACTGTCGGAACAAGGCCCCGACTATACCCAAACAGTACACAAAAGTAACCATCCTATGAAAGCTCCAGGAAGAGGTGAAGCTTACCAACTCATAGCTGAACCCCGAAATCCTAGCAGAGGGTTCGATCAGAGTCCCTACCTGCACCTACACGCACGAAACAAAAATGCAGTGTCCCCAGGCAACGGGACATCAGTACGAATAAAAATGTACTGGTATGTAAGGCAAAAAGTAGAATCATACATAGCTGATGTAAAAAAAAATAGTGAAACCACGTGACACTGAAACTCTTATAGCCTCCATGACCGACATCCGACCTCATAGTAATCAATTATGCATGATATGCTCGTGTAAGTGTATGTCGTGAATACATATATATTGATGCAAATGCATGACATACCCAACCAAATGCTAGCAATGGCGGTCTCTCCCGGTAGCTAACTGATATCATATTGCCAACTTGTGGCCATCTGTACAATATATATAGTTTTTCGGGCAAATAGGCCCCTTACCTCCGATTATAGTTCGAAGTCCATGCATAATATGACATGTATGACATGAACTTTGAATGCACATAATAGGCTATAACAAGAACTTAACCAATCTTGGCTCATAGGTACTCTTATCCTCATGATCTCATAATCACCTTCGTATCGCATACAATTGTCTCGTGGGACCTCATATGTTTTCTTTGAATAAATAAGCTTGAAAACTTAACTCGACTTTTAGAAAGATAACTTAACTCTAAAGATGTTCATAAAAAGCTTAAGGTACTTCATTTAGTCCTTATACCTAATTTCTTGGTAATTAGTAAAGGAAAGTATATCAAAAATCAAGTGTTTTAATAGTTTAAACGTAAAATTTATATTTGATATTTTTGGAAATCGATGTGTCATTTTAGAGATTTTAAAATATACTTTAACAAGGAAGAAAGACTGATCGTAAATACTACATGCCTTTATTTTGTTTAGTCACACAACCCAAAGACGAGTAAGAATTCATATATATAAACATATGGATAAGAAAACCGACAAAATGACATATATAGATGTCAAATACCCTAATTAACCGAACGAGTGGAATATCAACCTAATAGCATCATGAAAATACTTCAGCTGTGATCCCAATGCCTTTCACAGAAGGTCTTTCTAGCAATAGAATAGTAAAATATCACATTTGACGTCCTAGGAATTTCCAAGAATTCGTGCAAAAAGGAAGGACAGAGCTTAGCCTTAACATACCTTCCCAACGAACGTCCGAATGCTTGTAGTTCCTTCACAAAAGTTGTTTCTTACGTCCTAAGCTTCGCAAACACTGTATATATGCAGCTTATACACACCTATAAATAGTTCATAGTTGAGTTTAAATCGGAAGATTTGCCATATGGCCCTAACTTGATGAAACGTCCGTAGAACTTTGTAAAAACGATCATAAAAGAGTCCCAAGATGATTACCTTGGAAAATCAAGTATAAAGCCTGAAGAACCAGCAAGAGCAACAAATTCCTATCTTCCAAAAATAGCTCCAAACACAGCTAATAGAAGGGGGAAACGATTGCAAAGCGTAGAGATTGAGTTTCTAGGCATGGGGACAAACTTTAACGGTAGAAATCGTTAAAAACGTACCTTAATCACTCAAGAATACCATGGAACCCTCTCTTCAGCTCCCTCACTGTTTTGGGACGAAAATGAAATGTTTTGGGGTCTTACAAGTCGGATTTTCCGGCTTATACCACTTATTTGACCCGACTCGGTTCGTGACTCGGTTTCAACCTGGATAGTCCAGGGTAAAATAGTCAGTCATAACTTGTTACTCCAATGTCCGTTTGATGTGAGATTTTTTTTGCAAACTAGACTTGTAGACCTTCAATTTGATGTGTTGTGGGTCCCATAACTCATTATATATTGGGAGAAATGATCTGATACATTTGACCTAAAGTTTAGAAAAATTATTAGAGAAATTTACGATAACCTTTGTCGATCTTTATTTCGCAACTTGCTTGACTCCAAAACTCAACATGTGACCCGTGTGATATTATAATACCTCATAATACACTATTCTTAGCATATTAGACACTCTTAGTCTTATCCCACATGTGCAGGTTAACTTAAACCTTCCGAACGCGCGGGGTGCTACCCGAGCCATTTCTTTAACCACGAACCTTTGTTTAAGGGATTCCTTTAACCTAAAGCTTTAGTTAGTTCCTTGATATTACCACACATTTTCAGTCTTATTCTCCCAATGTGCTATACCCAATCGTATATACCTATATAACCATGCCACGTTACGTATATTACGTAAGAGAAGAGAAAAAAACACATGGGGTCTCACAAGTTGAAGGCGAAACTCAAGGAGGTAGAAGAAGAAAAAAAAACTAGAAGACCAACTCAAGTGGTTGGAGCAGAGAGTAGTAGCTGGTTGTGACTAAATAGTGGCTTGTACGTGTTGAACGTAGTAGTGTATCTTTATGTTTCCCTTGTTAAGTGTTATCATTAGTTGTACTGTTTGTTTTTTGTTATGTGTATCTTTAGGTTTGCTATGTTTGTGTTTGTGCTGTCATGTTAAAATAAAATTGTTGTTCAAATTCTGTTACAATAAAAATGTTGTTAAAATAGAATTGTTGCCATTATTTACATAATGTAGTATTTTCTTCATAGAATTGTTCAAATATTCAACTTATTGGTGTTACTAAGGAAGACCAATCTAAAAATTTAAAAAATTATATGTAAAGCGCGGTATAATACTACGTTTTTTTGAGTTGTCTTATCGTTATGAAAAAGCTGAAAACCATGTGAAAAAGCTATTTTCTTGCAGAAAAATTTAATATGTAAAGCGTGGTATAATATTGCGTTTTATGTGTATGTAAAGCGTGGTATAATATTACGTTTTATGTGAAATCTTACCTATAAATAACGAGCGCATTCTATTTATTTTCTGCGCTTAACAACAAACTATAGCAAATATTTCCATAAAACCAAAGTTTCTCTTTAAGAAATGTCTCAACAACCCCTTTATTGCCCAAGGTGCGACTGCGGAACCAAAAACATGATGTACGATTGTTGGGAAGAAGCTGGACGCCGCTACTGGGCCTGTATGAACAAGTTTTATAGGCAACCCGACGTACCTACATGCAATTTTAAGGTGTGGATTGATGAAACATGTGAGCAGGAATACTACAAAGACAAGTTGTATCATCTTCATAATGTGTGTACGGGGTACTAGGACAGAGAGCGCCAATCCAAGCAAGAAATTGCGGAGTTGAAGGCGAAACTCAAGGAGGTGGAAGAAGAGAAAAAAAAGCTGGAAGACCAGCTCAAGTGGTTGGAGCAGAGAATACTAGGCAGTAGTGACTAAACAATGGCATGTACGTGTTGAGCGGTGTAGTGTATCTTTATGTTTCCTTTGTCAAGTGTTTTCATTAGTTCTACTGTTTGTTTTTGTGTTAGGTTCGCAAGGTTTGTGTTTGTGTTGTACTGCTAAAGTAAAATTGTTGTTCAAACGCAGTTAAAATAAAATTGTTTCTAAAACATAATTGTTACCATTATTTACATAATGTGCTATTTATAAAAAATACAAACATAAGTAAATCAATGTGTCCCGCAGCCTGTGTGCTTCAGTGCTGTTGCTGGCCTGAGTCGCATCCCCTATCGCCCGGGTACACTATCTGGATCATCATCATCAAGCTGCCTCTTTATGTGAGGATGTGCAGCAACATCGACACCATAAGTGGCAGGATCGGTAGAAGAGGCCGTCGGGCCGTCAACAACCTACAAAACAAGTACTAAGCTTAGCATGTGAAAAGTATATTAGTATTGTACGTGTTAAGTCAAAAAATATTTTCTCACCGTGTTCTCGTCGGCATCCTGAGTATATGCATCTGTGGTGTCCTTATTAAAGCATGTAGTGGCCTCAAAGATGGGCTGGGACGAAGCCTTCATAAGAAAGTTAAAAATTAATTAATGACAGCTCATTAAGGAAAAGAAAACAATTGAAATTTTATAGTAATACAAACATACCTGCGCCTGTGGTAGATCCGCATCAACCGTCGGGAATGAGGCATAACTCAACCTGCGCCCGCCATCCACGTCCCAGGTCGGCCGATCTTCAGCTGCGGTAGATGGGCCATTGAACTTGGAGGGTCAAAATCGAGGAGCACGATTTTAAAGTCTTAAATCGGGCTATAGGCTCAAGTCCGGGAGTCTCGAAGTGGGTGTCGCATCCGGCTAAGGGACACCTACCTCGAATAAGCTGATTGAAGGCCTAACACGGCTTGCATCGAAGGCAGCATAATCTCGAAATCAATCAAGAAAGAGCGTGAATTTCTTTAGGACACGTGGACCAGCGTATTAATTATATGATAAGGGTTGTACGAAATGGTACAAGTCCGTACTAGGCCATTATACACCTATACCAATAGGACACTTTACCTTTATGAGCAAGGTACTATATTGGAGTTTTCTCCTCCTATTTAAAGGGGACCCCAATCATTTTGTAAAGATCAGATCGTTCACTGCAATAGAACATTCTTATTCTTTTCTTGTTCAACGTGCTCATCAATTATTCTTCAACTTTACTGCCTTTACTTTATTGTTCATACTTGATTGGCCCTAGCTGACCTCGAGATCCCTGGATAGACGAGCTCGAGGCCCCAACTGTTTCGATAACATTGATTTGGTTCATTATTTCTTCTTACTTAAGCTCAATATTACTTGCATAATCACTAGTATGAGAATATATCACATATATTTAACACCACAAATTATCTTTAATTGTTACCCACATTTTTCAAGGTAAACACTATTGTTTAATTGAGAGTCGAACTCAATACCTTTACTTACTAAGCGAGCACTCTCACCAACTAAGCTATGAGAGTCTGTTGCTCTCTTGTTTCAGTTCAAAACAATTGATCTCTTGTTTGTGGATTTGCTATAAAATCCAAATATAACTATGGATGGTAAATTCCTGAAAGTATATCTACAAATGATAAATAGAGTGTGTATATATATATATATATATATATATATATATATATATATATATATATATATATATATATATATATTTGATGTATCGTGTAATTTTTCTTTTTTATTTAGATACATTAACTAGATTGTGTTTCGATTGAATATTGTAGTAGACCTAAAGTACACCCATCAAACACATATAACACTGGCTTAGAGAGAGAGAGAGTAAGCTGGGACATGTTGGTATTCTAGACTTTGGCGATATTTGTAACTTATGGGCTTTTAGTTTCAATTGCAATGGTAGATATAAAGTTGGGGTTGGCCTCTTGGGCCATTCAGGACCCGGAAAAATGGCAGGCGCTTATGGGCCTTTTAGACCATAGTCTTAAAAAAGAAAAAAGAGTGTTTAACTCAGCTTTTGTACGGAAGTTGGAAAACAGCTTTTAGTTATGTTTAGTAACAAAAAAGTTGTTGACTAATCAATAGGTCAATTTTTAATATTAAAATCACACACCAATGACACCAATAACTAAAAGCCTGCTGTTTATTATAACCTCTATTTTTACCATGCTACTACTTACTATTTTATACTGATCAAGGGGTGGGCATTTTAAGTTTTTTTTTTTGTTGCTAAAACGACGAAATTTATATTAATAATTAAGTAGTAGCATTACATAGAGGTGATGCCTCATTAGGGGCATGAAAATCACCTGAGCCAACTACTAGTCATATCATGTGTAGCTTTGTCCTCCTATAGCAACTTCCCAAAAACATTCGGTGGGTAAAACATTTGTTGATAAGGGAGTATTGCTTGATTGCTTGGATCCTTTCTTTGCCAAATTATGTGCAAGTCTATTCCCCTCGCGGAAATTGTGTCGGATTTGGGATTCTCTAGTTTCTTAAATAATAACCTACACTCATTAACAAGGTTAGAGTAGAGAGAAAAGTTGTTATGGGAAAACAGTTGAGGCATTTTAGTAGCACCAGGTTCAATTTCCGTAGTAATTCTCACATTTTAAGTTTAATATAGTCGTTAAGTTAATTTATGAGATAAATTTAAATAGATTATAGTAGTTATTTAGTTAATATGTAGTGATTACTTCCCCCCCCCCTATAATACTTATATAACCTATCATTATCGTAAAATAATTTAAAAAAACAATAGGTTTACGAGCATGGTAACCAGTATTTGGAATTCATTAATTTGGATTCGCTTTCGTTAAAAAAAGTGATCCCTATCATAATAATTTAGGCAAAGTAAAAAGTTGGATGGTCAATTAAAATTAATTATATTCACTAATCAGAAAAAAGTATAATATATACCCAAAAAATACTTATTTTATTATTTTTAGAAGAAAATAAAAATAGAAAAATACATTTCATTTTATGTTATTATTTTTTGCTCTAATAATTTTATGTTACTATTTTTATTTACCAAAAATACATAAAAAGGTGTTTGTCCCCTTCTCAGTCATCAGCTGTAGAGTGGAGTGCAGCTCCAGTTTCTCTTCTTCTTCAACCCCTAAAACCCTAGTTTGTTACAGAGGCAAGTAAACATTCAGCTATGTCCCAAAACGACGACGTTCGCTTCACTTCTTCTTCTATCAAACTCCCTCTCTTTTCTCCTCCTCTTGACCACCATACCCCAAAAAACCCTTTCTTCACGAATCTCCACTTAATTAATCAAAATCCAATTTTACAAACTTTATCCAAATTCTCACTCCCAAAATTTCACCAAAATTTCAATCCCCAAAATGCAATTCTCCAATTCCTTAAAAAACCCAGAAACATCAACCTATTTAACTGGAATTTACGAAAAATTCCACTCCTCTGCTCTGCATCAATGGCATTGACTCAGAACAACCCGGATGACTTACCCGGGTCGACTCAGTTATCGGGGCCCGGCCCAAAAATGGGGAGTGGGAACGAGGAGAGAGTTCTGATTAGTGAGGTATTAGTACGTAACAAGGACGGTGAAGAACTTGAACTGAAGGATTTGGAGAGTGAAGCATTAAATGCGCTTAAAGCGTGTCGGCCCAATTCGGCACTTACTGTACGAGAGGTACAAGAAGATGTGCATAGGATCATTGATAGTGGGTACTTTTGCTCTTGTATGCCTGTTGCTGTTGATACTAGAGATGGTATTCGCTTGGTTTTCCAGGTACATTTTTCTTCAGTTATTACTTCCCCCGTTCCAATTTATGTGGCACGTTTTCCTTTTTGAATTGTTCAGGAAAACTGACGGATTTCTATATTTAGAAACAATTTAACTTTAAACTTCCTATTTAACCTTTGATGAGATCAACAAAAAACGTCTATGCTTGTTTTAAACCACAAGTTTTATATCTAATTAGCTTAAAAAAAGAACTAATTGATATCTTATTTAGCTTAAAGGTTGGTTCTTTTAGAAGAAACATGATGAATAAATTGAGATATAAGATATTGTATTGCAATGAAGTAGGAGGAGAACCGTGAGGTTTCAGGTTCAAATTCCATCAGCCTAAGCCTGGGTAGGTAGAATTAACTGGTGCAACTATACCTGTGCTGGTGGTGGGATAGTCAAAGTGCGCGCAAGCTAGTCACAAAAAGAGGAAAAAATATATTCCATTGACAGGTTAAAATATTATTTTTTTCAAATAGTGATATTTCACTTTATATTTTGAAATAACAATAGTAGTAATTATTAGACTAGGATAAACCGATAAAAATTCTATTGCATAAAAAGAGTTTCCTTTTCGATAAGCAAATGAAGATTGTATTATATTATTAAAAGTTTCTAAATGTTCAAATGCATTCAGAAAAATGTACTATTTCCTCATTGTTTGCCATGTATAATTGCCTATATCTGTTATGTTTTGGCATAAGGTAGAACCAAACCAGGAGTTCCATGGTTTGGTATGTGAAGGAGCCAATGTGCTTCCAGCAAGGTTTGTAGAGGATTCTTTTCGAGATGGATGTGGTAAGCCTTCCTTATACTCTCGCTATACACCCTGTATTGTCATTTCTTTTCATATGCACGAGCTTCTGTTTTGTATTTGTCTTTCAAGTATATTAAATAATCAGCCTCTATCTTGCGCTCTGTCTAGTACGCAACCCATGCTGTGCTTATTTTGGTGTCAAGCAATGCAGGAAAAATTGTTAATATCAAGCGTATAGATGAAATAATAAGCTCTATAAATGGTTGGTACATGGAGCGGGGGCTTTTTGGAGCGGTTAGCACTTCACTATGATAACTAGCCTGTTATTGTTTTTTCTCCTTTGGATGCCTTTATTTGTGATGTGGTAAATTTGAGTTATCTTATAATGTCCTGTAGGTATCGAGTGTAGAGATGCTCTCTGGAGGTATGATTAGGCTAGGAGTTTCTGAAGCAGAGGTGAATAACATAGCCATCCGTTTCCTTGATAAGACGTAAGAACCTAACTTTCTTATACCTATGCCTTTTAGTGAATACAATTGCTCTTAGCAATGTCTTGCACTTGCTTGCATGTCTCAGTGGTGAGCCAACTGTAGGGAAAACAAGGCCTGAAACTATACTTCGGCAACTTACTACAAAGAAAGGGCAGGTATACTTTGATTGGCCTTTCCTATTCTAACAGCACTTTATTTTTTATTCCTTTAAAAACTTGGTGTTAAAAACTGTCTTTCAATGTACATCTTTGATATCTAGAAACTTTTACAATTTGAAGTTAGTTCTTAGCAGTTTTGTGTTTCTATGAGTAGGTTAAAGCATGTTAGAGTAGTGAATTAAAGTAGGCTAAAGTATGTTAGAGTAGCGAATTTCCTATTAACCCCTTTTCTCTTTTTTGTTTATGCCATCTAATTCTGCAGAACCTTGATGCTTTAGTAGGAGGCTCATTCTGTAGGCTAATATGCTGGTCATCTTTTCCTTGGCAGTTGTCAACTTCAATTTTCGTGAATCAATAGGAAGTTATAGGTTACCAACTTGTTCACCTATTAGAAAACAAAAAAAATCACGAAAAGGTTGCAGTCTTGATCAATAGGTTTGTTTTAACTTCTTGGCTTGGGTTTATCTACAACAACAACAAAAAAAACCCAGTGTAATCCCACAAGTGGGGTTTGCGGAGGGTAGTGTATACGCAGACCTTACCCTTATTTTGTGAAGGTAGAGAGACTGTTTAGATAAACCCTCGGCTTGAAAAAAGCATGGAAAGGAAAAGAAGCAGTACAACAGCAAGATAGTGAGATAGCCGAAGCAAAAGAAACAATAGTACTATAAATCCAAGAATAAGAGAATGCAAAAAAATACTACTACTATCATGGAAAGGAAAGACGTACGACTACCTTCTAACCTACAACCCTAATTTTTGACCTCTACCCCCTCCTATCAAGGGTCGTGTCCTCGGTAAGCTGAAGATATGCCATATTCTGCCGAATTATTTCTCCCCACTGCTTCTTCGGTCTTCCTCTACCTCTCCTTATCTGGAAGCCCTAAAAAGTTATAGCTAGCTTCTGTATACGTTCAGTGATTTTCCTCTGAAGATTTATCTTTTGGTTGCAATTGTTCCAATTTTCTTATTGTGGCTGGTTCATCTCACCAGACAACATTTGTTGTAATAAATGATCGTTCTCCAAATATTTTTTATCACACGTCATTGTAATAAGGGAAAAGTTTTGTACAAATCTAGAGTTTTAAGTGTTTCAAAACAATAAGTGAGCTTAACTTCTGCTTGACACGTTTATAAATTCACTGGTTTTTGTTTTCTGAAATTCTACCTTGTGTTAATAGTATCTCAACATCACTTTGCGTCTCACTTGCATGTCTTACGCATGCGGCTAAATCTTAAAAAGATATATGGAAATAAAATGCGTCCAATTGGATTTTTTTGCACCTTCTGATTGAATGAAATTGCTGTTATCCTAAATTTTGCTGCAAAGTTAGTTGACCTGCACTTTAGTTACTTGGGAAGCATGGCAGAGAACGTTAGCATTTTGGCACAATACCCTCCTTCTATCTTCTTTTTCCAACTTCTGCTCTTTTATGTTTGTTGCAAGTGTGAAAGCTCTAGCTTTTACTAGTTTATCCATTCAAATATTTCTTACTAGAAGTCACAAAGTTGAGAGTGTCTTTTACCCGTGTATAACAAGAGAGGTCCCATTAATCATGGTTTTCTCATTGAGAGGTTCACATAGTTATGTATATCAAATGACCAAAAGACTCTATCTTACACTTAGCTTGTTCTACTATTTCTTAATTGTGAATTGGCATAAGTGAAATTGCTGATTTTGCAAATTGCATGGGAACTTCTCAATTTGTATACCATCTTTTTTTCCTGGGAAATCCACTATCTTTGTGCTAGTTCGAATGTGAAATTTTGTCTATTCTTGTCTAGGTATACAGCATGCTTCAAGGGAAAAGAGATGTGGACACTGTCTTAGCTATGGGCATTATGGAAGATGTTAGCATTATCCCTCAACCTGCTGGAGGTGATTTAGTGAAGATGGTTTTAACTGTCAAATCATATCGCACCTCTCTTTGTGCATAACTGCATTTTTATCTAAGTTAAGAGAGGCATAGCTAGGATGTTTCTTTTTCTATTTGGGTTGGGGGAATAGCATTACATAAAAGAAAATATTAAGGATGAAATGACACATATTATCAAAGGCAAAATGTATTATAAAGGTATATAGTAACACAAGAAAGGAATGTCCTTGTTAGGAAAATATAGTAACAAACACCATTTCAATTTAGGAGATGTGTTGTGATCAAATGGTGAACCTATACTTATACCAAGAATTAATTTAGGGATGTGTTGTGATCAAATGGTGAACCTATACTTATACCAAGAACAAATTTATAGGTTGCAGTCCGAAAAGCTCCTAATAATTACTTGAACATGGAATGGAAGAAAGCCAACCCTTAATTACAACAACAACAACAACATACCCAGTAAAATCCCACTAGTGGGGTCTGGGGAGAGTAGAGTGTACGCAGACCTTACCCCTACCCCAAAAGGGTAGAGAGGCTGTTTCTGGGAGACTCTCGGCTCAACAAGAGGCAATAATATCAGAAAAGAAACAAGAGAAAAGGCATGTAACAAC
This sequence comes from Nicotiana sylvestris, assembly GCF_000393655.2. NCBI lineage: Eukaryota > Viridiplantae > Streptophyta > Magnoliopsida > Solanales > Solanaceae > Nicotiana > Nicotiana sylvestris. The sequence goes on from NC_091067.1 coordinate 155,364,595, forward strand.
AAGAGATGCCAGAAAGAAAATAACAACAACGCATAAGTGAAAGGACAATAACACAAAACTAAGCAAAACAACAATGTGAACACAACATAAAACGCTAACAAACCTACACGAAACTTTATCAGACTACCCCGTATAAAGAGGGAAGAACTCTCGACTACCCCCTAGCCTACCACCCTAATGCTAGACCTCTACTTGTTCCTATCAAGATCCATGTCCTCGGAAATCTGAAGTCGCGCCATGTCCTGCCTGATCACCTCGCCTCAATACTTCTTATGCCGCCATCTGCCTCTTCTCGTACCTGCCAAAGTCAACAACTCACACCTCCTAACCGGTGCATCTAGGCTTCTCCTCCGCACGTGTCCGAACCATCTAAGCCGCGCTTCCCGCATCTTGTCGTCCACGGGAGCCACGCCCACCCTCTCCCGAATATCTTCATTCCGAATCTTATCCAGCCTAGTGTGCCCACACATCCATCTCAACATCCTCATTTCTGCTACTTTCATCTTCTGGATATGTGAATTCTTGACTGGCCAACACTCAGCTCCATACAACATGGCCGGTCTAACGACCGCTCTATAGAACTTACCTTTGAGTTTCGGTGGCACATTCTTGTCACACAGGACTCCAGACGCTAACCTCCATTTCATCCACCCCATCCCAATACGGTGCGTAACATCCCGTCGATCTTCCCTATCTCCCTGGATAATTGACCCTAAGATCTTAAAACTTTCTCTTCTCTTGAGGATGACCTGTGAGTCAAGCCTGATGTTAATTAGTAAGAGCTTTTTGGACTGCGACCTATAAATTAAAGTCTAATTTAACTAGAAATAATAGAAGGCCAAATATAACATGTATTAGATCCAAGAATGAATAAAAATAGAATAAAATGAACAGATCTGTGAAATTAGTGGTTATTACTTAGATCTAAGGCATTGGAGATTACCGCAAGATATATCTGTTTGGTAAATTTACAGCCTTATTAATAACTAAAATATTCTTTTGCTTGTGGGTCCTCTTGGTTGCACCAGGGGGCGGACAATGATTAAGCACTATAGAAAATGCTGTGCATATAAAAGAGACCATATGCACTACAGAAAGTTTTGGTGGCGTCAAGGCCCTCCTTACCCCTTTGGGCGTCTTCTCTGTATGCTGTAATCTATTGCTCTTTCTGTAAATTAACTTTTTGAATGCAATATTGCAGATACTGGTAAGGTAGACTTAATTATGAATGTTGTCGAGCGTAAAAGTGGGGGTGGCATTTCTGCTGGTGGTGGAATTTCTAGTGGGTATGGTGACATTTGAGAAGTTATTATTCTTGGAAAACGACTTTCTGTTATAATGTCTCTTTTGGTTTCTCCACTGCCTGTTAAATTGTATGTATTTCAATTTCAGGATCACAAATGGACCCCTTGCTGGATTGATTGGCAGGTACTTTCAGTAGTGGGAAATTCTTTTTGGTGTAGTGTCTTCAACTTTAGGAGATTGTTTTTTGGGGTTCCGAGCGATCATGGTCAAGTTGGCTTTCTTCCATGTTCTTTGAAGATTCTCCACTTTGTTGTTTACATTTCTAGGTTTTGTGAATTGAAATTTTTTGTCGTAACATAAGGATGTGGTTAATCAAATTGCTGTACTGGTGAAACCTATATACTCATGCCAAGCATGTGAAATTCTTAATTAAATTTGGTTAACATTAGGAACAACTTTTCAGAAAAAACGTTAAGGGTCTAAATTGACTTTGTTTTCTTAAAAAAAAACAGCTTATTCATTGGACTACTTAGAAGCATAAGCTCAACCCCGTGGGGAGCACTTCTGCGAAATCTACTATATTTCTGCTACTTTTTGGTGCTTCATTTCTTACAAGCTGCAAATATACTCTAAATAGCTTTTCCATAAACGGAAAAAAAGAAGCCAATGCGATTACCTTTTCTTAGGAAAAAGATCTGTGGTTTAGGGTTCAGGGTCCACATATTTACCAGTTTTTAGCTCAAACACTTCTAGGAAATATTCTTACATGGACTTCCGTATCCCAGCAGCCACAAATTCTTTTCCTTATTAAAAATATAAAATAAAAACTCTTACATGAACTTCTGTTAATAGATAGGATAGCTCGTTCAAACAAAGCCTTATCAATGTAGGCAGACATCCGTGCTAGTAGTTAGCATGCTATGTATTAGTAGTTCCTATTATATTCAAGATGTGTGCTACTTTTCACCTTGAATCCAAAAAGATTCACTTTCAAAAAAAAAAGATCCTAGAGTATGCTGTTCATTTTATCTTTCCATTTCAGTTGTGCCATATACCACAAAAATCTTTTCGGAAGAAATCAAAAGCTGAATTTGTCACTGGAGCGAGGTCAAATTGACTCACTTTTTCGGATAAACTATACAGACCCATGGATTGAAGGAGATGATAAGAGGACTTCAAGATCAATTATGATACAGGTAATTTAAGATCCACTAAAGCATATATCGTGGCAGTTAGTCAGAGCTCATTTCTGTCTGACTTCCTATTTTAACTAGAATTCCAGGACACCTGGCACGCTTGTTCAGAGCTCATTCTGTCTGACTTCCTATTTTAACTAGAATTCCAGGACACCTGGCACGCTTGTTCATAACCAACCCGATGGTAGCCTGACGATAGGACGTGTCACGGCTGGGATTGAATACAGCCGGCCGTTCAAACCAAAGTGGAATGGAACAGCTGGAATCATATTTCAGGTAGCTTATATATTAATGTCTGATAATTTAATTCACCCTCCGCAGAATGATTATCTTACTTTCTGCTATTGGGTGGTTTGCATGTTATAGAGGGAATATGGTGATAAAGATCTTTATTGATTTTGAAGAGTGTGAAAGTTGGTTTTGTAATCTGCAATTGACATTGAGTTGAAATGGTGACTCCAAGAGAATGAGATTTTTTGCCTGTGAGAAACTCAACTCTTGTTTCCAAAAGGCCCGAAGAGATTTGTATTTAGAGTCAAGAGTCAAATGTGTAGAGACCATCTCATCCATGTAGCCTGAACAGGATGTCGTAGCATGAAATTTACTGCCTGTGGGAGTAAACTCTAATTCTTGTCGATTTGGGAATTTTTAGAATGGGGTTATTTAGTAATTAAAAGTTTTGAATTTACATCTCTAGTTATTCGTAAAATTTCATTGAACTGGTATTGTTTCAGGGACCAACGATTATCTCTATTACCTAAACTTTGGAGTGTTCATTTTAAAAGAGAAACATTGCATGTGCTTAATCCAAGAAAAAAAAAGAATTCACACATTTAATAAAAAGAAGAATGTTAAATGTGATTGTGCATTATATTTACATTGTTACCAAGTAATTTTGGCGATTTAAGTGTATTGTGATCCTAGTACAATGCTGTTACCAATTATAAACCTTTTCAATTCTCCACATAGACTAATTCTTTTGCAAGGCGAAAACAAATAGATTTTTGGGCATGAATAAGCCCCCTTTCTTATAAAAGCCTTATGAATTGTTTAAACATTTGTCTAAATATTGGTACGTCAGGCTGCTAGTAAAGTTTCTAATTCATTTTGAAACTTGTGAAAATGAAAAAGAGATGTCATGTGTTATCTTTTTATTTACTATTAGGGTTGATCATGCGCTCCATTGAATGTTGATATCAAATAAGCATAATATATGGCTAGGATGGGGTGTATTTCACGTGGAATGACCTTCTACATATTCCGACATTTTTTCTATTAGCTCATTAGAAGTCCATAATTATTTTGCAATAAATGAGCTCGAGAAGAAAATGCTGTTCAACAGAAGAGTCAGATAGTTAGGATGAGTCATCTGACCTTCGTAGTAAGAATATTTGAGGTTTTGGATGTAATAACCGTCATGTCAATGCATTTAATTACTGGTAGAAACTTGGAAATAAAGAGCATATCTCGGAGTGATGAGTTCAGAAGCAACTTTACTCTGGCAAAAACAGGAGAAAAAAATATCACTTGTGCTTAGTGATTAGGGATGGCAATGGGGCGGGGCGGGTGCGGGGCGGTGCGGTGTGGATTGAAGTAAATTTTTTAAAATTTTAGCGGGGGCGGGACGGTTGCGGGTTATACTATTTTTGTACCAGCTCCATTTCTTTTAAATGCACTAACTTTGAAGTTTCACTCTACCACTTTCAATCGACTTTGTCTTTCGACTCTCGTTATCTCAATTTAGCTTTTCTTTTGACTGGTTTTGACCATTTCAATTTATAATTTTCATAGATAATTAATGTTACTATGTTTCAGTTATTTGTTGCAAGTATTTATTTGACTAATACTTATCCAATATAAAAAAGAAAAAGAAAAATCTGTACAAGTACCCACACCAACTTGGAGAAGCTAAAGTAATTAATTTACTCAATGACAGTTTGAGTTGCATTGCTGACAGAGTTGATTAATTTTGTAAAAATAAATTCCTTCCTCAGCAAACTATACTTATGGATTACTTGTAAGGTAGTTAATATTCAAAAGCTTGAAGTAAAATCGATCACATCTTCAACACATTTTACACGACTTGGTTCCTTCAGTGAAGACAGACAGTGTGGTGTGGGTTTATGCGGGGGGTGGGGGTGGGGGTGGGGTGGGTTTGCGGGTTGAGAACTGAAAATATTGCTATGCGGTGCAGGTTGAAGTCTTAGCGGGTTAAGGCTAAACCCGGCCCGCGCCATTGCCATTCCTATAAATAGTGATGCAACAATAGCAAATCCTAGGAATAATTTTGAGTCATTTATGCAATAATTAGCAGAAGCTGGGCATGAATAGTTTGAATAATATTTTCTGCCGTAAGATTGTGCTGTAAGAACTAAGAGTGTGCCAAGGAGGATGAAAACTCTCTACTTTCTAGTCTTGGGACATCAGTGGAGTTATTTAATCATTTCCAGTGTCTGACATATCTTTTATTTTCCATATGTTAATGCTGCTGCTACTTGTCTTTCCTATTTGAATTTCTCAGCGTGCTGGTGCTCGGGATGACAAAGGGAATCCTATTATAAGGGACTACTACAGTAGTCCACTTACTGCAAGGTATATGTTGATGGTTTATGCTGCCTAAAGTGTTGTTATATCTGGCCACAAGAAATTGTCCAATGTGTTCCTTTCTGAACTGCTGCAGTGGCAACACTCACGATGATATGTTGCTTGCCAAACTTGAGACTGTCTATACTGGTTCTGGTGACCCTGGTTCGTCAGTGGTGAGTTTTCTAATATTCTGCCAGACTCTTTATCTAGTGAATAAACAGATAGAAAGAATTATTGATGTACTCCAAACTTGGTTACCCTGCTGTTTTGCAGTTCGTTTTCAACATGGAGCAAGGACTTCCTGTGTGGTCAGAGTGGCTAGGTTTCAACAGAGTCAATGCTCGTGCTAGAAAAGGAGTTGTATTTGGTCCTATTCGTCTTCTTGGAAGGTACATTCTCCATTTTTTTGTGGGATTAGCTAGAAAGATGCTAAATTTGGCTGTTCTTCCTTCAACTGTATCCTTTAAAAATTCCTCTAAATTAAGTTGCTGGCTATTGCGAGTTTCCTTTTGCAGCTTCTCTGGTGGTCATGTGGTTGGTAATTTTCCACCTCATGAAGCATTTGCTATTGGTGGAACCAATAGTGTGAGAGGATATGAAGAAGGCGCAGTTGGCTCAGGCCGGTCTTATGTGGTTGGCTGTGGAGAAATTTCGTTCCCTCTGGTAAGTGGAGGCAGTTGGAAATTATCATCTGATAGTTCAACACCTTCTCTAGATTATTGGTGATTTTCACCATCTCTCTAATCTATCCTGATGATGCTGGTGCTATCCCATCTCTACCAAGATGACTGTTGCTAATGTTCATTGATTTTTAGGCACCTCTCTATATGGGCGTCTTTCCCTACAATTTATTAGACCTCTCTCTCTGACTCCTTCTCCCTCTACTTTGGTATTTGTTAATGATAGGGTTCGGGCCAACTTATACGCACCTCAATTATGCCACCCGATCAGGGGCGGACCCAAGTGGTGAGAAGTGGGTTCAACTGAACCCGCTTCGTCAAAAAATAATATTGTGTATGTATAAATTATGGCTAAAGCAAGGTAAATTTTGTATAGAAATTATTTTTGAACCCGCTTATACGGCTTATACCGCTTATGTTAGTTATGGACTTCTCCGACTGAACCCGCTTGCACAAAATTCTGGGTCCGCCACTGCACCCGATAGCTGCATCCTACCAGCGGTACAAATATCACCAACTTTATCCATCAGTACTTAGGTAGATGGAAGAATATTTCCAAACGGTTTTTGCCTCTACTATTAACCCTAGTTTCCCATGGTCTTCATTTCAGCTTCATCCTCTGTTAAGCTACACGTTCCTTACAATATTAGTTCTCTGCTAAACGTCTTTGACTTGAATACTGTATGCTATCATCTTTCTTATCATATTCCCCGTGTTTTGCAGATGGGGCCATTAGAAGGGGCTGTATTTGCTGATTATGGCACAGATCTTGGTTCTGGTCCAAGTGTTCCTGGTATGTATCTCTGGTCTGATGTTTCTGTCCCCCCCCCCCCCCCCACACACACACAAAAAAAAGAAAAACCAACATAAAAAAGAGTATACTACAATGTTTAATCTCTTCTGATGGCAGTAGTAGTCTAACTGCGACCAGATTGATAGAATAAGTATCCATACTTGTGGATAATAGGCAACTTAGGAGCGGCAAAATTAGCGCATTAAAATTTGACCTGTCCTACCTGCCCAAGTTTGAGGAGCTTCACGGCCCTCCCATTTATTTAACTCAGCTGATTTTGACCCGCCAAAATTCAGTCCAATCAGCCCATTTGACACCTTTGTAGGCAACATCCGCTAAATTCAAAAACATGAAGGAACTATAAACTAAATTGTCTATTCAATCTCAGTATTAAAATTTATCTACTTGACTAAGGCTCCATTGACGAGCACTCTACTCAAGTCAGTTTAAATCTGGGGGATTTGACATGTATTACACTTTGGCATGCTTTTAGGTCAATATTGTTTTTCCTTAACAGGTGATCCTGCTGGCCCGAGGCGAAAACCTGGAAGTGGATATGGATGTGGAGTTGGTATTCGCGTAGACTCGCCATTAGGACCTCTAAGACTGGAGTATGCCTTCAATGACCAGAGGACTGGGAGATTTCACTTTGGTGTTGGCCTTAGGAACTGATACTTACTAGTCGTTACTTGTTTATTGATATTTATTTATAGCATCTTATTTTTTGGTTTGTCTTCTTCTTAGGTTATAATTCATTTACATCTCTTTTGCAACCTGCATCTTCTAAATCGATAATGCATTTGATTGTAGGGATAGATTTCTAGGTGTGTTTTGGCCTTTTAGGTGTAGTGTTAGCGGAAACGTAAAAGAAAGAACACAAGATTTAACGTGGTTCGGATCAAAATAATCCTACGTCCACCAGAGAACAATTGCCCTTTTAATATTAACAAAGGAAGGAGAGATTTCCCAATTACACTTAAGAGAATTTCTCTCTTAACTCTCTATTCACTACAATGTATTGTATTATTTTGGGATGATTTCTACAAGTGAAGGAGTGCATCTATTTATAGAGGTAAAGACCTCCTCTTGATGTCATTGCTGACATCAAACTACCTCCTCTTGATGTCATGGGTGACATCAAAGGAGGAAGCTTCCTCCTAGCATCCACACCAACTCTTTCCACCAACTCTTCCAATTGGCATGCCATTGTTGACTAAACATAAACCAACATTTTCAGCATGCCATTGTTAACTAAACATAAACCAACATTTTCAATCTCCACCTTGGTTTGCGTTTCGAGCGTGTGAACAACTCTGGCCAAAACTTCTAAGCTTACTGGGCAACCCCGTTGTAAGAAACAAGAAGAATCAAACCATTGTTGAACATACCACCTCCACCTAGCAACTGTTCTCTTCGGAGTTGCATCAGTTGATGCACACCCCCGCCAAGTCCTTGCAGTGTGCAAACTTAGCGAGCGGGACTATCTTGGTCAACATGTCTGCAGCATTATCGTCTGTGATAACCTTCACGACCTTGATAGTTCCCTCATCAATAACATCTCGAATAAAATGAAATCTGACATCAATGTGTTTAGTGCGCTCATGAAATCTCTGATTTTTCATTAGATGAATAGCACTCTGACTATCACATCTAAGAGTTGATTCCAGCTGAACCAAACTCAATTCCGCTACTAAACTTTTCAACCAGATAGCTTCCTTTACCACCTCCGCTGCTGCCATGTATTCTGCTTCTGTCATAGACAAAGCGACAATCGACTGCAGAGTCGACTTCCAACTGACGGCACTGCCAACAAGGGTAAAGATGTATCCAATTGTGGACCTTCTTCTGTCAAGATCTCCTGCATAGTCAGAATCCACATAACCGAGAATTGAAATACCTGTACCACTTTTTCGAAAGGTAAGACCAACACCAGAAGTTCCTTTGAGATATCTCAATATCCACTTGACAGCTTCTCAATGCCTCTTTCCTGGGTTGGACATGTATCTACTTACCACACTTACAGATTGAGCAATATCTGGACGTGTGCATACCATAGCATACATAATACTACCAACTGCACTGGCATAAGGAATCTTTGACATATGCTCCACCTCATCCTCGGACTGAGGCATTTGTGACTCTGAAAGTTTAAAATGAGGAGCTAATGGTGTACTTACAGGCTTGCACGTTTGCATATTGAATCTCTCGAGAACCCTTTCAATATACCTCTTCTGAGAAAGATGTACAACATCGTCTTCTCTTGAAATCTCCATACCAAGGATTTTCTTTGCAGCTCCTAAATCCTTCATGTCAAATTCCTTACTCAATAGTTTCTTCAAAGCATTTATCTCTGTAATGTTGTTAGCAGCAATAAGCATATCATCAACATACAACAGTAAATAAATCATTGAGTTACCAGACATCTTCTTGTGATACACACAACTATCAAATGCACTCCTTGAGAATTCATGTGTAGTCATGAATGCATCAAACCTCTTGTACCACTGTCTAGGGGATTGCTTCAAACCATACAAAGACTTCTTTAGTTGGCATACGTGATCTTCTTTTCCCTCAGCTAGGAAACCTTCAGGTTGATCCATATAGATTGTCTCTTCTAGATCACCGTGTAAGAAAGCAGTTTTGACATCAAGCTGTTGAAGCTCCAAGTCAAATTGTGCAACCAATGCTAGTAGCACGCGAATTGAGCTATGCTTCACGACCGGAGAGAAAATCTCATTGTAGTCAATTCCCTCCTTTTGGCTGAAACCTTTTGCAACCAATCTCGCCTTGAACCTAGCATCTTCCACTTCAGGAATTCCCTCTTTCTTTCGGTAGACCCACTTGCATCCAACTGTCCTCTTCCCCTTTTGTCTTTTCACTAAGACCCATGTCTGATTCTTGTGAAGAGACTCCATCTCTTCAGTCATGGCTAACCGCCATTGTGCGGCATCCTTGCAAGAAGTTGCTTCAATATACGAGGAGGGCTCCAGATCTTTAATCTCTTCTTGTGCAGCTACGAACGCATATGCAATCAAGTTTGCTTGATTTATAAGGCGTTCCGGTTCTCGTGTCTGCCTCTTCTCCCTCCCCTTCGCAATTGTGTATGGTTCATTGACAGCAAGTTCTTCAACGCCTACATCTTCTGACTCATCTTTAACCTGAGTCTCTTGATCCTTTTCCTTGGCAAGCTCCACCGGAAGCTCCACCTGCTCGTTGTTCTTGTTTCCTGAAAACTCCACGGAAACTTTACGGGGATCAAGTATAGAGGATTCATCGAAGGTGACATCTCTACTAACTATAAATTTGAGTAAAGACAAACACCAAAGTTTGTACCCTTTTACTCCATCCACATACCCTACGAATATGGCCTTCTTAGCCCTTGGTTCAAGCTTTCCTTCATTAACGTGATAATAAGCTGGACACCCAAATACTCGTAAGTATGAATAGTTAGAGGGTTCACCTGACCATACCTCATTCGGAGTCTTAAAGTCAATTGCCGATGCTGGAGATCGATTGACAATATGAGCAGCAGTGTGAACTGCTTCAGCCCAAAATACTTTGGACATTTTGGCTTGTAGGAGCATACAACGAGCCTTTTCAAGAAGAGTTCTGTTCATTCTCTCGGCAACTCCATTCTGCTGTGGGGTATGCCTGACAGTCCTATGTCTTGAGATCCCATGAACCTTGCAGAATTCATTAAACTCTTCATTGCAAAACTCCAAGCCATTGTCTGTGCGAAGATACTTGATTTTCCGCTCCATTTGATTTTCAACCAAAATCTTCCACTCTTTAAATGCTTCAAAAGCATCACTTTTTGCCTTCAAAAAATACACCCAAACCTTTCGTGAGAAATCATCAATAAAAATGAGAAGATACCTCTTTCCGCCCTTCGATGGAAGTTTAGAAGGACCCCATAAATCTGAATGGATGTAGTCTAGCACTCCTCTTGTCTTGTGTTTGCCAGTGCTGAAGCTGACCTTCTTCTGCTTCCCTAGAACGCAGTGCTCACAGAAGTCAAGCGTGCTGATCTTCTCACCTTCCAAAAGTTTACGATTGCTCAACATCTCCAGTCCACGTGCGCTCATATGACCCAGTCTCATGTGCCATAGTCTTGCCTTGTCATCATTAGATAACTGCACTGTAGATGCATTTGCAGAGCCAACAATGGTGCTTCCGGCCAATGTGTAAAGGCCGTTCTCCAGCTTGCCTTTCAGCATGACTAAAGAACCTTTAGTCACCTTCATAGTTCCTGCTTCGCTCATGTACCTGTAGCCTTGTTCATCCAGAGTACCCAAGGAGATCAAATTCTTCTTCAGATCAGGAACATGACGGACTTGTGTAATAGTCCTCACGATTCCATCATGGCAGCGAACCCGAACTGAGCCAATGCCAACTATTGCACAAGTTGCATTATTGCCCATTACTACGGTTCCTCCACTTTTCTCGTAGCTGCTAAACCAGTCTTTTCGGAACGTCATATGCAGAGTACAAGCAGAGTCTAACACCCATTTGTTTTCATAACTACTATTATTATTACACGATGTTGTTAGTACATAATCATTATCAAAATTATGTACCTGTTCAACTGTAGATGCACTCGCCTTTTCCTTGGACTTTGACATTGGGCAATCTCGTTCAAAGTGCCCCTTCTTGCCACAACCCCAACACTCTGTATTCTTCTTGTTCACACGAGACTTTGATCTGTGCTTTGATTTGGTCTTTCCCTGTTGGCTAGTCCGGCCTCTTACAAAGAGGCCACTTGCCTGGTCATCTCTATCTCCTTCAATGTGCCTCCGCACATCACTAGAGTTAAGTGCCTGCCGCACTTGCTCAAGCTTGATAGGCTCCTTGCTATACATCATTGAATTCTCAATATCACGATATCCTGAAGTCAATGAAAATAGCAAAGCACATGCAAGCGTCTCCTCCTCCCTTTTAATTCCTGCAATCTGTAAGTCCATGACAAGTTTATTAAACGCATCTAAATGATCTTGTAACGAAGTACCTGACCCCATCTTAAATGTGTGAAGACGCCGTTGTAACAACATTCTTGTTGTCACTGATCGGTCTTGGTATAGCCCTTCTAGCTTTTCCCACAACTGTTTGGCCGTCTCTTCGGTACCCGTACTCACTTCACAAAGCACGTTAGGTGCAAGGGATAGTTGGATTGCACTCAATGCATCCCCTTCAATCTTCTCCTTGTCGGGAGCTGATATATCCGTAGGATACTTTCCGTCAATAGCATGGATTGAACCTTCCCTCCGCAGTAACGCCATCATCTGGATCTTCCAGATATTGAAGTTGTTGCGTCCATTGAATCTATCAATTTCAAACTTCATGGAACTCATATTTGCTTGTTCTTTCTCCTTGGATCGTTAAAGAATCATGTCGCTCTGATACCAATTGTTAGCGGAAACGTAAAAGAAAGAACACAAGATTTAACGTGGTTCGGATCAAAATAATCCTACGTCCACCAGAGAACAATTGCCCTTTTAATATTAACAAAGGAAGGGGAGATTTCCCAATTACACTTAAGAGAATTTCTCTCTTAACTCTCTACTCACTACAATGTATTGTATTATTTTGGGATGATTTCTACAAGTGAAGGAGTGCATCTATTTATAGAGGTAAAGACCTCCTCTTGATGTCATTGCTGACATCAAACTACCTCCTCTTGATGTCATGAGTGACATCAAAGGAGGAAGCTTCCTCCTAGCATCCACACCAACTCTTTCCACCAACTCTTCCAATTGGCATGCCATTGTTGACTAAACATAAACCAACATTTTCAGCATGCCATTGTTAACTAAACATAAACCAACATTTTCATGTAGAAATGACACAAGGTAGCCACTCCAACGCCACTAAATTCAATAAGGGTGTTCAAAAGAATAAGGGTGTTTAGATTTTGAACACCCTTTACCAGTGTCGCAAGGGTATTCAAAGTCTATTTTTAAGCAATAACAAGTAATATTTTACCTTATACCTAGTATAATTTTTCGGCGAAGGGTGATTAGTTGACCACCCTTGGGCCAACATAGTTTCGCCCTTGCAAAGGGTTAGCTATTTAGGAATTAGTCATAGCATACCTGAGCACTTGTCCCGTTTTAGGTAGTAACAAAGATCCGCCAGATTTTATTCTATTTTTAGAAGTCCCTTATCATTATTTTGGGACAATTAAAGAGCAAATTTCAGTCATTGATGATACGCATTTGACTCATGGCATTAATGAAGACATGTAAAGAAAAGGATGAGCAAAAACTCGCCATTTTTAAAATTTCTTTATTATTATTTTGGAATAATTAGAGGACACATTCAGTTATTGAAGATATACAATTTACACATGGCACCAATAAAAACATTTTAAAAGAAAGAAGGCAAGAACAAAGACCCGTCAATTCTTTAAATTCTAAATTTCTTCATCATTATTTTGGCATAACTAAAGGACATATTTTCAGCCATTTAAGATACACATTCCGAGATGTTGGTTTGGAGACAAGTTACGGAAAAATTACTTATTTATGTGATAATGAGTAATATATGAATTGTTATGCGGTAGATAAATTTTGAAAAAAATGCTACAATATAATCCTATAAATGTGGTCTCAAGGGTAGTGTATATAATACCTTACCTCTATTTTGCGAAGATAGAGAAACTATTTCGATAGAACCTTGGTTCAAAAAAAGCATCGTCACAAAAATATTGTATTGTAAAGAAATATGGTATTGTGGAAGTCACGAAAAAGAAAAAGGAACAACAACATGATAATAAGATAACCGAAGCAAAATAACAAAATAATAAGATAATTGAAGGGTAGTACGGTGCACTAAGATCCCACTATGCGCAGGGTCCGGGGAAGGCCGGACCACAAGGGTCTATTGTACGCGGCCTTACCCTGCATTTCTGCAAAAGACTGTTTTCATAGCTCGAACTCGTGATTTTCAGGTCACATGGCAACAACTTTACTAGTTACGGCAAGGTTCCCTTTCAAATAATCCAAGGGCAATAAGATAATCGGAGCAAAAGAAGTAATAGGTCGTAATAAAAATTTAAGAACAAAAAAATACCAAAAGAGTATACCAGTGATATATCTTTGACCGCACCCTCTACATTCTTCTAAAGCTAACCGAACAAATTCCTTAAACCCTATAACCCCAATTTCCTCTCCTTTTGAGAAATTCCACAATAAATAAATAAATTTCAATGGCTTCAAATCTCACTTCTCGTTTAGCTTCCCGTCTCCTCCGTTCCGCCGTCGCCGGCGCCACCACCACCACCACCACTCTCCCCAAATCTAACCCTTTAATTTCACTCCTCCACCGCCAATCACAGCCCTTAAATATTTCCTGTTTAAACCCTAACCAATCGATTTTCACCCTCCGATCCTTCTCCACACTCTCCCGGCCCGCTAAATCCCACAGATCAGCCCGGCCCGATATTGGAGCTCGAGCCCGACAACTCCAAACCCGGCGTCTCTGGACTTACGCTATCACCTTTAGCTGCATAGCTGGATTCATAGTAATAGTCCTTAACCAATTCCAAGACCAGCTCGTATTTTACGTTACACCAACTGACGCACTCTCACAACACTCACAAAACCCTACAAAATCAAAATTCCGACTCGGTGGATTAGTGTTAGAAAACAGTGTAACACCAATCCCTAATTCCCCTGAAATGGAATTTGTGATTACTGATTTGATTACTGATATTTTGGTTAAGTATGACGGGTCGTTGCCGGATTTATTTAGGGAAGGGCATTCTGTTGTAGTTGAAGGGTTTGTAAAGCCATTTACGGAGGAGATGAAGAAGAAAGAGAATGGGGTTTTGAGTGAGAAGAAGTTAGAAGTGACGAAAAAGGCCAGGGGCGGGGATTGTTATTTTGCAGCTACGGAAGTGTTGGCGAAACACGATGAGAAGTATATGCCACCTGAAGTTGCAAATGCACTTGAGAAGAATAAGCAGTTGCTGCTTAGTCAGCAGATGGAAGGAAATGAGGAACAGGGTGATGGTGATGGTGCAACACCTCCAGCTACAGCGAGGGCGTAAGGGTAAAAATTCTAATTGATTTTTTTTGGAAATGATGGAGTTTTCTTAAAGTTAAAATTTTGATTATACTATTGTTTTAGATTAAATTGAAGGAAGACAGGAAAGTTAAGGGATATATAGGTGGTTTATTGAGGTTATATGATGAATTTTGTTGTCATAGTATTTGATTTCATATTGTACTAACCCTGTGAAATGGGGTTTGAGTTTAGAATTTTTGGGATAGTGAATAAATGAAAGAAATTATTTTTTATGACATTTGATGTTTGTAATTCTTTACACTCAATGTAGAGGACATTGATGAAAGAAATAGAGAGGTCAGCTGATTATGGTAAAACTTGTAATTGAAGTTTTTTTTTTTGGATATGATGGAGTTCTGTTAAAGTTTCAATCTTCATTATGCTACTTACTGTTTTAGGTTAAATTGAAGGAAGACAGGACAATTAAGGGATAGATATGTTTAGTGAGGTTATATGATGAATTTTGTTGTCGTAGTGAATGGGGCTGTTTGATTTCATGTCTTGTACTATCCCTGAGAAATGTGGTTTCAGTTTAGAATTTTTGGAACATGAGTGAACAAGTGACAGGAATTATTTTTCATGACATTGGATATTTGTGATTCTTTTGTTTAAACTCAGTGCAGAGGACATCAATGAAAGAATTAGGGAATAATCACTTCTGAGTTTCTTGTCCATGTTTCTTTTAATATAGCGCAGCTTTATTTTACCCGAACAGCATTATTGGTGCCTCCAGATGTCATTTTGTTATGTATGTGGATAGCCAGTGTTAAGTTTTTGGTTATTTTCTTACATGACTCTGCACATAGTGTAGTGCTTTTGATGACAACAACCATACCAGGAATCTCTCTTTCACAAATAGAGCACTAGAAGCGTTGTGGTGATTCATGTTTTTATATGATCATGTTACAAGGAACAAAAATGAGTGTGCAAAAATTTCTAGCCTTTGCTTCTGTAGAATTTTCGGGGCGGAAAAGAATAGGATAGGTAAAGTTGAAGGTCCTGGAATAGCCAAATGGTCTAAGTTTGGGAGACAATTATGGGGTAGAATTAGACATGTTTTGGTATTTGATGGGGTTCTAGACATGCTTACTGCTGGCTAACTAGAAACTAGTTATTCAAAAAGTGTGACCAACCAAAACAAGATATTCAAGTTTTAACGATAGAAGCTTCTCAGTTTTGGAGGCATTATGGGTAAAATTCTAGACATGTTTTGGTTCTATGATTGAACTCTAATCATGCTGGCCGCTGGCTAATTAGAAGCTACTTACCTATGTTTATACCAAAGAAGGAAACAGGTTAATTTTGATAGGACAGAGCTTCTAAATCTTGGGGTTCATTATGGGTGGACATGTTGACATATTTTTATCTTTGATTGGGCTCTAGTCATGCTGGCCTCTGGCTAATTAGGAAGTTACCCAGTTTGTAAACTAAAGAGGAAAACGTTATACTTATTTTGATCGGAAATGGTTTGATGGTCATCAATGAAAAAATATCTGGAACCAAAATTTGTAAGTTCTGGAAGCCATTATAGGTAGAATATGGGGCTCTAGTCACTCTGGCCGATGGCTAATCAGAAACTAGTGAACTACTGTAAGCTGAATAAGGAAAAAAGCCGTATTCACTTTGGATAGGCTATGGTCTGATGGATTGGTGATTCAAAGGTGAAAAAGAAAATCTGGAACCCCAAGGCCTGTAAGTTTTGGACGCCATCATGGATAGAATTCTTGATGTGTTTTGAGTCTTTAATGGGGGTTTAGTCATGCTGGTCACTGGCTAATTAGAAACTTGTTATGCAATGGTGAATTGTTGCAGGAAACAGCTATTACATTTAATAAGCCAGTCAGCAGTGGTTCGTCATCAGAAAAATAGGAAATGATTGACTGGTGGTTTAGAGGTGCAAGAAAAAATCTGGAAGCAAAGCTTCTATGTTTTTGTAGGCCACAGTAGTACAGGCCGTTGGCTAGTTGTCACTAGCACTATGTGTAAATCGAAAAGGGAAAACTTTTTTAATTTTGACCATGAAAATATAGCTGCATTTGCAGTATGTATTGAAGAAGAGAAGGAATTAGAAGAATCATTTTAGCCATCTACTGTTATAGCAATTATTTTATTTCTCTATTAATATCAGTTTTCATTTGTTAATTAACTTTGGATTTGTAAAGTATATGACTTAGATGTCCGAAAGAGTCGCTAATGAATTTATTGACGGATTATATCTTAATATGAACTCCTAGTGATTGCTGTCTAAAGGATTGTAGTTTTGATATCATGAGATGTTCTGGACCAAATGCATATCTTCCTGAAAGAACCACCAAAGGATGTGGTGCAGAAAATGAGACTGTTCTTCCCTTAACTAGAAGTCTCGAATTCGAGCCCTGGGTATGGAAAAATCCCTGGTAGGGAGCGCTTTCCCTCGAATGGGGCCCTACGCGGCGCGAATCCGGATATAGTCGGGCTCCAATGCGAGTACCGGACACCGGGTGGAAAACCAAAAAAAAAAAATATCTTCTTGAAAGAACATGCTGCTGGGAGATCTTCGGTTTGTGCTTCTTGACTTCGTTTGCATTATTCTTTATCGATTTTTTTTTTAAAACTAAAATTGTTATGAAGTGCTTTATGCTTTATCTTCTATAGGCTATAATTTTTTCCACAGGCCCCTTTCCGATGGATCTTATTATTGTTACTAGTTGCGAAGACCCCAATGTTTTATGTATTGTATTGTTTTGAACTGTGGGAGCCTAATTGTGGCTTAAGGCATGGAAACAGCTCTTTGTGAAAACATAAAGAGAAAGGAATATGCCCACTCTTCTTCCTCCCCCGCACTACTTGAGATGCACTTTGTGCACATGCAAAGCCCTTATTCTATACTTCTTTTTCGTTAACCTTCGTTAGGCGCTTAGTAGTAATTTCTCTATTCTCAGTGCTCCAACCTACCTAAGGGGTGATGGAATTTTATCCATTGTGCCATTCCTTGGTGGTCTTATTCTATACTTGTATACCAAATTTAGTTTCCTAATTTTTCAGTCAATGCAGCTGTTAATTTTGAGCTGAAAATGCCATGGAGCTCTATGGTTCTGGAATTTGAAAGAGATTATTATTGTTCTATTGCGTTATCTGCTTAGAGAGTAAATAGTATGAGCTAGTTTCTGAAGCAACTGCAGGTTTGATCAGTTAGGAACTGAATCATAGTCTTTGAAGTCAGAGATTGTGCTTCCCCACCAGCCTTAACTTGGGTTCTTGTCCTTTCCTCTCTAAAGCTATGCTCTTGAACACTCAGGTTTTTCCCAATTTGAAGAGCACTTATTAGCATTGCGAAAAAGATATATTATATGTGTTGATTGGAGGTAGTAGGTACTTGATGCAATAGTTAAGGTGCACACAAGAAAGCTTGGAGACAACCTTTATCAGAAAAAAAAGGGAGAAGAAGATAAATCGCACCTCGTTTTTGTGGCGTCTGAAATTTGAACTTCACTGATAGTATCTGAAAGTTTTGAGATTTTGGACTTGCTTAAAAAGGAAATTCCAAATTAAACAGTCATTTTTCTAATTCTGGGATGTTTTTCAGCCGGCTGCATTACAGTGCCTAGTTTGACCAATAATGTCATTAACAAATAAGTCTTTTTATGAGATCAATTTTTCGTTGTTCAATTATCAGCTGACTATCTTCAACGAGGAAAAAAGTGTTTATATATTCTTCTTTTCCCTTGCTAGACACCTTTATTATTATGTGTTGGTATATTTATTTTTATGTTTCAAAATAATTTTGTGATTTTAATGACGGTTAATTTTTCCTGAATTATCTTCTACAAATAAAAATTTCTACAACACTTGGAATTTTGTATTTCTCTCAGTGATTATTTGAACAACAGCAAAAGAAAGCATGGATTTCCTTCATCTTTTGTCGCATAACTTACATTCCCAAAGAGATCTCAATGATTTCCTTTCCCCTTTAGTTATATCCATTAGTAACAACGTACATATCATATCATTCGAACTTCTGTTTGTATCTTCAAAATTTTAGAATTTCGAGGTCTAATTCGACAATTTTGATTGCAAAATCGCTTTAAAAAACCTTACCTTAAATGTGTCGAAATTGAAGTTATCTAAAGAGCAAATGAAGTTGTAAAGCTTCCTACTTGTAGTGTTCTACTAGTTATTGGATGCCACCTTCCATTTTTGGAACGGTAAGACTTTAAAATATAACAACTCCACGTACTATCAACATATTAGCTCACCTTTTGCAAAGAAAAATCAAACAACTCTCCTACGTACATATATAGAATTAACCTTTGGTAGTTATAATTATCCCATAATTGTACTAGTGAAAGTTAAAGCACGACGAGATAATTGACGTACGCGTAAGCTGGTCCATATAATACTGTGAAAAAATAAAACATATTGGAGACTTTTAAAATATGGCCACTAGATTTTTTTTCTTCTAGTTCGTGACATAGTCAATTATTTACGTATTTTTCAAGAATATTCGGAAATTTTGTCGATGACCTATAATTTGATTTAATCTTAATTATAATTTACCCAAAGGGAAATAATTTGACTTAATTTTAAAACTCGAGATGGTACAATTGCAATTGAAAAACAAATAATGGTTCCTAAGGCCATCTCCAACCTTGCCCCATTTTCCCATAATGAGTGTAATTTTTGGGGTAATGAAGCTCCAACCCTCCCCATTTTTGGCCCCAAAATGGGGGATGAATAGTGTTCCCTCAAATATGGGGTACACTATTCATCTCCCACATTACTATTCATGTATATTTTATTATTATTTTATTATTTAATTTTTTAATTTATCTCTTTATATATACCTAATTATGTTTATGTAGTATATTTATAATATTAATTTTACATCTTAACTTTAGCGTATAATTTTGATAAATTAATTTTCGTGCATTTATTATTTTTATGTAAAATTGTAGGTTAATTTTATTATAAGTTATAATTGTACAAAAATATATAATCATCTCAAAAAATGAATTGTGCAAATATAAAATATTAGATGTTGTTAAAATTGAAAGGTGTGAATATAAAATATTATTAGTTAATCTATAATAATTGTTTACAAATTATATTATTTAAAATTTTAAAATGTGTTACTCTGGAATTATAATAACAAATATAATAACATTTCTCCATTTCTCCCCCCCAAAAATAAAATTGAAATGAAAGATAATAATATAATATAGAAGAGAAAGAAGAATATAAAAAAGTTTGGGGAAAAAATGGAGGAATTGTTGAAGTAAGTTGTCCCTAAAATGGGGATTTTGGGGACCAAAAAGGGATAAAGGTTGGAGATGCCCTAAACTAAACAATTATCTTAAAGAAATCAATTACAGTTAGACTACAACATTCCTATATAACAATACTTTATTATAAAAGTCAAGTTTTTTCGAAACCAATTTTTATATTATGTTATAATATATATTTTTTATAGTAATACTTCGCTATAACATCCAAAAATATTCAGAACAAACGAGAACGAGACTATTATAGATTGGTTTTACTCTAAAGGGTCGTTTGGTAAGGTGTATAAGAATAGTGCGGAATAAAGTGTATTAGTAATGTATGGGTTAGTAATGCAAGCATTAGTTATGCAAATATTATTTATTATCTATTGTTTGGTGTGGTGTATTAAAATTATAATGCATTGCATAATTTTTAAAAAAAATAGTTGCTTACAAAAATGCCCTCCATATTCTCTAGCTTTAAGGGACTTTAAGGACAATTTTATCTTTGACCATGCTAATGCATGCATTAAAGCCTTGGTATTACTAATGCCATGATTTTCTATGCATTACTTATGCATAGGATAATGCCAAATATTAGTTATATACAAATTAGAAAAATATACCAAACAAGATATTAATAATGCATAGAACTAATACTTGCAATATTTTTTCTAATACCTCCTAGCAAACGACCTAAGGGTTTGCAAAGTTAAAAAAGGAACCTAATTTAATAACTCACCATATGCTAAAGCAACAAGTCAAAGTTTCTAATATCTTGAACCTCTCCATTTCCACAAGCTCTTTCCTTTAACCGTACATATTCTCTTCTTTGCCCCACTCCTGAAGGGAACTGAGCTGAGCTACGACTTATATATTTGTGTAATCGATTTGATTTTTAAGAGACCTCTTCTTTCCTAAAACTTCTATTTTTCATTCTTGATATCAATTTCCAACACCCATTTGCTTCATCTAAAGAATAGCAGAAAAAAATAGGAGCAAAACCCCAGTTTTTTTTTCTGGGGATAAATTGAATTTTCTTGGAAAATATAAGGGTTTTAGAGCAAAGGTTATTCTATGGATTCTCAAATTCTTGTTGCTCTTGGTCTTTCTATGTTGGGTGGCTTAAGTACCTCTGTAGGTGAGTAAACAAGTTTTTATTTATTTTTTGGTTAGGAGTAGTTTATTTTTCTACTTTGCAAAAGTTTATTGATTATCAGAACCTGACATGTGCTCTAATTAGTGTTTAATTTTGAGTTATTGAAGTCAAATTGTGGTCTTTTTAATTTTTGTGCTCAATCCATTGGTAATTCTTGGTGTCTTTTCTAATGAAAACCATATTGCTAAAAATTATTTTTTTATACACAGTTTCAAATTAGCTCATAAAAACTGTATAAAACACATTAAGGTTGTTATTTACATATACTATTGTGTTTTTTCAGTTTTCTTGAGTGTTTGAAACTATGATAATTCTACCTTAAGAAGGTTTAATGATTTGAATCTAATTATTTGTTGTCTTTTTTGGAGCAGGTGCACTTTTTGTGGTTCTTAGCCAGACTCCTAACTTGAAGATGCTAGGACTTTTACAGGTGATGGGTTACTTGTATTTGTAAGAATGTTAGAAGTGAAATGGTTAATTTCAGTGATTCATGGTTTTGTTGTCACTTCCTTATTTAGGCATCCTGTCTTGCTAGATATTTACTGTTGGTTATTTTATATTCATTTTGAGTTTGAGTATTTTTAAGGGGAGCCTTGGTGCAGCTTTAAGAGTTGTCGCCGTGTGACCAGGAGGTCATAGGTTCAAGTCGGAAACCTCTTGCAGAAATGCAAGGTAAGGTTGCGTACAAATAGACCCTATGTGGTCCAGCCCTTCTCTAGAGCATAGTGCACCGGGATTGAGTATGTTAAAATTTGAACATAAGAAAAGGATCATTTGATTGTTTATTTACTGATTGTTTGAGCTTTCTTAGCTTTAAAGAAATTGTTATGTTCAATGGCGTAAATCCGAGAGGTATATAGCAGAGTAGAGGCCTGAATATTTTCTCCCATTTTGCAGGGGTTTGCTGCTGGTCTTATGCTCAGCATATCATTCTTTGACTTGGCTCATAATGCGATAAACTCCATTGGCTTTTTGAAGGGAAACCTCTGGGTGAGCTTTCTCCTAATTTTAATCTGAACTTTATCAACTTTCCACCAAAAGAAGAAACATACAGTTCTTGGCTCTTAATCAAATCTTTCGGTCGGTCAGTTTTTTGCAGGTGTTATCTTCTTTGCTCTTGTTTCACATTTCATCCCAGAACCTACACTTGCACCCATTTCAAGTGCCAAAGGCAAAAAGGTATTATTTTGATTTGTTTTCTACAGGAGAAAGTCTTGTTCATGCAAAACATAGTTTTAGAATAAAAATGGTTTTCTGCTTGAGAACAGAAAGACGGAGATGAAAGGAGTAAGGATATGATGAAGAAGCATCGCCGCCAAGTTTTATTTAGTGGAATCATCACAGCAGTAGGTCAGTCTGCTGTATTGGTTTGCTGATAATTCTCTCAAGTTTCACCAGCCTTCTTTGTTTCTGTTATACTGTAAACCTCCCTTTGAGTTCTTATTTTGAGAACGCCGAACTGTTTGTGCACTAGGTCGGATTAAATGCTTTGAGTGGAAGCCTATTTTTGATGCTTCTCGTTGTTTCAGTCTTATTACGGACATCTTTATGCAAGAGACATTAGGGGCGGAGCCACAAACTTGTGTACAGGTTCGGCAGAACCCAGTAGTTTTGGCTCAGACCCTGTGTTTTTGGTTAAAAAAATCATCTAATATGTATAAATAATCTATCAAGAACCTATTAAACAGCCTTTTTTGAAATCGAGAACCCATAAACTCAAAATCCTAGCTCCGCCTTTGCCAAGAGTACATTTATGTTTAAAATAAATATTGCTTACTCTTTACCTTCAAAAAAAAGAACTTGCTTGCTCTTCACATTAATGTCCCTGCGTAGCACTCCATCTTCATGAGAAGTTTTATTAGGAAGTTAGATTGATAATAAGTAGATTGCACCCACAAGTAAAGCATAGTCTTGAGCAAATTCGTTAAAATTACATGTTTTTTGTACTACCCATTTCTGTTATGAGAAGAATATTACAAGCTTACTCAAGTTCTTTTTCTTATCTAGTTTGTCATTTGAATTAAGGTTACCCTTCAGTTAAGCTAAGTCTTTTTAGTAAGGTGCTAGATGTACAAAGCCTTGTAGTTAAATGATTCTCTTCCCTTCATTCCTTATTGACTGTAACGAAGGCCTCTAATTGGACTATCTTGGTAGGGCTTATTATGCTCAGAGTAATATGTTAAGGTTCTTTCCATAGTAAAAGTAGGTTTTCCTCAATAGTTAGCTGGAAACCATACTCCCTCCGTGCCATTTTATGCGAAAGAGTTCAAAGTTTGAGGGTCAAAATCCCTAATATTCAGTGTGCATATGGGCATAAATTCTTCAACTTTTCTGAAATAAAATATGTTTTGTAAAAGTACATGAAAAGTACTATAAGTCAGCATAGTTAATAATTTGAAATATTTAAAAAGACTTGGGAGAAAATAGTAGTAAAAGGAAAAGCTATTTGACTCAGAAGTAGTAATAGTCATTTATCTATTAGATCCTCCCCCCCCCCCCCAAAAAAAAAAAAATAAAAAAATAAAAAAAAATAAACACATGGCTTTTATTTTATTTTTTTGGATATAAGGAACAGTCCCTATTGGCATGAGGTGATTTTAAATGGAGTAACGTGGTCAATGAGGATTTTTATAGCTGACTTCAACTTCTTTAGGACCGAGGCATAGTTGTTGCTGTGTTGTTGTTAAGGAACAGCCCCACGTTCTGTTACAGAATTGATGCTCATTTACCTATCAAGTTGTCTTACGTCCAATTCAAGGGACCATATTTTCTAGTATGAGATGTTCCTAAATTTTCGTGACTTTTCTTGCTAATAAGAATTCTATACTACTTGCGCGTACTTCTTGCAATCAAAGTCATTTGTCAAGTTAAACATTTTGAGCTACTTGTACCCAAATGCTATACAAGTCAAATTAACTTCTCAATCTCCATTTCCTGTTAAACTACACTTCATAGAATTAGATGAAGGGAGTAGCAATATGGAAATAGAAGAGAATGGTATATGCATTTGATCCATATTGCCTATTCAATACAAGATGTATAACATGATTTATTGGTTTTTCTATCCAGGTATAAGCTTGCATAACTTTCCTGAAGGGATGGCCGTGTTCCTTGGATCAATGAAGGTAGTCCTCCTTTCTTGATTATCTGATGTTTATAATCTTCTCTATCAATCACTTTAGTCATTGTCGCTCAACCTTCCATTTTTTTTTTATAATTCTATGTTAATAATTGTAAGAGTGACAAAATTTCAATTAATGAATAACACCTCAAATCCCAAACTAGTTGGCATCGGTTATATGAATAATCTCTATCCGTTTTGCTCTATTTAGGCCTATGACATTCCATACTAAATAGTTTGTCTTCCAAGGAAAATTAGGTATTCTCAAAGACTAGACATTACCTGTTAGTTGCAGAAAGAGTATGTTAGCAACTTTGTTTTGTTTGATGAGAATACATTTTGAAGTCCTTTTAGCAAAAGGTCTCAGTTATAAAATATAGTAATTGTTTAAAGTTTGTTCTGTTTTCATCATGCTTTTCTTTAGGGACTTCGGGTTGGCCTAAACTTGGCTCTTGCTATTGCTTTACACAACATACCAGAGGTATACTTCATTCACATTTACCAGTCTCTTATTTCCTGGTTTCTGTTTGTTTCTTGAGTGCAAGAATCCACTAATGAACTCCTTACTACAGTTATAATGTTTGATATCTTGTCCTATCATAGTATATGTATATGCAGGTACTTGATTGCTTTATTAATCTTGGTTTCATTCCCTTTTAGCTCTATGAACATCTTATTCAAACTTTCTCTGCTGAGCAGATTGTTGTTGATTAAGCGTGTAACCGTTAAGAGTATGTTAATCATAACAAAATCAATGTGCTTATCTGTTCATCCAAGAGCCATGTATGACCTATATTTCAGGATAAGACCTGTGCATATCAAGCACTTTTGATTCTTTCTCACATTTTCCATATTATACCAAATCGCCAACTGAGTTGGGTTAGTTGATTGAATGGTCGATTGATTGACAATGCCAGGGAAGGCATCAACTGTTGATTTTGATAAACGAGAAGGGGCTAATGTATGTGCTTTTCTTTTTTCCATTGCGGGGCCTGATTTATTTGGTTGCAGGGTGTTGCTGTTGCACTTCCAGTTTATTTTGCGACACAGAGGTAATGTTTCCTAGTAGACTATGTTATGACTATTAATAAGTAATGGTAACATCTTTTGCTATTTTGTCAATCTTGGTTTCTTTTATTAGGTTAGCTTTCTAATGATTTAATTATTGATTCCAAGCATGTACACATATTAACTTCAGTTTTGTGAAGTCATATGCATGTAGTTTCACCACGGTATCGTGCTATCTGTACATACTTATGCTTTAGGCCTTAAGACTATTTGAATCATAAGACTTACATTAAGGCTATTTAAATCATAAGACTTAGATTAAGCTATATAAGCGTAAGACGTAGGTGCTCATAACTAAAGTTGCTGGAAGCTTTAGAATAGAAGAAATTAAATTGCAAAGCTCATATTATTGTATGTGGTATTTCAGTTTTTTCTTACACAGTTGAAATTTATATGGTGAATCTTTATGTCTCAGCAAATGGCAGGCGTTCAAATTGGCAACACTTTCAGGTCTTGCAGAGCCCCTAGGTGTCATTATTGTGGGTGAGTACCTTATATTCGTGTCTTCTATCTTAAGGAAAACGTGCAGTAAATATAATCAGTGAATAGGTTCAGAATTCAATAGTTTCTTTTAACATGTGTGGACTGCAGGATATTTATTCCCAAGCAGCTTGAATCCTGAAATTCTGGAGGGCCTCCTCGGAGCAGGTTGATATAATTTTTATTTCCTTTAGTTTCATGTGAAAGGAGAAATATATATAACTTTGAATTACTGTATTCTCTAATGGATCGTGTGTGCTTCCCAGTGGGTGGGGTGATGGCATTTCTAACCTTACATGAGATGCTTCCATTGGCATTTGACTATGCCGGTCAGAAGCGAGCTGTCAAAGCTGTGTTCTTTGGTATGGCTTTCATGTCTGCGAGGTGAGATTATTTCTCTCAAACTTCAACATCAATTCTGATAGTTACATTTTTTTTTTTTTTTTGATATCATGCTTTTCATCTGGTGGAAGCTTTTTAGCTAGATCCATTTTTTGAATGTATATCTGTACTATAGAAAAATATATGAACTTTTAGATTCTAATGGTTTAAGTAAAATCTTATGGAGAACTTCGTTTTTAGTTAATGCTAGTCGTTGATAAAGTCAAAAATACTAGTATACTACTAAGCTGATACTTGTATCGTTTACCCATATTAAGAATTACTAAGGAAGAATCCACTATTTCTACATATTCGTTGCAAAGGATGCTTCAGTTTTAAGTCTTGATACCATCTTGAATTGTGTAGTCATCTGATCTCAAGAGTCAGCCCTATGAAAAAGAGTCAGCCCTATACGTGAGGGGGCATGTTGAAGATATAATTAAGTAAATAGAAGTGTACCCTATCTAACAACTTAAGATTTCAGTTGGGATGATTACAACAACAACATAACAAGTAAAATCCTACAACTGGGGTTTGGGGAGGCTAGTGTGTATGCAGACTTTACCCCTATCACAAGAGGTTGTTTCTGATAGACCCTCGGCTAAAGAAATTCATAATCCCCGCAGTTAAGATAAGGAAATACGACAAAGGAGAATCCATGTAAAGAACAAAGACCGTATTCTGAATATCGGTTTTGTTATATGCGGTTTTTCTTTTTCTTTTACTTCTGCTGTAGTTTAACCTCCTCTCGTATTGCAGCCTGTATTTCCTTGCGAGGTGCTTGCCAGAGGACATGAGCTTGTAACTCCCAGTCATTCGGTGTTTCATGAATCTTGTTGCTGAACTTTAACAGGATCTTTTCGTGGTGCCAAGCTTCAAAACCACCACATGCACTCTCAACAAAATTTATGAGGCGTGGCGTTTGGTTTGGCGAGCTGAATGCATGAGAAGGTATAACAGCTTCTGAGATTGTTTTATAAAAAAATAGGAGATGTCCACATCTGAAATCCTCACCCAGACTCCCATATATGAACAAGAGGTACATGGGTTAAAAACAAATTGGCAAAGAAAGAAAAAAGAGGCAGGCAATTGAACTGTTGAAGAGTTGACTTCATCAAAAAAGAGAAAAAAAAATGTTGAATAGTGATGTAAATTGGTGGACAGCCATTAGCTGCATATTTAATCTCCATTATATAAAATTGCCATATCTTTAGTATCTTTTATTTTGCATCTAAAATTTCTGGAAATAAGAGGCATGATGTTTTCCATAGGGATCATAGCTATTGCTATGTGTGAGTTAATTTGATAAATGATTTACGTATTCTATAAAAGTAAAAGCAAAAGGGCAGCTCGGTGCACGAAGCATCTCGTGTTTACGCAGGGTCCGGGAAAGAGTCACACCCCGTTGGGGTGTGGCCTATAGATGACGAGTTGGAGCCGTGAAATCACCTTATACATCAATGAAAAAAACAACCACATTGCAAAAGTTGGCTTTTTGGTTCTAAATTCATGGTGTGGTTTCAATGCTAACAAAGCGTGACCTATACGTCACGGCTTCGAGCCGTGGAAGCAACCATTAATGCTTGCGTTATGACAACTTATCTATATTATACCAGCCCTTCCCTAGGCCCTGCGTAAACGCGGGATGTCGTGTGTAATGGGCTGCCCTTTTTTTTCTTTGTTAACAGACGCCTAATTATGTAATTGCAGATGTAATACACTTCATTCTGCACCTTTTAAATTTTTATTTATAGTCAAAGAAGGATTACCTAAACTAATTGGAGAACATTAGAGAACAACAATTATAATGACAAGTGAATTCACTTAAAATCATTTTTCATGATTCATCACGTAGTACAATCTGTAGATTCTTGAATATAGAAAAATAAAGTTGAAGGAAAGAAATCTCAAGAAAAGATTTTTATACCAAAGTTGTCTAACCAAAAGCAGGCTATAGGTTGACTTTGTAGAATGTGAAACTATTCACAAGAAACAATGTGAAATGGTGGTGTGTGTAAGGTTATTTCAAACCATAATATTATGGGGTTCTCGCTGTTACTGAATCAGTGAAATTCATTGCTACTGTTGCTAACAAAAGGAAGGAAAAGCAACCTTATTCTTATTGGTTAATGTAACTTTTCTTTCAACGTACTCTATCATCGTAGAAATTATGGAAGTAGTTATTGATATTTGTATTAGGGTAGACTGTCTATATCATATTTCTTGCGGTGCGGCCCTTTCTCGGACCCTGTGTGAATACGTGATGCTTTTTCCCCTTTCTCGGACCCTATGTGAATACGGAATGCTTTTTCCACCGGGTTGCCCTTTAATCCATCATAGCAGTCCCTATGTCATTATGCATATATACTCCCTTTGTCTCATATTATCTGTCATGATTCTCTTATACGCGAAAGATTAATTAGGATGAGATTTTGACTACTTTACCTTTATTCATGTCTTAATATTTAATCTTTCTTCATTGGTATTTGAACAAAGTTAGGTGTATGTAGTCTTCAAGGATAATTTTTTTTTTTGGTAATTAAATTTTTGTATTAACTACCAATGTAAATATTTACAAAGTAGTAGATCACCACGACCTACTTCCCTACTGGGAAAAACAACTCACTCTATACCTTCTTGCTTCCTAATCTCATTTATACAATTTCTCTCACAAGCTAACTACTTAGTATTTACATTTTGTTAGAAAGACACGAGTATAACCCTGGCTCTAATATTGTACATGCAGACAACTCTCCTTGTAAGGACATCCTATGTTGTTGCTTTCTTCTCAAATATCCTTGCATTTTTCTCAATCCACCCTGTGTGTGTATATTCTGCATATACTAGTTTGAGTATCCTGGCCAGCTGAGATCACCCTTTTGTTTTCTTTACAATCCAGTGCTGCTAATCAGACCACGATGTTGTAAATGGTTGTTGTACGTGTAACCATTGCATGAGTCTGGACCATAGACATCTACCATATGCACATTCTGCAAAGATATGATCCCTTGTTTCTGGTGTTTGATTGCAAAAGCAGCTTGTATCTTCCACTTGTATTCCCCAGTTCTTCAATCTGTCAGCAGTGAGCAATCTTCCATGGATTTGTAGCCACATTGTGAAGATTGCTTTTGGTCGTGCTTGATTCTGATACATTAAACCTTTCCATGAAACTTTAGCCAGCTCTCCTAACAGTTGCAAGTAAACCCGTTTGATTACATTCCTCTGGTAAGCTTGGCTATTACCGATGACATCCAAATTACCCCTTGCTCCAAATATTTTCCTAACCATCCACGATGCTTGGTTTGGTGCTTCTATGATGGCAAAGACTTGATCCTTAATATAGTAGCTATGGATCCATTTGATCCAAAGGATAATTATTACTAGGGGTAAAAAAGAAAAAAGATAATCAATTTTGTCTTGAACTTCTAAAGTGACAAATAATTTGAGACAACTACTTTTAGTAACCACGACTGATAATATGAGACGGAGGGAATAACTTTTTTCGTAGCATATCGTAACAAGAAATGGCGTAATTAAAAGTTATTTAGTTACAAACTTTACATGTCCATGGCTAATAAGAATGGCTACTCGTTCGACATGGTTCAATTGAATTAAAAAACGTTCCATTTTGTACGATATCATTTACTTTTTTGGTAGTATTCAAATAGGTTTTTT
Source organism: Nicotiana sylvestris (assembly GCF_000393655.2). NCBI lineage: Eukaryota > Viridiplantae > Streptophyta > Magnoliopsida > Solanales > Solanaceae > Nicotiana > Nicotiana sylvestris. The sequence continues at coordinate 155,394,283 of NC_091067.1, forward strand.
AATAAGTTGTGATTTGTAGTATCTTTATTTAAACTTTTTAATATGTAAATTTTATTTTATTTAAATTTTTTTTGAGAATTAATGTCTAAATTCACATCTTAAATAATATAGTTGGATCATCGTACTATAGCTTCCATAATCCTTGCTGAAAATAAAAATATATAGAAGAAGCTTTAATTTTTAGGGAAAATTTCATATAAGAACAATTGGGCTCCCTACTTTTCAATTTTATAGCCCATATTTTAATTTAAAACCAATTAGCCCAAAAATAATAGGCTAAGATTCAACATCCAACTCCAATAGGTTCTCAAAATTACTATTTAATTTTTAAAAAAAGATTGCCCAAGCTTTTAAGTTAATTTTCGAATCAGTAACTGTGACTCAAATATTAGTTCAACAAACCAAATCTATTTGGGTGGTGAAAATTAAATTTTTAACAAGCTTAAATATGTGTTTAAATTCCGAGTTTGATTTTGTGAGAAATTTGGAGTGGGTGTTATCTAGACTTGTTAGAAATAGTATAAGGAGGTTGTATATAAAATTTGAAGTCATTTGATGAAGATTTGGACTGGTTTTGAACAAGAATTGCAACTGAAAATCGTGGAAGAAGTTCGTCTACAGACGTTTGTATAAATGTGTATAAAACTGTATAAGATGTGTTTATACACTCATATACATTATTATACAAGATTATACATAATTATACAAAAAACTAACTTCGTCTTCTTCCTTGCGTCTTTTCTGAAATTTAACTCAAATCTTGCTCAAATCTACTCTAAATCACTTCAAATTTAAATTTTGAACTCCTTTTGATATTTTCAATCAGTTGGAACAACACCCAATCCAAACAACTAACAAACTCAAAAACTTCTATTTTCTAAAGCAAAGCTTTGAATGACCTTCAATGGTGAATTTCAACTCTTTGATTCTTTTACATTGCAACCAGGTGATATAGGGGGAGAAGTAGTAATGGAGGATGACCTCTTGAAGAATATGTAAAAGATGTGAGAAGAAGAGAGAGTGAAAGCAATGGTCGTGAGAACATAGATTTAACTCCATAGCTTTTAGAAGCAATGGTTGTAAGAACACATATTTTGAATTTGCAAGAACTAGTGTTTTCAAAATATATACAATATGGGTTAGGTCAGGTAAAACTTAAAAACATGGGCCATTATTTGTTATGGTGTGAAGTCACGTGTATTTTCTTGTAATTCTTTCTAATTTTTACACATCGACAGTTAAGCAAGTTGTCTGCCATGTTTTTTTTTTTTTTTTTTTTTTTAGGTAACTAGACTTCTTATGAGTAATTAGTTATGTATAGTTATCTTTTTTGATCACTAATTATTTTTTTTTACTCTGGCAGTGTAAAATAGTTTTATATAAAAAAGCTATTTCAGTGCATAAAGTATTCCGCATTCACATAGGGTTCGAGGAAGGGCCGCCCTTGGGATGTGATGTAGAAAGGCCACCCTAGTGCAAGCATTAGTAGCTGTTTTCATGATTTGAATCCGTGACCTATATGTCACACGGAAACAACTTTACCGTTGTACTGTTAGTTTAAAAAAATAGTACTACCTTTCTTTTTGTTCGAGTCGTGAAAGCACATTCTTATTGCACTGGAAGACCAAGAGAAAACCAGTTTACATGTCCATATGGTACTTCTACTTTCAAACAGATGCCTTTTGGATTGTACAATGCGCCGACGACTTTTCAATGGTGTATGATAGCTATTTTCAGGACACTCTAATACAAGCATTAATGATTGCTTTCACGACTCGAACCCGTAACTTATATGTCACACATAAATAATTTTACCGTTGCACGGCCAATTTAAAAAAATAGAACTCAGAAATTATTACCCCTGCATCCATAGCGGGTGCTAGGGTTTTAGCATACTCTCCTCTCCAACTGATCAAACTCTAGTCTATTTAAAAAGTGCTAAAAGTGAAATTAAAAGTGGAAGTAAGTTTTGATCAGTGTGTGCACTGAACGTATTAGTCTGCAAAATTTTGAGTTCCAATGACCTATATAGGTAGCAATATACTATATTACCCGATTGCTTTGGGACTTGAGGTGAGTTCTGCCCAATAGATATACTGACTTGGTGTGACACTACATGCTCATTTATCAGTGTTTGGTACTCCCTCGTCTTCGAATTTATGTGAATCTGTTTGACTGAATATAAAGTTTAAAAAAAAAAGATTTTTGGAATTTGTGGTTCTAAACAAGTCAAAAAAGAGCCCAGAGTATCTGTGGTTGTGAGCACGTGATTTTTGTTTACACAACAATTACTCCAAAGAAATCAAAAATAAAACAAATGGTTTTGTTGTACAAATTTCGGAGTTTACGTGGCACTTTTGACAGTTATTTGTAGTTTGTCTGTGATTGTTTTAGTTTTGTCAAATAAAAATATAAAAATATGTGTCACGTGTAAGTTTAGGATATCGTTCTACTATTAAGAATTAATCAAACCATAATTTAGTTTTAAGGAAATATCACAAAAATTGCATCTTTTATTCTATTTTTTGTTGTCATTGAGTGATTTCATTTTTAAATGGGTGTGATAATTGTTGTTAAGTAGTAATTAATATTTGTATAAGTTTTATTTTTGATTTTTACAATTTAAATAAAAATTGTTTTGTTTAGAAAAATTAAAAGAAGAAAAAAGAAGAGAGTTCAAAATTGAAGAAAATCTGGAATTGGGCTCAAATTTGAGACCAAGAAATCAGGCCCAATAATGGCCTGACCCAGTCCGGTCCCTGATCCCTACAGCCTCACCAAACGGCATCGTTTAGTGCCAGTCAAATCTGGACCTTTGATTTAAACAAATCTAACGGTCCAATGCAACCCCTCATTAAACCAAACAACGCCGTGTAGGATATGCAATCAGAACCGTTCATCTCCCTTGATCCTACGGTTTTAAACGCCCCTCATGGCCCGACCCATTCCCATTTCAGACCGACCCAGTCCTACGTTTTAAACCACACGACACCGTTTCCCATTGACGAAAGGATCCTGGCCATTTATCCCACTTGATTCAACGGCCAGGATCAAACAATCCACCCCGTATATAATCCCTCATCCCTTACCCCCACGCCCCTTAAGCCAGAACCCCCTTCCTTTAGGTCGTCTCCCTCACCAGACCCAAACCCCACGAAACCCTAGCGTCCGCCCCCCTTTCCCTTCACCGTAAACCCGGCGACAACAACGCGGTGACCCCCAAACTAACACCCCTAGGCCACTTCGACCCCCTGAACACAAATCTACTAACCGTAGGTCTCGAATCTTCCCCCACCATCTCGAATCTTCATTTGAAGATTCGAGCCGGACCCCAACCCATGCCAAACCCCCCCAAATCCATGCCAGACACTCCCCTGACCTCCCTCGTGACCAAACCAGGCTTGGTTTGGTCCGAATCTAACCAGAAAAACTTGAATCCCAAATCTGCCCTAGGAACCCTAGAAGTCCAGAATCCGAGTTTTTGTCCGTTTAAACAAGAAGTTTGAGGTCTAATAGATTTTAATCGAAGTATTCTCAGTTGAGAACACTTCGATTAAAGTCCGTTCAACCCCAAAAGAGGTTCGAGTCAAAAAATCCGAGACATGGTCATCTGATTTTCAATTCTTTAAGGTATTTTCTTCTTCTTTTCCTTGCCAGTTCATGTTGTTTGTTTTGCTTAATGTTTGTTCATGTGTTTAAATGTCATTTCGATTTGTTTTCATTTTGTGTCGACTTTTCTGTCCACTTTGCCCGGACCTTTCATTTGGTCGAGTTTTTCTTCATTTACTGATTGGGTGTATGGTTGTAAACTATACAATTGACTGAAATTGAATTTGGTCGATTAATTAGTTTTCAGGGCAACCTTTTTGTTTTGGTCAGTACAATTCGAATCACATGTTAATACTATTGGATTCTGATCATTGGTTTTGATTGTATGTGTTGTGATTCGCGTAGTCGATTCGCTATATGTCGTAAATTAGTTTCAGTCTGGAATGATAGTTAATTTGACTCATGCTATTTAATTTGATTTACTTAGGCATTGTTGAATCAGCTGAGAATTGATTGTCAATGTGTGTTAGTCTGTTAAGTTAAGTCAGAAAACATTTAAGGATTGATTTATAGCTGCAGTCTAGGATAGATTTCAGACTTTGGTTTAAATTGATAGCATGTTTACTCACTTTAGGCCTTGGGCAGCATGTGTTTTGTCAGCTGTTAATGAATTAGAGTAAAATGGACAGCATGTGCTGTCAGGACATACTCATGCTGCCCATACTTAAATTAACAAAGGATAAACCTTTATAATAAGGAAAAGAGGGCTGTCAGGGGGAATCTCATGGGGAATACTTTTCTTTTGAGTTTTTGAGTGGAAAAATAGAAGGTTCACATGGAAGGGGATCAGTATTTTATTGGACTAGTTTGCTTCAACAGGCTGGGGGGAATGAAGTCATTTTTGGCTATAAAAAGGGAAGGGTTTTCAGAACTAAAGAAGGAGGAGTCGAGAGAGAAAAGAATTAAGGGAGATAGAGAAAGAAAATCTCTGCTGCTTGATTTAAGTTGAAAACTCTGTTTTTCCTCACCTTTTTCTGTTGAAAATTAGCATTAACCTGCTATTTGTTCTGTCAAAACTTAGGGTCCCTCCTTTGAGTGTTTGAGAATCAGAAACTGTTTTCCATTGTTGTTTCGGTTTCACCTATTTCGGCCTGTTGATTAACATTGGTATTTTCGAGTCCCAACTGAGTCTGCTGAGTGTGATTGTTTGGGTACTGGGTACTTGTTTCATTGGGCTATTTCTATTTTGTCCATCTGGAGTTTGATTCTGCTCTACTTTTGCTGCTGTCATTTTTTTGCTGCTGCCATTTCTTTTTGCTGCTGCTGCTGACTTCTCTACCTTCTGCTTCTTCTTTTCGTATTTCAACATCCAGGTACACACTAGAATTTCGCATTGATGTAACAGTGAAAGCATGAAATAAGAGACGCTAAGGATTTTAATCATCTGCTGCAGTAATTACAACTTTGTAGATGTTGTTAGATTTGTGTAACTTGTTAGGTTGTAACTCAATAGTATAATACAGTAGGTAATTTTTGTACTTAACTGAAGCTTAGTCTGTTTAAGTATTGTGATTTACACTTGTTTGGTTGTACGAATGATATAATCATGCAATTTGTGGAATGCACGAGTAGTTGGCATAATGATAAGTAGATTTCCTTTCAACTATATGTTATATGTATAGGGTAGAATGCTTTAACCTTGTCAAATACAATGTAGTTTTAGTCTTCTGAGTTTTAATTTTATCGAATCCCGTTAGGCAGTTTGTAGGATAATATTCGAATCTCATTAGTAGCATCCTCTAGTAGTTAATTCCATTAACTTAGTTCAAATAAGTTAGTCTCAACTCAACTTGAAAAACGTTTAGCGTGAGTTTAGCATTTTATTAATCTTGTATACAATTTTTATGTCAAATTAAAAGCATGTTCGCTCATGGAATAAGGCTTGAAACAATTCCCCGCCTCGTAAATAATTAGTCCGATAATTAATAAGAGGCCAGAATTGGCTAAGCATGTAATTTAATTAGCATGTATTTTCTTTCATTTATTTTTAGAAAAAAAAAATAGAAAATGTAGTCATGCTAAGATTATCCTTTAAAAAATAATGAGACGAGCCTCGCCAAATAAAAAATACAAATTGCGGGGCCCTCAATAATTGATCTTAATAAATACTTAGAATTTGGGATGGTTTGTTTATTGAATTTCACTGCCTTCCTCAAAGATAATAACGCGTTAGACTCTTTAGGCGCGATCTAACTAAATTACATTCTCAAATCCGGGTGCGCATTTATGTGACCCAAACCAAGTCTCAACGAAGTCGGAATGTATTAACAACCACGGGCGCATTGATTGTGACGTGGTTCGGGATGCATTTTCACGACGTTGCAATTCTATAAAAAAAATAATAATAAAAGCGGTTTAAACGTAACAAAAGCACACAAGTCATAACATGTATTAAATCAGATATTTAGCCATTATAATAATTTAAGTGACCGTGCTAGAACCACGGGATTCGAGGGTGCCTAACACCTTCCCTCGGGTCAACAGAATTCCTTACTTAGAATTTCTGGTTTGCAGACTTCATTTGGAAAGTCGAAAATTTCCTCGATTTGGGATTCAAGATAAACCGGTGAATTGGGACACCAAAAGCCAAACCTTTCCCAAGTGGCGACTCTGAAATAAATAAATAATCCCATTTTTGAATATTGTCACTTAAATTGGAAAAACTCCCTCGCGCATTTTACCCTTCGGGGCGGGCGCGCAAAAAGGAGGTGTGACAGCTCTGGCGACTCCGCTGGGGATTAACCCAGAACCACTGGTTCAGGGTTCAAGAGTTCGAGCTTAGAATAATTGTTATATTTGGCTTTATTATCTGATGTTTATTACATGTTTTGGCATAACGTGCTAAATATTATTTTTACCGCTTTGATATTATCTGAACTGTATATAAACTGTGCCGAAACCCTTCTCTTCTTACCTCCGGGGAGAAGCTCGCTGGTCGAGACTCCCTATTCTGTTAGTGTCAATACCTGAAATAAGAAAGAGGCCGGACAAGTTACAAAGCCGGACGATCTCGCGGGTCCCCGGTACGTAGCCCCCTCCTCGACTCGAGTTGTCCGCTCGGGTACACAGTCTAGAACATATACCCAGGTTATAAACCTAGTATAACAAAACCTCATGCCGGATCCCTAGTAGGAACGCTTATTTGCATCATGTTGCATTTGACATAGGGGACTCAACACAGGGGTTGGGTCCGTCTAGGACAGGTAACCTGAAATGAAAAGACCATCCTGCTGCATCCCCGAAGTGCTGAAAGGTCGTGTTCGAAAATCGGATCTTCTTTTAAAAAAAATATAGTCAAAATATTTTTGAGTCAAATCATTTTTGCTTAAAGTCACCTTAATAAATGTGCAGGATGAGCACAATGCAAAATGAATACTTTTCAATAATGACTAAAATCCCTGTCAAGTTACGGCTATGGTGGAATGATCTAGGTATTGAAGGGCAAGATGAGGTCAAGAAATATCTGAAAGGTCTCACGGGTTTATTGGAAATTCAGCCTCGGGGAGATATCATAAGAGCCTTGGTCACCTACTGGGACCCAACACACAATGTTTTCCACTTCTCCGACTTTAAACTCACCCCGACTCTGGAGGAAATGGTTGGGTACATCGGAAATGCTGAACTTCCATTAAGGCAAAAATACCTGGCTGCCCCAAGAGCTGTCACGGTGCATCGATTTCTAGACTCACTAAAAATACCCAGGACAGTCCATAACCCAGATTTGGCCGCCGGTTTTTGTAATCCATGCTTCATATACGACAGGTATGGTCATGTAGGAGGATTCAACAATCCGATTAACAAGCTATGCAACAAAGGTAGTCGTCAGAAGTGGGATGAGCACAGACGGGTGGCTTTCATGATAACATTTTTGGGTCTTCTGGTATTTCCGAGGAAAGACGGAAATATTGATCTGAAAATATCCGGGGTCGTCAGTACTTTGCTCACATAGAATGATAGTACTCTCGCGCCTATGGTGGTATCTGATATCTTTCGAGCTCTCACAGCCTGCAAAGCCGGGGGAAGTTTCTTCGAAGGGTGTAACTTGCTGTTACAAATATGGATGACTGAACATCTCTGCCATCGTTTCGAGCTTTTTAGCCATGGTTCCTCGAAGAAAACTTGCATAGAAGAGTTTTACACAAGAACCAAAAAGATCAGTCTGCCCAAAGGAGTTATGGCATGGACTTCATTATTTCAGACTCTCACTGCCAGCCAAATACAATGGACACTAGGATGGTTGCCTGTTGATGAGGTCATGTATATGCCAACATCCAGAACTCGCTTTCTACTGATGGGACTTAAGAGCATTCAACCTTACGCGCCCTGCCGAGTCTTGAGACAACTCGGAAGATGCCATATAGTACCATACGAGGAAGATCTTAGTGCTCAAACAGTTGAGATAAGCCCTGACGGACAATTTCCTGAAGCAAAAATCCGCCAGATCTGGAACGAATGTCAATATTTGAAAGCAGATACTTGTGTGCAGGATCGGGCCAAAAGTGAAATGGCGCCAGGTTACCTTGCATGGTACAGAAGATAACTTGAACACGAAAGGCCGGCTAAAAGACCTCGCATCCTGAATTTCGCCGAGTCGTCGCAAATGCAGTGAGATTGGTTAGCAAAAGAAAGAGGCTATCGAGCCGAAATCAGCAAATTGAAGCAACAAGTTGAAGGTCTGAAATATGAGCACAACGTGCAAGTTGCTACCAATCTGGGAGAAAAGAACAGGTTGACTCAGGAAAACGAGATGATCAGGGCCCAGATCAAACAGATGAGGATAGATGCTGATAACCAGCAATGGAGCTGGTCGGATGAACGATTGATAAAAGCTTTACGGATGGAAATTTGGGAGTGCCGGAGTGAGTCAGAAACTACCATAGCAGGGCTCAAAGCACACTAGGCAAGAAAGACAGAAAAGCGTAACCGGCACCTGCGACAGTTGGAAAGGGATCACGAGCGAACCATTGCCGGTCTGAAGGGAAAGGTGGACAGAGCGTTTGAGCAAACCCAAACCCTTGGAGTTGAAAATAGACATTGCCGCAAGCTTTTGGCCCAGATGGAAGTAGAAATTCAGCAGTGGCAAAATCAATGCCTCCAGGATTCTCGGGTTATGACAGTCCGTAAGGATCAAATAGAGCACCTACTCAAAGAAAGAAGGCAAACCAGGGATAAGATTAAGACCATTGCCCATGCCATTATCAGAAGGTGTCTACGATGTGAAAACATGACCAGCATTACCGTTCTCTCGGCAGTGATGATTTATGTCAAGCAGACCATGCATGAGCTGGAACAACTTGAAAGGGACCTCACACCTAAGACCGCGGCAAGGCCGAACGATGCCCCACGGGCACCAATTCTCGGAACCTTAATGTATTCGTAGGTCGAGTCGCTCCGTCTTTTGCATCAAGGTGTATTAGTCTGTTGAGTCTGTACTTATTTCAAGGCTTGTTATTTTCCTTTTTTCAAAAATGTTAGTTTGTAATAAATTGTTTCAGTAATAAAATATGTGCTTCTTTTACACTCATCTATTTTGAACTACGTAATGATCTGATTCACGCGGCTTCGTGATACGGAGGCAATCCTCATCGGATCCGGTCACATTTTTAACTGCAAATAACAAAAACGATAATAATAGGAAATAATAAAATAATAATAAAAATAATAATAAATAAAGGAAAGCCTAAAGAGAAGCCGGAATGACGTATGTTTTCGTTGCAAACATGTAGAAATTCACTTAACTGTATAGGTGCATCACGCCCCAACGTGCGATTACATATCTGTTATTTGTTTCAAACTAACCGTTTGCTTGCTACTGAGTTATCCAGGTTTTTAGAAAAGGTGGTTTGGTTCGGTGGAGGTCTAGCCTCACATTCATACTTCACAAGGTCGAAAGGAAGTGTTCAGTTACCCGTCATTAAGTCGAGAGGGAGTATTCACACGTACTTCACAAGATCAAAGGGAAGCATAGAGATGTCTTCAGAAATTCCTTTGCCTACAGTTCCTGTTTCCGAGGAGAGTTCAATCTCGGCCGTCCTGACGCCCGAGTCAGCAACTGCTGAGGAAAACAGAATCATGCGGCTCCGCATGTTGGAAATGTTGGATGACTGGAATAACGGAAAAGAACCACCGAGTGTAATCCCTGGGTTCCATGAGTTGTTCTCCAGGACAAGTGGGACTTCCAACGTCTCCATAAGCTATCCAGCTACCCCATTCGGGTACCCAGCCATTTCAGCCCTCTCTGCTGGATCGCCCTCTGATTCTTATCCCCGGATGTCAACAACGGACCTAGTTACGAACATATTCACTGCACCTCCCTGTCCAATCGTGGCACAACCTGGTACACACAAGCCAAATTTTGACTCATCCTCATTCACATTCCAAACACCATCCTTCTCACTGGAACCAACTCGGTTCACCACCAGATTTCATCCTCAACAACCTCAATACGAGTTTGCACCTGGGCAGGATCAAAACCCCAAAGCTGCTGAACAAGATAAGATGGCGAAAAAGATGAGGAGCCTCGAGCAGAGTTTGAAAAACATGCAAGGTTTAAGCGGACAGAAGAGTGTCTCCTATACCGATCTATGCATGTTCCCTCACGTGCACCTACCCGTGGGTTTCAAAACCCCAAAGTTTGAGAAGTATGACGGGCACGGCGACCCCATTGCTCATCTCAAGAAGTATTGCAACCAGTTGCGAGGAGCCGGCGGCAAAGAAGAGTTGTTGATGGCATACTTCGGAGAAAGTCTGATAGGAATGGCTTCAGAGTGGTATATGGACCAAGACTTATCTCGATGGAATATATGGGATTATCTCGCCAAAGATTTTGTGAGACAATTCCAGTATAACATCGACATTGCACCAGACAGAAATTCTCTGTCAAACTTGAAGAAGAAACCTTCAGAAAGCTTCAGAGAATATTCTATTAAATGGCGCGAGCAGGCATCGAGGGTAAAACCTCCCATGGACAAGATAGAAATGGTCACTACTTTTCTCCAGGCTCAAGAATCAGACTATTTCCAGAATATGATGTCAGCCATGGGAAAGCCTTTCACGGAAGCAATCAAAATCGAGGAGATGGTAGAGAATGGTTTGAAAACGGGTAGAATCTTAAGTCAAGCAGCCATAAGGGTAACCTCCCAAGCCGTCCAAAGCGGGTCCGAAGGGATGTCAAGAGGAAAGAAAAAGGAAGAAACATCCATGGCGGCATCAGAAGCAAGGGAATATCGTAATCCTAGGCCCCGCTTTCTAGAAAGAACCCCACATCATTACTACCCCCACCAAAATGCGACTTATGCTCCTCAACCCTACATGGTCATGAATACCCAGCCCTATGCCCATCCACCGTAGCAAGCCAATCGAGGCCAAGCTCCACCTCCTAGATATCAGCCTCCCTACCGGAACCACTATAATCCACAGCCCCCTCAAAATAACTTCCGCCCTCAGGAACCACCTAGAAGACGGACTTTCACACCCATCGGTGAACCATATTCTACCTTGTTCCCAAAGCTAGTCCAGATGGGTTTCCTGCAGCCAGTCCCTCAGACAAGGCACAATCCGGCATCACCTACTTACAAAGCCGGTGTTAGGTGCGCTTATCATTCAGGAGCAGAAGGGCGCGATACAAATGATTGTTGGGCTTTGAGAAGGGTAGTTGAGAGCTTAATAGAGCAGGGGAAGATAGTACTAAGGGACGAGGAGGTCCCAAATGTGACCAACAATCCTTTGCCCGCCCACAATAACGGGCCGTTGATTGGAATGATTTACGAGGACAAAGAATTTGATCCTGCTTTAAAAGCTATAATTGCCATCGTCGATGCAGGGAAAAAGCCTAAAACCACCCCTAAGCTAGAGAAAGGGGAAAAGAAGGTCAGTACTGTCAAGGTTGAGCCCGAAGAGAAGGTTGAGGAAAAGACAGTGACGATGGTGCCTGTGAGGAATAAAGTTCTTTACGTTCCATGAGGTCGAGCGGAGAAGCCGCAAAGATTAGAAGTCAACAAGGCAAAACCAATGTACGTACCAAAAGGGGGGCTATGTGGTCCGGGGGACGATTCAACCATCTCAGCTGAATGAGGCAGTGGTTATCGGACGCGTACCACAGAAGCCAATGACAGACCCGTCCACAGTACCGTGGAACTATCAAAGAACGTTGGTTACGTACAAAGGCAGAGAAGTCACAGGAGAACTTCCAGAGAGTACTTTCGTTGGAAGATATTCGAACACTCAAGGGTTAAACAACGCCACACGGAAACACTTCCCACCCAAGGAACCTGTAAGCGTTGAGGAAGCGGAAGCTTTCTTCCAAAAAATGAAAATGCCAGACTACGAAGTGGTGGATCAACTACGCAAGTGCCCCGAGCAAGTGTCCATGCTATCTCTGCTGATGAGGTCGGCTGAACACCAAAAGATTTTGCTCAAGACCCTGAACGAAGCGTACATACCAGTTGAAACCTCAGTCGAACAACTGGAACGAATGACGGAGAGGTTCTTCGCCGTTTACCAGGTTTCTTTCAGCAAGAGCGACTTACCTCCAGAGGGAGCAGCTCACAACAAAGCCTTACATCTGACAGTTAAATGCGAAGACTACTACGTCAAGCGGGTAATGTTGGATGGAGGTTCAGGTGTTGACATTTGTCCGCTCTCCACGCTACAGAGAATGGAAATTGGGACCGGAAGAATCCCCCCCCAATAATGTTTGCGTAAGGGCTTTTGATGGCATCAAGAGGGACACTCTCGGGGAAATAGACTTGGTGTTAACTATACGACCGGTGGAGTTTGAAATAACTTTCCAGGTGCTTGACATGGATACGTCTTACAATTTTCTCCTCGGAAAACCTTGGATTCATGCGGCAGGGGCTGTACCTTCCACTCTTCACCAAATGGTGAAGTTTGAGTACGAAGATCGGGAAATTGTGGTCCACGGAGAAGACGAACAGTCTATTTATCGGGACCCATCCATCCCATATCTTGAATCAAGGGAAGGGAGCGAGCACACGGTTTATCAGGCTTTCGAAGTTGTGCTAGCAGAGCAGTATGAAGAAGGAAGACCTTGCCCCCAACCTTTCTTGTCCAACGCCTCAATCATGGTGGCTAAAGAAATGATCCGACATGGATTCAGGCCAGGGAAAGGGCTCGGACGAACGTTGCAAGGAATAACGAAACCCATCACCCTGCCTTCCACCAAGAAACTTTTTGGGATAGGTTTTCAACCCACTCCAAAAGATGAAGAGTGGGCAAGGAAGAGGAAAAATGAGGGTTGGAAACTGCCTCGACCATTGCCAGATTTATACGAGACTTTTGTTGGACCGAAATATATCGAAAAAGAAGACGATGAGGTTTTCACGGCCGAAGAGATCGAGGAGATATGTGGGGCAATGAGAGGAATGCTCTACGATGCTCACATGGTTCAACTGGGAGAAGTCACAAGCACCGCTGAGATGCTATATGTGGGGCCAAATGCCAAGCTTCGAAACTGGGAGGCCACACCATTCCCAACTAGACAGGAGTCCGGGTAGACCTGTCCTGCCACCTTTCCTGCATCACGAGTTATCCCCAGGATGTAACTCGGATGTTTTTCCTTCAGTTTCTTGTTTTGAATTCCTGAAATATAAACCTTGTTATCTTCCAAATTCCAAGGAATAAAAATCAGTATTTTCTCATTTTTTTTCCTTTATTCTGATTTCTCTTATTTTTTCTTTATCCTTTCTTTCAGTTATAATAATGCGGCTTTAAATAATATGACATGCTTGCGGACTTCACGCCCAGATCACAACGAGCTATTTAATTGTGAAATAATGAACCAAGAACCAGAATATGACGAAGAAGAGGCTTTTAGGGAAATAAATCGAGAATTGGAACACTTTGAGAATAAACCTAAGCCGAATCTGAATGACACTGAACCGGTTAATTTGGGAACTCCTGAAGAAATCCGAGAGACCAAAATAAGCATTCACACGGACGAGAAAATGCGAGACGCGATAATTCAACTCCTTTTTGAATTTAAAGATGTGTTTGCTTGGTCATACGATGACATGCCAGGATTAGGTGTTGATCTAGTGGTGCATAAATTGCCAATTCACCCTGATTGTCCTCCAATTCAACAAAAGCAGAGAAAGTTCAAAACTGATGTTAGTGATAAGATTAAAGAAGAAATCACCAAGCAGTTGAAAATGGGAGTAATTCGGGTAGTCCAATACACCACGTGGTTGGCGAATATAGTTCCAGTGCCGAAAAAAGATGGGAAGACTCGGGTATGTGTGGATTATCGAAATTTGAACAGAGCGAGTCCCAAAGACAATTTCTCATTGCCCAACATCCACATCCTTGTTGATAATTGCGCGAAACATGAGATACAGTCTTTCGTAGATTGTTACGCTGGGTATCATCAGGTGTTGATGGATGAAGAAGACGCCGAGAAGACTGCCTTCACTACACCTTGGGGAACTTACTGTTATCGGGTTATGCCATTCGGTCTGAAGAATGCTGGGCAACTTACATGAGAGCAATGACTGCCATTTTTCATGACATGATGCATCAAGAGATAGAGGTGTATGTGGACGACGTGATAGTCAAGTCCAGGACTCGGGACAATCATATCCAAGACTTGAGGAAATTCTTCGAGAGACTGAGAAAGTACGACTTGAAGCTGAACCCGACCAAATGCGCCTTCGGAGTCCCATCAGGCAAGCTTTTGGGTTTCATAGTAAGCAGGAGAGGTATAGAGTTAGATCCAACAAAGATAAAATCTATCCGAGATCTACCTCCCCCAAGAACGAAGAAAGACGTGATGAGTCTATTGGGCAGGTTAAACTATATCAGTCGGTTCATTGCCCAGCTGACTAGTACGTGTGAGCCCATATTCAAGCTATTGAGGAAGGATGCAACGATCAAATGGATGGCTGAGTGTCAGATAGCCTTTGACAAGATCAAAGAATATCTTTCAAATCCCCCAGTTTTGGTCCCACCAGAGCCAGAGAGACCCCTGTTCTTGTATCTGTCAGTCTTGGAAAATTCCTTCAGTTGCGTCCTCGGGCAACATGACATAACCAGAAAGAAGGAGCAGGCGATCTACTACTTGAGCAAGAAATTCACCGGCTACGAGGCCAAGTATACTTTGCTGGAAAAAACGTGTTGTGATTTGACATGGGTTGCTCAAAAATTGAGACATTATCTCCAAGCTCACACTACTTACCTCATAAGCAGGTTGGATCCTTTAAAGTACATATTTCAGAAACCAATGTCTACTGGAAGACTGGCTAAGTGGTAAATCTTGCTTACTGAATTTGACATAGTCTATGTCACCCGCACGGCAATGAAAGCCCAGGCGTTAGCAGATCATTTGGCCGAAATCCCGGTTGATGAGGAATACCAACCGCTGAGTACCTATTTTCTGGATGAAGAAATAAACACCGTAGAAGTAGTCTCGGAAAATGCTCATGTTTGGAGGATGTTCTTTGATGGGGACGTAAACGCCAAATGTGTAGGAATTGGGGCAATCTTGATCTCACCCTCTGGTCAGCACTATCCTGCTACAGCTAGACTGCGTTTCTTTTGCACGAACAATACAGCTGAATATGAAGCCTGCATCATGGGCATGCATATGGCGATTGATCAGGATGTTGAAGATTTATTGATTATGGGGGATTCTGACCTGATTATCCGGCAAGCCCAAGGTGAATGGGAAACTTGGGATGTCAAGCTTATTTCTTACTGACAGCATGTGGAGGACCTCGGCAAGCATTTCAAATCAATAGAGTTCAGGTATATCCCACAGTGTCACAATGAACTAGCAGATGCACTTGCTACCTTAGCTTCAATGTTACCCTACCCAGACAACGCCCACGTCGATCCCTTGGAAATCCAAATCAGGGAAAGACACGGTTACTATAATGTAATCGAGGCAGGATCACGTACACAGCCATGGTACCATGATATCAAGAGGTTCTTGAAGACACAAGAATACCCCGAACATGCTACTAGAGATCAAAAGAGGACTATCAGGCGGCATGCAGAAGGTTTCTTTTTGAGCGGTGAGGTACTGTATAAAAGGACCCCGGACCTCAATTTATTAAGATGTGTTGACGCCGAGGAAGCGGGAAGGATCATGCATGAAGTACACGCAGGAGTGTACGGGACCCACATGAACGGGTATGTTTTGGCAAAGAAAATCCTTCGAGTAAGTTATTACTGGATGACCATGGAAAAGGACTGTTTTAGCGTCGTTCGAAAGTGTCATCAGTGTCAGGTACACGGTGATTTGATTCATGCACCTCCCACAGAACTGCATCCCATGTGTGCACCTTGTCCATTTGTTGCTTGGGGCATGGACATCATTGGTCCGATCGAGCCGAAAGCCTCAAATGGACACATATTCATATTGGTTGCTATCGACTACTTCACGAAATGGGTAGAAGCTGTCACTCTCAAGTCAGTCACTAAGACGGTTGTGGTGGATTTTGTACATTCAAATCTTATCTGTCGTTTCGGTATTCCTGCAACTATCATCACAGATAATGCAGCAAACCTGAATAGTCACTTGATGGGAGATGTATGCGAACAGTTCAAAATAACGCATAGGAACTCCACTCCTTATCGGCCCAAGGCCAGTGGCACTGTTGAAGCAACAAACAAGAACATTAAGAAGATTTTGAGGAAGACGATCCAAAGTTCCCGACAATGGCATGAACAGTTACCCTTTGCATTGTTGGGATACCGCGCTAGAGTACGCACATCAATAGGGGAAACCCCTTACTTGTTGGTTTATGGGACCGAGGCTGTGATACCAGCAGAGATGGAAATTCCTTCGCTCCGAACCATTGTCAAAGCAGAAATTGAAGATAGCGAGTGGGTTAAGACTCGATTAGAACAGTTGACTTTGATTGATGAGAAACGAATGGCTGCGGTTTGTCACGGGCAGTTGTACCAACGAAGAATGGCCCGTGCTTACAACAAGAAAGTCCGACCCAGGAATTTTGAAGTGGGTCAACTGGTATTGAGGCGCATTCTGCCACATCACCAGGAAGCGAAAGGAAAATTTTCTCCTAATTGGAAAGGCCCATACATCATCAGGAAGATATTGCCGAGAGGAGCATTGTATCTGGGCGATATTGAAGGAAATAATCCTGAAACAATAGTGAATGTGGACACAGTCAAAAGGTACTATGTTTGAGTTTACTTCAACGATATTGTGGCACATTTGAGATGATGAAGGATTCATCCCCACTGCCCAAACACTATCAACTCTCTCCACAAGCCCTTTGAGCCAGTTACGCTTCTTTGGCTACCTTAAAAAAAATTGATTGAGCCTGAACTACGTCTGACTTGATTCCGAAAGGATACATAGGCAGCCTCTCTCTGGGGTTCAGTCATACCAAAAATAAAATTCAATTTACCCTGAAATTGAAACCGGGGTACACCAAACAGCTTAGAAGTTGTAGTTTCTACCATTCTTTTACCAAGTACAAGTCCTTCGGATCAATCGCCAAAGGCAAGCGAAGCCGAGAGACATCATGATTAAAGGCCGGCACATTCAAATTGAGAGAAATAAAATGAGAGAGTCTTATTGGTGAAAACCTTCGGGTATCGTGAGGCGACGGGAGCAGAGAAATCAAAAATGAGAGAGCTTGTTTAGTAAAAACTCGCAAAGAGTGCTATCAAGCGACAGCAAGAAGAGAAATGAGAGAGGTCGACTAGCGAAAACCTGCAAAGGGCATTGTCGGCCGAAAAGATGATTCCACCTCAGAAAATCTTGGCAAGGTTCCACCGGTTGGAAACATAGATCCGTTCCTGATTCATGAGGAAATGCAAGTTCGTGAAGGTCGGGCATCCAGTCCAAAAGCATTGTCATATCAATTTAATGTCAGCGTTGTTTCCCTTAGATAAGTTTTTCTTGTCCCGAAAGGGACACTTCTATTTTAAATTTGTTCTCTCCGTTATTTGTTTTACTTTTCTTTGAAATCCTTCCATTTTTAACACCAAGTTTCGAATATACTGGAAAGAATAGGTGGCAGGACCGGTTTCACGGAGCTCCGTTTAGTAAGAAGTAAATACCCCGCTTTAGTGGTACGTTTCTCCAGTCCCGATTGATCACGATGTTGGTTGCCTTCGAAGTAAAGCCACACATACCCACCCACACACACACAGAAAAAAGAAGAAGAAAAAACCCGACAAATCCCCACAGGGTCTCCCTTTGAACAAATCCCAACAGGGTCTCCCTTTGTAAAAATCCCCACAGAGTCTCCTTTCGTAAAAATCCCCCAAAGAGTCTGCCCCAGTTAATCCCCAACGAGTCTGCCTTGTACCAAATCCCCACAGAGTCTCCAAAATAAAAATTCCCACTGAGTCTGCCTCGGTAAAAATCCCCAAGCAGAATGGGATGGAAGAACCAAAGCCTTACACGGGCAAATCATCACAAAATCCGGGAATGCGAGTTTGAGCAGTTTTAAAAAGGGTTTCGCCTGTTGAATCCAACCAATGACAGAGTTTCTCAACAGGAATAAGGACGGGACAAAGCAATTGGTACAATCAAGGCCCTCGAACCAACCACCATTTCCAAACTGACAATTGTTCTTTGTTTGGAATATTGAAACATGCGTGATCCAAAGCAACCGTGCAAGAAGCAGGTGTCGCCCAAAAAAGAAAAGAAATACATGAGTGCAAGAAACAACTTGGCAATAAGGAATCTAACCAAAAGGGAAGTTTCCCCAAAATTCTCTCTTACATTTTACTAAACAAAAATAATAATAATAAAAAAGAAGTAAGAAGAAAACTCAAAAAAAGAGGGTCAGTTAGAATCCCCGACATTTTCCATTTAGCCAGCATTAGGGCTTCAATCCCTGAACTGAGCGTTTTTCTGTTAGCCAGCATTAGGGCTCCAACCCCTGAACTGAGCATTTTTTCTGTTAGCCAGCATTAGGGCTCCAACCCCTGAACTGAGCGTTTTCTGTTAGCCAGCATTAGGGCTCCAACCCCTGAACTGAGCGTTTTTCTGTTAGCCAGCATTAGGGCTCCAATCCCTGAACTGAGCGTTTTTCTGTTAGCCAGCGTTAGGGCTCCAACCCCTGAACTGAGCATTTTTCTGTTAGCTAGCATTAGGGCTCCAATCCCTGAACTGAGCGTTTTTCTGTTAGCCAGCATTAGAGCTCCAACCCCTGAACTGAGCATTTTTCTGTTAGCCAGCATTAGGGCTCCAACCCTTGAACTGAGCGTTTTTCTATTAGCCAGCATTAGGGCTCCAACCCCTGAACTGAGCGTTTTTTTGTTAGCCGACATTAGGGCTCCAATCCCTGAGTTGAGCACTTTTCCATTTAGCCAGCATTAAGGCTCCAATCCCTGAATTGAGCATTTTTTCTGTTAGCCAGCATTAGGGCTCCAACCCCTGAACTGAGCATTTTTCATTTAGCCAGCATTAGGGCTCCAATCGCTGAACTGAGCGTTTTTCCTTTAGCCAGCATTAGAGCTCCAATCCCTGAGTTAAGCAACCTTCCTTCAGCCGACATTAGGGCTCCAATCCCTGAGTTGTGCATTTTTACCTTTGGCGACATTAGGGCTCCAATCCCTGAGTTGCATTTTGTAGACTAGAGTTTTTTCCAATCCCCGCATCAGTGCTGTAGATTATTATGGCAATTAACTCACGAAATTTTCCTAGTGAAACTGTGGCAGAAAAATTTCGTTCGTTTGTTTTGTTTGTCTCAGCAGGTCTGACTTCGAGGCGCATGGATCGAGATGACCTACGGGATGAGTCTCAATCTTGAATAAAGAAAAGAAGAAAAGAACAAAAAGAGAAGATGTTCCCAAATACTGGAACAAACAAACGGCGGGTCGCTCCAAAATTTGATCAACGTCCCGAGCTCCGCCAATCCCGTCTCACTCAATACCGCAGAAATAAACAGGCGCCTACAACTTGCAAGCATCAAGATTCGGATCAAAGTCTACAAGCAGAATCAGCTAAGACCCAAGATCAAGTTGCAAAAGAATTATAGATAGAAATCTTGTAACTAGCGGTTGACAGGCATAAATAGTTAGTTCACTTTCAATTTCCTTTGGTTGTAATAAGGAGGTCGGTAAAGCAGTAGCGGCAACAGCAATAGCAGTACCAGCAAGCATTGCAATCCCATGGTAGTCCCAGCTACCAAGGTTTCCCGAACTACATTGACATGATTACTGTTTAGCCCAGGATATGTAGGAAATCCTTGAAGCAAAGATTCGGTCAAATCTTTCAAAAAATGTGCTTCACACGGAGTATTCCAATGGGCAAAAATTGCTCATATCCGCTCATTTTATCTTTGCACGAAAACTCTTCGTATTTTCGGACAAAGAGGGGCAGCTGTGAGCACGTGATTTTTGTTTACACAACAATTACTCCAAAAGAAATCAAAAATAAAACAAATGGTTTTGTTGTACAAATTTCGGAGTTTACGTGGTACTTTTGGCAGTTATTTGTAGTTTGTCTGTGATTGTTTTAGTTTTGTCAAATAAAAATATAAAAATATGTGTCGCGTGTAAGTTTAGGATATCGTTCTACTATTAGGAATTAATCAAACCATAATTTGGTTTTAAGGAAAAATCACAAAAATTGCATCTTTTATTCTATTTTTTGTTGTCATTGAGTGATTTCATTTTTAAATGGGTGTGATAATTGTTGTTAAGTAGTAATTAATATTTGTATAAGTTTTATTTTTGATTTTTACAATTTAAATAAAAATTGTTTTGTTTAGAAAAATTAAAAGAAGAAAAAAGAAGAGAGTTCAAAATTGAAGAAAATCTGGAATTGGGCTCAAATTTGAGACATAGAAATCAGGCCCAATAATAGCCTGACCCAGTCCGGTCCCTGATCCCTACAGCCTCACCAAACGACGTCGTTTAGTGCCAGTCAAATCTGGACCTTTGATTTAAACAAATCTAACGGTCCAATGCAACCCCTCATTAAACCAAACGACGCCGTGTAGGATATGCAATCAGAACCGTTCATCTCCCTTGATCCCACGGTTTTAAACGCCCGTCATGGCCCGACCCATTCCCATTTCAGACCGACCCAGTCCCACGTTTTAAACCACACGACACCATTTCCCATTGACGAAAGGATCCTGGCCATTTATCCCACTTGATTCATCAAACAACCCACCCCATATATAATCCCTCATCCCTTACCCCCACGCCCCCTAAGCCAGACCCCCCCTTCCTTTAGGTTGTCTCCCTCACCAAACCCAAACCCCACGAAACCCTAGCACCGCCCCCTTTCCCTTCACCGTAAACCCGGCGGCAACAATGCCGATGACCCCCAGACTAACACCCCTAGGCCACCTCGACCCCCTGAACACAGATCTACTAACCGTAGGTCTCGAATCTTCCCCCACCGTCTCGAATCTTCATTTGAAGATTCGAGCCGGACCCCAACCCATGCCAAACCCCCCCAAATCTATTCCAGGCACTCCCCTGACCTCTCTCGTGACCAAACCAGGCTTGGTTTGGTCTGAATCTAACCAGAAAAACTTGAATCCCAAATCTGCCCTAGGAACCCTAAAAGTCCAGAATCCGAATTTTTGTCCGTTTAAACAAGAAGTTTGAGGTCTAATAGATTTTAATCGAAGTATTTTCAGTTGAGAACACTTCGATTAAAGTCCGTTCAACCCCAAAAGAGGTTCGAGTCAAAATCCGAGACATGGTCATCTGATTTTCAATTCTTTAAGGTATTTTCTTCTTCTTTTCCTTGCCAGTTCATGTTGTTTGTTTTGCTTAATGTTTGTTCATGTGTTTAAATGTCATTTCGATTTGTTTTCATTTTGTGTCGACTTTTCTGTCCACTTTGCCCGGACCTTTCATTTGGTAGAGTTTTTCTTCATTTACTCATTGGGTGTATGGTTGTAAACTATACAATTGACTGAAATTGAATTTGGCCGATTAATTAGTTTTCAGGGAAACTTTTTTTGTTTTGGTCAGTACAATTCGAATCACATGTTAATACTATTGGATTCTGATCATTGGCTTTGATTGTATATGTTGTGATTCGCGTAGTCGATTCGCTATAAGTCGTCAATTAGTTTCAGTCTGGAATGATAGTTAATTTGACTCATGCTATTTAATTTGATTTACTGAGGCATTGTTGAATCAGCTGAGAATTGACTGTCAATGTGTGTTAGTCTGTTAAGTTAAGTCAGAAAACATTTAAGGATTGATTTATAGCTGCGGTCTAGGATAGATTTCAGACTTTGGTTTAAATTGATAGCATGTTTACTCACTTTAGGCCTTGGGCAGCATGTGTTTTGTCAGCTGTTAATGAATTAGAGTAAAATGGACAGCATGTGCTGTCAGGACATACTCATGCTGCCCATACTTAAATTAACAAAGGATAAACCTTTATAATAAGGAAAAGAGGGCTGTCAGGGGGAATCTCATGGGGAATACTTTTCTTTTGAGTTTTTGAGTGGAAAAACAGAAGGTTCACATGGAAGGGGATCAATATTTTATTGGACTAGTTTGCTTTAACAGGCTGGGGGGAATGAAGTCATTTTTGGCTATAAAAAGGGAAGGGTTTTCAGAACTAAAGAAGGAGGAGTCGAGAGAGAAAAGAATTAAGGGAGATAGAGAAAGAAAATCTTTGCTGCTTGATTTAAGTTGAAAACTCTGTTTTTCCTCACCTTTTTCTGTTGAAAATTAGCATTAACCTGCTATTTGTTCTGTCAAAACTTAGGGTCCCTCCTTTGAGTGTTTGAGAATCAGAAACTGTTTTCCATTGTTGTTTCGGTTTCACCTATTTCGGCCTGTTGATTAACATTGGTATTTCCGAGTCCCAACTGAGTCTGCTGAGTGTGATTGTTTGGGTACTGGGTACTTGTTTCATTGGGCTATTTCTGTTTTGTCCATCTGGGGTTTGATTCTGCTCTACTTTTGCTGCTGTCATTTTTTTGCTGCTGCCATTTCTCTTTGCTGCTGCTGCTGCTGACTTCTCTACCTTCTGCTTCTTCTTTTCGCATTTCAACATCCAGGTGTCACACCTCCTTTTTCCACACCCGTGAGGGTACGAGGGAGTTTTTTCCAATTAAAGGACAATCGAAACGGGATTCGCTTATTTATTTCGGAGTCGCCACTTGGGAGATTTAGGGTGTCCCAAGTCACCAATTTTAATCCCGAATCGAGGAAAAGAATGACTCCATGTTACTGTCTGCGTACCAGAAATCCGGATAAGGAATTCTGTTAACCCGGGAGAAGGTCTTAGGCATTCCCGAGCTCCGTGGTTCTAGCACGGTCGCTCAACTGTTATATTCGGCTTGATTATCTGATTTTATACAATTATGAACCAATGTGCAATTTTTATCTTTTAACCGCTTTTATCATTTACTGTTATTTTTATCAAGAATTGCAACGTTGTGAAAATGTATCTCAGACCGCGTTACAATCAATGTACCCGTGGTCGTCAACACACTTTGACTCCGTTGAGATTTAGATTTGGGTCACATAAATGTGCACCCGTGTTTAGGAAGATACAATTATTAAATACGTGCCTAAAGCGACTAAACGTATTGTTATTTTGGGGAAGGCCGTAAAATTTACTAAGCGGCCTGTCCCGGATTCTATGTATTTTAATATATATGCATTTAGAGGGCCCTGCAACTTCTACATTTTTTGTTTGTCGAGGCTCGTCTCATTTTTTATTAAAAGGAACTTACAACGTCATGGAAATGCATCTCAGGCCACGCCACAATCAATGTGCCCGTGACTAGAGACATATTTCGACTCCGTTGAGATTTGGATTTGGGTCACATAAATGTGCACCCGAGTTTAGGGAGATAACATTATTAAAGGCGCGCCTAAAGCAACTAGCGCATTATTATTTTGGGAGGGCCGTGAGATTTACTAAACGACCCATCCTGGAAACTGAATGCTTCGATAATATACATTTAACGAGGGCCCCGCAGCTTGTGCATTTTTATTTGTCGAGGCTCATCTCGTCTTTATTTTTAAAGGATATCCTATAGCAACTACGTTTCTTGTCGCATTTTGTCTCTACTAATTGAAAACAGAAATAGTCCTAGTTAATTACATGCTTGCAGATTATTTATAACGGAATTCCGAGTGCCTTTGCAGAATAAGAAAACATGGCCATGCACGTGGGCAGATAATCGAACATTATGGGCCCAAATCCAGCTCATACATGATGGGCCAGACCTGGGCCACTGTCCATCTGATGCGGACCTGCCTGGTCCATTTCTACCTAGGCTCAACCTCCGTGAGGTTGAGACCGTAAACTTGTGTCTTTGTCCTGTAGGTGTGGCTGATTACTAATTATAGCGAAACAATTCATCCAAGGGAGACGAGCTTAGCTAGGAATGGATAATTTTATGCTTAGTATGTATTAAACGACATGTTGCGCGATTAAACCGAATCTGGGATGAAACCTACCGTATTGGGAATGTTTTACCTAACCGCATGCATATATAGACTTACATTCAATTGTCCTACATTGACGTCTATTAGACAGGCAAGCTACTTCCAGCATCCAAACAAAAATAAAATTATTCTACATTACATGAATACTTAATGTAACACTCTATGTATAAAAGACATTCTTCAGGTCTTTTCATTTGTATTCATGCTCAATTTTCCAATTACATTTGACAGTGCATTGGTTGTGTACCTGGTATAGAGGACAAAGAAGAAAGGAATGATCAGCTGGGCAGTATGCAATAAACACAGCAACAGCAGATACACAGCAACCACACAACAACAAACCAACAACCACAAGTGTTCTCCACAGTCCACAGACAACCAGCAACAATTTTCAGAACAAAGAAAACCAACAGATGGTCGGGCACCAAACAAGTGATCCCAGAAAAGAGTAATAAGATGCAGCCAAGAAAAACCAGAATGTTCAATGCCGTAACAGCAGAAAATCAATAACCACAAAAACTCAGCAAACAGCCAACAACAATCAGCAAAGACAGCTTGAACAACTTGAACTCTTACACAGTTTTCAAATGATACTCATTCACAGTATTCTGAAATCTCTTTCTGTTTTTTTTTCTTTTCTGAAGACTAAAAGTCCAGCGCTTTTTTAGTTCTGCAACAGCTTATTTATAAGCCAACAACCCAGTGCAGTCAAGCTGCCTGGATCCTGCCAGTTGCAATCTGCCCATACCCCTTAACTCCCCATGCCTAAAGGCATCTTTCTCGGTAAACTTAATCAGCCCCCCATGCTTTGTCCTATTGCTCTAATCAAGGATTATGGGTGCAATAAAGTATTCATTTGAACCCATGCTCTTATGTTTTGTTCCCCATTGTTAATAGTATTTTAATTAACACTTGACATATTCTTAAGTTAAACCCCTAATCAGACTTTGTCTTATGCCAAAACTACCCTTAACCTGGCATGTTACTGTATTACCATAACTCTTAATAATTAGTATATAAACCTCTTTGATTTCAGCTAACTACTGACTACTTAACTTAAACTCAATGCTGCCTTCAGGTGAATCTGTTAGCTTTCCACAGTCAACAATCAATTTTCAGCCTAAATTCAAGCCAATGATTCCAATTTAATCAAACAGGGGTGCCAATTAAAGGGTACAAGTTGGTCATGCCGACACAAGTAACACCAACAAGAAACAGACATAGTAATCAATACTGAAATGCAACTCCTGATTTTCTAATCTTTCAAGTGAATTTAGTTGGCGACGCTTATTTAAACGACTACGCAATCTATAATATACGGCAAACAACCAACAAAATCAACAAACAAATCAACTTTAAACTCAAAATGTACACACAGGGATAGACGAGTCAGAAACCAAAACAAACCAGAACATGTACGACAGATAGAGTTTAAGATGACAAAATAAAAAAGGGAAAATACCTCCGGGACCTGAAACTAAGACTGACTCAATGCTCGAACTCGGGCCAGGTGATTTTGGGGTCTAATGGACTTTAACCGAAGCGTTCTCAAATGAGAACACTTCGGTAAAAGTCTGCTAGGCCCTGATCCTGCCACTGATTCGGACAAAAACCCATAGATCTGAATCCTAGGGCTCTTAAGGTTCGATTTGGGAACCGTTCAATTCCAGTCAGATTCGAACGGAACCAAAGCCACTCAGGGGGTGAGGGAGGTCAGGAGGGGCTGTGGTGTGAGTTTGGGGTCAATCGGTGTAGATCTGGTTTTTGCTCGAATCTTCGTTTGAAGATTCGAGAAGCTACGGGTTGATTCGAGGTGAACGGTTAACGGATTCATGTTCAGGGTGGTTGGGTGCATCGGGGATGTTATTTTGGTGGTCATCGGAACTGTGGTTACCGGGCTCACGGGGGGAAAACCTAGGCTGCTAGGGTTTGAGAGGAAAAGGGTCCTGGGGAAGATGGTGAACAGTGGCTGAAGGGGGGGTGTGGCTTGGGGAGTGGGGGTAAGGGGTTAGGTTTATATATGTATTGAGGGTTTAGATCCTAGCCGTTGGATCAAGTGAGATCCAGGGCCAGGATCTACTCATTGAAGAGAGACGACGTCGTTCGGGGGCTGATAGTGGGTTAAGACCGGGTAGGGGATTGGATCGGGTCATGTTGACGGGTTTAGAGGAGGGCCTGGATCCGTTGGATCAATGGGGTTGGACGGCTTAGATAATCCTGCCTGAAACGGCATCGTTTGGGTAAACGAGCAGTCTGATCAAGACCGTCCGTTTGAATCAGATCAACGGTTCTAACAGGGGTATTGATACGATGTCATTTGGGGTCCTGCTGGGGCAGCCTGGGTTGGGCTTGGTCTTGCATTGGCTTTGGGCCTCATTTGGGGTCAAAACCGATTCCTTTCCTTTTTTTTAATTTCAACAAATTAACTGAAAATTCCTAAAAACAATGCAAATAATTAAAATGAACCTACACACATATTGGGTAACACCTACAACAATAAACACACATATTAAAATTTTTAAAAATGGTTAAATCACAGCCTAGAGTAAAAGCTGCATATTTTTTGTGAATTTTCTCTTAAAACCAGACTACGACCTGATTACACACGGCGTTCTTATTTTTTGTGTTTTTGTAAGATTAATTGCAACACAGGCCGAACCATAAATGACTAGCAGCACATGTCCCGTGAAAATTGTACCGCGATGCCATTTATTATTTTTGATTTCTTTTGGAGTGATTGCTCGTGGAGCAAAAATCACGTGCTTACAGCTGCCTCTCTTTGCCCGAAGACACGAAGGGTTTTCGCGCAAAGACAAAGCGGGTGATTTTGCTCGTCTGAGTACTCCGTGTGAAGCATTTTTGGAAAAGATTTGACCGAACCTTTGCTTCAGAGGTTTCCTACATATCCTGGGCTGAACAGGAATCAGGTCAATGTAGTTCGGGGAATTTTGGTAGCTGGGACTACCGTGCGATTGTAGTGCTTGCTGCTGTTGTGCGTTGTTGCATGCTGCTGTAGGATGCTACCGCTCACCGATCTCCTTGTTACATTGTTCTAAAAGGAAAAACAAGAATCTAAGCTAGACTATGGAACATGAGATCTCATCCATCTTCAACTTGTTCTTATTGCCTTGCTTTCTTGTCGGCTAACGCTTTCCTCTGATGCCCTTATTTTGTGAACTTGGGGGATGATGCTGGTCCTTCGCCTTTTTTGGATGCCAATTTTCATCACTTTGCTTGATTTGCTGGGAACATGGCTTTTTTCTTTAAATCTTTCAATGGTTTCTTCAGTGGTCTGGCTTCCTTCATCAAAATTGTTATATTGGGCATGCTACAACGTTCCCAAACTGCTTCTTCTGAGACGCGTTCCTTCTTCCTTTTGAATCGCGCGCTTGCTTTTGCAGCTTTCTGCTTCTTGGCGCTGGGAATTTTATTGTTTCCTGCTTGGGGGATCTCTGTTGTACCCTTCTGCCTTCAGGTGGGGTTATTGATTCCAAAATCTAGAGCTAAAAAGTATTCCCGCATTTTACTGGTGGGCGACCTAGAACTTAAATGTATTCCCGCATTATACTGGTGGGCGACCTAGAACTTAAATGTATTCCCGCATTATACCGGTGGGCGACCTAGAACTTAAATGTATTCCCGCATTATACTGGTGGGCGACCTAGAACTTAAAAGTATTCCCGCATTATACTGGTGGGCGACCTAAAACTTAAATGTATTCCCGCATTATACTGGTGGGCGACCTAGAACTTAAAAGTATTCCTGCATTATACTGGTGGGCGACCTAGAACTTAAATGTATTCCCGCATTATAGTGGTGGGCGACCTAGAACTTAAAAGTATTCCCGCATTATACTGGTGGGCGACCTAGAACTTAAAAGTATTCCCGCATTATACTGGTGGGCGACCTAGAACTTAAAAGTATTCCCGCATTATACTGGTGGGCGACCTAGAACTTAAATGTATTCCCGCATTATACTGGTGGGCGACCTAGAACTTAAATGTATTCCCGCATTATACTGGTGGGTGACCTAGAACTTAAATGTATTCCCGCATTATACTGGTGGGCGACCTAGAACTTAAATGTATTCCCGCATTATACTGGTGGGCGACCTAGAACTTAAATGTATTCCCGCATTATACTGGTGGGCGACCTAGAACTTAAATGTATTCCCGCATTATACTGGTGGGCGACCTAGAACTTAAATGTATTCCCGCATTATACTGGTGGGCGACCTAGAACTTAAAAGTATTCCCGCATTATACTGGTGGGCGACCTAGAACTTAAATGTATTCCCGCATTATACTGGTGGGCGACCTAGAACTTAAAAGTATTCCCGCATTATACTGGTGGGCGACCTAGAACTTAAAAGTATTCCCGCATTATACTGGTGGGCGACCTAGAACTTAAAAGTATTCCCGCATTATACTGGTGGGCGACCTAGAACTTAAAAGTATTCCCGCATTATACTAGTGGGCGACCTAGAACTTAAATGTATTCCCGCATTATACCTGGTGGGCGACCTAGAACTTAAATGTATTCCCGCATTATACTGGTGGGCGACCTAGAACTTAAAAGTATTCCCGCATTATACTGGTGGGCGACCTAAAACTTAAATGTATTCCCGCATTATACTGGTGGGCGACCTAGAACTTAAAAGTATTCCCGCATTTATACTGGTGGGCGACCTAGAACTTAAAAGTATTCCCGCATTATATTGGTGGGCGACCTAGAACTTAAAAGTATTCCCGCATTATACTGGTGGGCGACCTAGAACTTAAATGTATTCCCGCATTATACTGGTGGGCGACTTAGAACTTAAATGTATTCCCGCATTATACTGGTGGGCGACCTAGAACTTAAATGTATTCCCGCATTATACTGGTGGGCGACCTAGAACTTAAATGTATTCCCGCATTATACTGTTGGGCGACCTAGAACTTAAATGTATTCCCGCATTATACTGGTGGGCGACCTAGAACTTAAATGTATTCCCGCATTATACTGGTGGGCGACCTAGAACTTAAATGTATTCCCGCATTATACTGGTGGGCGACCTAGAACTTAAATGTATTCCC
The DNA here is from genome assembly GCF_000393655.2 of Nicotiana sylvestris. Classification (NCBI taxonomy): domain Eukaryota; kingdom Viridiplantae; phylum Streptophyta; class Magnoliopsida; order Solanales; family Solanaceae; genus Nicotiana; species Nicotiana sylvestris. The sequence goes on from NC_091067.1 coordinate 155,423,355, forward strand.
GCATTATACTGGTGGGCGACCTAGAACTTAAATGTATTCCCGCATTATACTGGTGGGCGACCTAGAACTTAAATGTATTCCCGCATTATACTGGTGGGCGACCTAGAACTTAAATGTATTCCCGCATTATACCGGTGGGCGACCTAGAACTTAAATGTATTCCCGCATTATACTGGTGGGCGACCTAGAACTTAAAAGTATTCCCGCATTATACTGGTGGGCGACCTAGAACTTAAAAGTATTCCCGCATTATACTGGTGGGCGACCTAGAACTTAAATGTATTCCCGCATTATACTGGTGGGCGACCTAGAACTTAAAAGTATTCCCGCATTATACTGGTGGGCGACCTAGAACTTAAAAGTATTCCCGCATTATACTGGTGGGCGACCTAGAACTTAAAAGTATTCCCGCATTATACTGGTGGGCGACCTAGAACTTAAATGTATTCCCGCATTATACTGGTGGGCGACCTAGAACTTAAATGTATTCCCGCATTATACTGGTGGGCGACCTAGAACTTAAATGTATTCCCGCATTATACTGGTGGGCGACCTAGAACTTAAATGTATTCCCGCATTATACTGGTGGGCGACCTAGAACTTAAATGTATTCCCGCATTATACTGGTGGGCGATCTAGAACTTAAATGTATTCCCGCATTATACTGGTGGGCGACCTAGAATTTAAATGTATTCCCGCATTATACTGGTGGGCGACCTAGAACTTAAATGTATTCCGAAATTGTTTCCCCGTTCTTCCGAGAAAATTTTTGATAATCGGCAGAAATTTTTCTGCCCCGGTTTTTGGTGACTTCCCTGGCGTTGCATCTCGCTGCCATCATCAATCCTTTGTTTTCCTGCAGCAGACAAAAGGATTTAATTAGTTTTAATCGTGGTGGTAGAGGGTGCCTTTCCGGCGGATGATTTTTCCTCTCTTCCCCTTTTCTTGCTCTATGTCCCCATAATTGGTTAGTGGACAAAATTGCCTGCTGGGGGTCTCTAGCCTGCTGGGGCTGGTTTTCAATTTGTTCCCTTTTCTGCTTTCTCTTTAAGCACATGCTGTGGGAATCTGCTTTTACTCCCGAAACCATTCCCTTTGGGAGCTTACTTCCTCCAAAACTGCGAGGCACGATTATTACATTGCCTGGGGTCGGCCTTTAAGACTGTTTGTGTTATCCTGCATTGGATGAATTCCCCTTCGGTCTTTGGTAGTAAGCTTTGAAAAATCCTTTTCAAGACAAATTTTAGGAAGAGAAATAAAAGCTAGAAAAGGAGAAAATCTTTCTGAACCAATATTTGGTGGGGAGATGAAACTTAGAAGAACTTATCTGGAGGACATGACTGGTTCCCGTGATCATGACGTGCACCATAGATTCCCGACCCAGTCTATTTGTATCAATCGATTTGCCCGATGGTCTGACTTGCTGGGGATGATAAATGACTGTCCATTTCGTTGCGAATGTGGTCGCTTTTTGTTGATCTGTCTTGTCGCCTCATAGTGCCCTTCGAGGGGTTTTCACCAATGAGACTCTCTCTTTTCTCTCATCTCCCGGCGCCTTATGGTGCCTGTGAAGGTTTTCACCAATGAGACTCTCTCATTTCATATCTCTCATCTTACGTCGCCTTTCGGTGCCTGTGAAGGTTTTCACCGATAAGACTCTCTCGTTTCATATCTCTCGTCTTACGTCGCCTTTCGGTGCCTGTGAAGGTTTTCACCGATAAGACTCTCTCGTTTCATATCTCTCATCTTACGTTGCCTTTCGGTGCCTGTGAAGGTTTTCACCGATATGACTCTCTCATTTTATTTCTTCATTGAAGAATCGGGGTGTTATCGATACGACCCTCTCTTCTGGAGATCCCTTTGACCATCAATTCAATCCCAGTCTTATGATCTCTTCTTTGCTGGGGATTGGTGTATTATTCTCGGCTTTATTTGCCTGACTTGGCATCTCTTGGATATTGATCGGGAGGTCTTTTGGACGTCGATGTTGGTTTTGGTGTGGGGCTAACGAAAGGCTATAAAAATGAAAATAATTTGATGGGTGAGGTTCTACAACTTTGGAATCAAACCTTTGGTGGAACTTAAAACATAACCTCTGCCCCAGTTTTCTTGCTTGGGGAATTTATTTTTTTACACTTATGTTGCGCTATGTGCGTTACGCACACTGTGCCTATTATGCACACTATGTACATTATGCATCCTATATTCACTATGATGCATACTATGACCGAGCCGTGAGGCGCCTACGTATCCTCTTTGAGGAATCAGGTCAAACGTAGTTCCCACGGTTTTGTATTTCTTATGATTTTATCTTCCTTTTTCTTTTCCTTCTTTTCATTTTCTTTTTCTTTTCTTTTTCTCTTTTTTCATGTCTTTTCCATTAGTGATTCCAAAAGAGGGGTATGAAAGAATAACTTAAGGCTCAAAGGGGGAAGCAAGGGTTAAAAGTGTTTGGATAGAAGAAAGAATTGCCTCCGTCATCTCATTATCCAATAAATGCCAAATACAAACAAATAAACCAAAAATTGCCATAATTAAAGAAATTACGCATAATATCTCTTGACTGCATCTGAATTGATAGCCATGTCGACACATCTACCTTCGACATCTGTCAAACACAAAGCACCGTTGGACAATACTCTGGTCACGATATAAGGCCCTTGCCAATTTGGGGCGAATTTGCCTTTTGCCTCGACCTGATGTGGGAGGATCTTCTTCAATACCTGCTGCCCTACTTCAAACTTCCTGGGGCGCACCTTCTTATTATATGTTCTTGCCATTCTCTTCTGGTACAGCTGACCATGGCACACTGCTGCCAATCTTTTCTCATCTATCAGGCTCAACTGTTCCAATCGAGCTTTGACCCATTCATCATCATTAATCCCGGCCTCAGCGACAATTCGGAGGGACGGAATTTCGACTTCCGCTGGTATTACGGCCTCAGTTCCGTATACCAACAAATAAGGAGTTGTGCCTATGAAAGTTCGGACGGTAGTGCGGTAACCCAACAAAGTAAAGGGTAATTTCTCGTGCCATTGTCTGGATCCTTCCACCATCTTTCGCAGTATCTTCTTGATATTCTTATTGGCTGCTTCGACTGCTCCATTCGCCTTGGGGCAATATGGGGTGGAATTGCGGTGGGTAATCTTGAATTGTTGGCATACCTCTCTCATCAGGCTGCTGTTAAGATTCGCACCGTTATCCGTGATGATCACTTTTGGGATTCCAAATCTGCAGATGATATGGGAGTGAACAAAGTCCACCACTGCCTTTTTGGTTACCGACTTGAAGGTTTTAGCCTCAACCCATTTGGTGAAGTAATCAATGGTCACAAGAATGAACCTGTGGCCGTTGGATGCTGCCGGCTCGATGGGCCCAATGACATCCATGCCCCATGCCACAAACGGCCAGGGTGCTGACATCGTATGTAACTCTGTTGGCGGAGAATGAATCAAATCTCCATGTATCTGGCACTGATGGCATTTCCTCACGAAAGTGATACAGTCGTGTTCCATGGTGAGCCAATAACACCCTGTTCGAAGGATCTTTCTTGCCAATACATATCCGCTCATGTGTGGCCCACAAACTCCAGCATGTACCTCCGCCATAACCGTCGCTGCTTGACTGGCATATATGCATCTCAACAATCCCAAATCCGGGGTTCTTTTGTACAATACTCCTCCGCTGAGGAAGAAACCATTCGACAAACGCCGAAGGGCTCTTTTTTGGTCTCCAAAGGCATGTTCTGGATATATCCCCATTCTGAGGTATTCCTTGATATCATGAAACCAGGGTTCGCCATCTACTTCTTCTTCTTCTATGGCATTGCAGTAGGCGTGCTGATCACGGACCTGGATGTGCAGAGGATCAACATACATTTTGTCAGGGTGGTGCAGCATTGATGCTAAGGTGGCTAAGGCATCCGCAACCTCATTGTGAACTCTCGGGATGTATTTGAACTTCACCGATCGAAATTGCTTGCTCAGATCATGCAAGCATTGTCGGTATGGTATGAGTTTTAGATCTCGCGTTTCCCATTCATCCTGAATCTGGTGTACCAAGAGGTCCGAGTCTCCCAAGACCAAGACGTCTTGGACATCCATGTCGGCAGCCAAGCGCAGACCCAGAATGCAAGCCTCATACTCGGCCATATTGTTGGTGCAATAGAAGCGTAGTTGAGCCGTAACAGGATAATGCCGTCCTGTTTCAGAAATGAGTACTGCTCCTATTCCAACCCCTTTTGCGTTTGCAGCTCCATCGAAGAAAAGCTTCCAACCCGGTTCCTCAGGTAATTCCAACTCATTTGTATGCATTACCTCTTCGTCAGGAAAATACGTTCTTAAGGGCTCGTATTTTTCATCAACGGGATTCTCCGCCAAATGATCGGCCAGCGCCTGGGCTTTCACGGCTGTCCTCGTTCACATAGACGATATCAAACTCTGTGAGCAGAATTTGCCACTTTGCCAACCTTCCCGTGGGCATAGGTTTCTGAAAGATATACTTTAATGGGTCCAAACGGGATATGAGATAAGTAGTATACGAAGACAGGTAGTGCTTCAACTTCTGAGCTACCCAAGTTAGGGCACAACATGTTTTCTCGAGTTGAGTGTACTTGACCTCATGTACTGTGAATTTCTTGCTAAGATAGTAGATGGCCTGCTCCTTCCTTCCTGTGTCATCATGTTGCCCCAATACACAACCAAATGAATTTTCCAAGACCGTTAGGTAAAGAATTAAGGGCTTCCCAGGCTTCGGCGGGACCAATACTGGTGGATTAGACAGATACCCTTTGATTTGGTCGAAGGCCTCCTGACACTCTGCCGTCCAACCTACCGCAGCATCCTTTCTCAGCAACCGAAATATGGGCTCACAAGTTGCTGTGAGTTGGGCGATGAACCTGCTGATGTAATTGAGTCTACCCAGCAAACTCATTACCTCTGTTTTGTTCCTTGGCGGTGGCAAATCTCGGATGGATTCAATTTTGGATGGGTCTAACTCAATCCCTCGTCGACTGACGATGAATCCTAGCAGCTTTCCTGATGGAACCCCGAATGCGCATTTGGCCGGGTTGAGCTTGATATCATACCTTCGGAGTCTTTGGAAAAATCTCCTTAGGTCTGCTACATGGTCTTCCTGACGCCAAGATTTGATGATCACATCATCGACGTACACCTCGATTTCTTTGTGTATCATGTCATGAAACACAGCAGTCATTGCTCGCATGTATATTGCCCCGGCGTTCTTCAGTCCGAACGGCATTACCCGATAGCAGTAAGTTCCCCATGGCATAATAAACGCTGTTTTTTCCGCATCTTCCTCGTCCATTAGGATCTGATGATAACCCGCATAGCAATCTACAAAGGATCCGATCTCGCGCCCCGCGCAATTATCGATCAAGATATGGATGTTGGGCAATGGAAAATTGTCCTTGGGACTTGCTTTGTTGAGGTTGCGGTAGTCGACGCACACCCTGATTTTTCCATCCTTCTTTGGGACTGGTACCACATTGGCCAACCACTCGGGATATCGAGTGACCCGAATGACCTTCGCTTGCAACTGCTTAATCACTTCTTCTTTGATCTTTACACTCATTTCTGTTTTAAATTTCCTTAGTTTTTGCTTGACCGGAGGGTATGCCGGGTCAGTGGGCAATTTGTGAACCACTAAATTGGTGCTTAATCCAGGCATATCGTCATATGACCATGCAAAAACATCTTTGAATTCCATGAGGGTTTTGATCAATTCTTCTCTGACATTCGGCTCAATGTGGATGCTAATTTTGGTCTCTTGGACGTTATCAGCGTCTCCTAGATTCACAGCCTCAGTGTCATTTAGGTTAGGCTTGGGTTTCTCTTCAAATTGGCACAGTTCTCGGTTTATCTCTTCGAAGGCTTCACCTTCGTCACATTCAGATTCATCATCACAAACGACCTCTTGCATCATTGAGTCGGATTCAGATTGATTTATTAGACTAGGTCGAAGATCCGCTGTGCATGCCATGTCATTAGAACCAGTAAAAAGAGAACTGTTCAGAAAGAAAAAGAACAAAACAAAATTAAAATGGGACAAAAGAAAAGAACTTTATTAAACTTGCGGGATAAAAGGGTTCACACTTTTACAAAAACGAAAGTAAAATTTGGATTACACCCTTGAATAATCCGGACAAAACAAAACACACAAAACATAAATCAAAGCCTACTACCAAGACTCCCCTCGGACAGGAAGAGGAGTAACTGTCCAATTGTTGGTCTTGGCCTCAGGCCCCACAAACTGTATCTCTGCTCTGCTGGAACCTTCTCCAGCTTCCACCATACTGACATCCGCGAATAGCCTCTCAAAACTCTGATTCAGGTCTTCATTTATACCGATCAAAGGTCCTAGAATCTTTGGGACCGGTGACCCCTTGGCACTTGCTTTAACAAAAGACCGTGAGAGACGTGGCACTGGTTTAGGCAGAAACCAGACCCTCTTCTTCATTTTTCGCGCTTGCTTCCTATCTGCTGCGGTTGGTTTGAACCCTAATCCGAAAGTTTCCAGATTTTTAGGAAGGGAGACAGGTTGGACAATCCCTTGAAGCTCGACTCCCAGGCCTTTTCCCGGCACAAATCCATTACCCAGCATTTCTGAGACCATCATGACTGTTGCGGCAGCTACCCTAGGGTGCGGGATGATTTCTCCTTCAGAAATTTTGTTGGCCGACCCTGTATCGAAAATCTGGTAGACCCAAGGACCTTTGTCATCAGCGGTCTCTATGAAAGGTACAATGGTTCCGCCCATGGTGCACGTTGTATCCTCGCCGTGTAACACGACCTCTTGTCTTTCCCACTCGAACTTCACCATCTGATGTAGGGTGGAGGGCACCGCCTTGGCTGCATGAATCCATGGTCGACCTAACAGCAGGTTGTAAGAAACTGTGGCGTCTAATACCTGGAATCCATGGTAAACAGGACTGGACCGATGGTCAATTCAAGTACAACATCCCTCACAGTGGCCGTTCCGTTTCCGTCAAACCCTCGGACACAGATACTGTTCTTGTGGATCCTTCCGTGGTCGATCTTTAACTGGTTCAGGGTAGATAATGGGCAAATATTGGCGCTTGAGCCGTTATCCACCAATACTCGAGTTACCACCGAGTCTTCACATTTGATAGCTAGGTATAGAGCTTTATTATGCTCTGTACCTTCCACCGGCAGGTCATCATCTGAGAATGTTACCCTGTTCACCTCGAAAATCTTGCTGGCAATGGTTTCCAGGTGGTTTACAGAAATCTCACTGGGTACATGAGCTTCGTTCAATATCTTCAACAGGGCCCGACGATGCTCCTCAGAATGGATCAGTAACGACAACAGTGAGATCTGGGCCGGTGTTTTTCTCAGCTGTTCGACCACAGAATAGTCTTGTACTTTCATCTTCCTCAGGAACTCTTCAGCCTCTTCTTCGGACACAGGTTTCTTGGTTGCAACTGGGTTGGTTCTTCTTAGCTCCACCGGAGCAAAACATCGACCTGATCGAGTCAGCCCTTGCGCTTCACAACTGACTTCTTCCACCTGTTTTCCTTTGTACATCACCACCGCCTTTTCATATTTCCAAGGTACAGCCCTGCTGTCAATCATCGGCAGCTGGACCACAGGCTTTATGGTCACCAGTTCTCTACATACCCCTTTTAACACGACTGCCGGTGTGGGCGGGATCCCTGATATTACCAACTTGCTTGGCTCGGGTTTGCTTGTTATGGCGGACGGGATCTTTCCCAATATCACTACCGGCTTGACGCCTTCTCCCTGCGACTGTACACTCGTTCCTCCACTGGTCGATACTTCTTTCGGGGCGGCTTGGATCATCATCACTGTTTGTGAGGGTTTTCTCAATTCTCCTCCTTCACACACCAACTCAATCATGTGAGTTTCGTGGTGCGCTGGCAGTGGGTTTTGGTTGATGTTAGGAGCTTCTGGTGTCTGGACCTCGATCTTATTGGTGTCAATAAGATCTTGTATGGCATGCCTTAATTTCCAGCACTTCTCGGTATCATGCCCGAGCATCCCTGAACAGTATTCACAACTGATTGATCGATCCAAATTCTGAGGTGGGGGATTTGGTTCTCGAGTCTGGACAGGACTAACCAAACCCAATTGCCTCAGCTTGTGGAACAAAGCGGTGTAGGTTTCTCCCAGCTCCGTGAAAGTTCTCTGCTTCCGCAACCTGTCATTCCTAGCATCTGGATTTCCCCGAAAGCCTGCCCCTGAAGGGTTTCTATACGCCCTTGGTGGAGGGTAGGTGTTTTGTGGTGGTGCATATATGTTCTGGGGAGCCGGTGCGCGCCATTGTGGGCGAACCGGAGGCTGAGTGTATGCTTGGGCTTGGTGTACGGAACAATGTGGTTCTCGAGGTGGATAGAAATTTTGTGGTGGGTTGTATGGGTATTCTGACCTGTGAGGTCTGGGTTGGTTGTAGTGCGGCCTGCCAGCCCTAGACCAACTGCCTGCCTCGATCGTGGCAACTTCTTCTTTCTTTCTTCTCAACGCACCTCTCGTGCCGCTTTGAATAGCCTGGGTTGTGGCCTTGAGTGCCGAATAGTTCAAGATCTTGTCAGACATCAAACCCTCTTCTATCATGACCCCTATCTTGACCACCTCGTTGAAAGATTTTCCAACCGTTGTCACCAAGTGACCAAAGTAGGTTGGATCCAATGTCTGCAAAAAATAGTCCACCATCTCTCCCTCTCTCATGGGAGGATCGACTCTAGCTGCTTGTTCTCTCCAGCGGAACCCGAACTCGCGAAAACTTTCCCCGGGTTTCTTCCCAGTTCTCAATAATGTGAGACGGTCAGGAACTATCTCGAGATTGTACTGGAAATGACCTGCAAAAGCCTGCGCCAGATCATCCCACGTGTACCACCTGCTGGAATCCTGCCTGGTATACCATTCTAGTGCAGATCCGCTCAGACTTTGGCCGAAATAAGCTATCAGCAGCTCATCCTTGCCGCCTGCCCCTCTCATTTTGCTACAGAATCCCCGCAAATGTGCCATGGGATCACCGTGCCCTTCATATAAATCAAACTTAGGCATCTTGAACCCAGCCGGGAGTTGGACGTCTGGGAAAGGGCACAGATCTTTGTATGCTACGCTGACTTGATTGCCCAGCCCGTGCAAGTTCCTGAAGGACTGCTCCAGGCTTTTGAACTTTCTCAATACTTCATCCTGTTCAGGGGCCTTAGCCGGCTTCTCAATCTCTGCCGGCACTTCCAAATGTGGATTGTAAGCCTGTGGTTCGGGGGCATGAAACGTAGGCTCGGGGGGATAGTATTGTGTATCGTGAGCCTGAAACAATGGCTCACTGGTCGTTCTTTGCAAAGGGGCTGATGTTGGTCCCACAAAAATGGGAATATTGGGTGTTGGGAGAGGTTGATGGGGTGGTGGAGCTTGGGAATCATGAGGGCTTCTTTCTTGATGATAAAGGGGATTTGGGCGGCTTGTGGAAGGGCCGGAGTGAGGGTATTCTGGCATGTGTCCCAGTGTTTCAGGGCTCTTTTGTGTTTTGGCTATGGCTAGCTGCATTGCATTCATCTCTAGTCCCATCCTTTCAATCTTTTCCATCGCTTCTTTTAGCAACTGGCTCATTGGCCTTTCTTCCTCATTACTATTCTCTGAAGTAGTCATGCTTGTTGCTACCGGTCCTTTGGATCTGGTTTGGTATGAGTGTGTTGCCAGAGTTCTTTAACAACTAACTTGTCTGGATCAGACAACAACAAACTTTGTTAGCGTTAGAGTTTAACAGATTTGATCATAACACGTAGAGGATGCAATGCACCTAGGCAGTTAACCGTTTCTACATGCTTTGCTTCAAACAACATGCGTCATCCCGGTTTGCTCATTCGTCCCTCTTTTAAAGTATTTTGGGAAACCCTGTGTTTTATTTTATTATGTATTTTCTTTTCTCTCTTTATTAAAAGTGGTCGAATCTTATGGGGATTGCCTACGTATCACGTCCCCGCGTGAATTCAGACCAGGCGTAGTTCTGCCTTAAAGTAAAGAAATACAAAATTCTTGTGAAATCATTAAATTCATTCTCAAAATTTTGCTATTACAAATTACTTCAAACAAGGAATAGCAACAATACAGACTCCACGGTTCTTTGACCCTATTTGATTGAAGGAAAAAATAGAAAACAACATATGGGAAAACATCAAAGCCTAAATAAACAAGACTCGAGCAAAGGTTAATTTTCCAACTTAGGGACCCGCGAGGCATCATTCGGCCTTTTCGCGGGTCTAGGTGCGAGATCCCTTTCGAGCTGCTCCAACTCGTGCATGGTCTGTTTGACATAACCCATCACTGCTGAGAGAACGGTAACGCAGGTCATGTTCTCACACCGCCGACACCGTCTGATGATGGCATGGGCAATGGCCCTGATCTTATCTCTGGTTTGTTTCTTCTCTATGAGTAGGTGTCTTATCTGATCACTGCACGTCTTGAATACCTGTGAGTCCTGTATATGCTGATTCCTCAGCTGCCGCACTTCTGTCTTCATTTGGGCCAACAAGTCGTAACAGTATCTACTCTCCAATTGGAAATCCCTGGCCTGCTTAACTGCTTTAAACTCAAGTGTAGCCATCTCTCTATTTATTTTGGCAACAGTCTTCTCGTGGTCACGTTTCAATTGGTTCAAGCATCGGCGATGCTTATCTACTCTTGTTCCCCACTGTGCCTTGAACTCTTCGATGACCTTTTCGGATTCTTCTAACCCGTCTCGCCATTCCGTGATCTCTCTTTTCAAACCCTTTATCAACTGCTGGTCTGATCGACTTCTGGGCTGCTCATCAAGAGACAATCTCAATTTTTGGATTTGGGCCTTAAGTTATTCATTCTCTTGGATCAATCTATTCTTTTCGCTTCGATCCGCCGCGATTTGTACGCTGTTATCGAATTTCAGACTGTCCATTTGTAGCTTCAAATCGCCAATCTCTGCCCGATAACCCTTCTCTTTTGCTAACCAGTTCCATTGCCCTTGGGATGATTCTACGAAATCTTTGAGATGCGGCCTCTTAGCCGGTCTTTCGTAGGACAGGCTACCTCTAAACCAAGCGTGATATTCTGGGGCGACTTCCCCTTTTGCCGTATTAATCACACAAGTGTTTGCTGTCAGATGTTGGCATTCACTCCAGATTTGGCGAACTTCTTCTTCAGGGAAATGACCGTTCGGACTGATTTCAATCACTTGGGTACTCAAATCTTCATCTTTCGGTACCACTTGGTACCTCCCAAGTTGCCTCAAAACCCGATACGGTGCATAGGGTTGGATACTTTTCAGTCCCATCAACAGAAAGTGAGGCCGGGTTGCCGGCATGTATATGATTTCCTCAATAGGTGACCATCCGAGCGTCCATTGGATTTGGCTGGCAGTGAGAGTTCGGAGAAATGAGGTCCATGATGTGACTCCCTCAGGTAAATTGAGCCCTTTGATTCTCGTGTAGAATTCTCCAATACAAGTTTTCTCTGGCGAACCATAACCCAAAAGTGAGGAGCGATGGCATAAATGATCGGTCATCCACATTTGCAACAGTAGGTTACATCCTTCGAAAAAGTCGCCCCTGGCTCGACAAGCAGTGAGAGCCCGGAAAATGTCAGCCATAATCATAGGCGCCAGAGTACTTTTATCTTGGGTAAGCAAAGTATTGACGACCCCGGTTATCTTTAGATCAATGTTTCCATCTTTCCTAGGGAACACTATAAGACCCAGAAAGGCTGTCATAAAAGCCACTAGCCTGTGTTCGTCCCACTTTTGTCGGTTGCCTCTACTGCATAGTTTGAAATCCGGCTTATTGAACCCGCCCACGTGGCCGTATCTAGCATATATGAGGTGGAGACTGCAGAATCCTTTGGCAAGATCTGGATGGTGGAACGTTCGAGGTATTTTTAGGAAATCCAGAAACCGGTGTACCGTGACAGCTCTAGGTGCAATCAAGTATTTGAACCTAAAAGGGGCTTCATCAATCCCGATGTACCCTGCTATTTCTTCCAACGTCGGGGTGAGCTCGAAGTCCGAAAAATGGAACACGTTGTGTGCGGAATCCCAACAAGTGACCAATGATCTGATGATATCACCCCGAGGCTGAACGTTTAGTAGGTCCGGGAGACCTTTCAGATATTTCCTTACTTTGTCTTGCCCTTCTTTGCCTAAGTCGTTCCACCATAACCGTAACTCAAAAGGGATCTTGGTCATTACTGAAAAAGGTTCGTTTTGTATCGTGCTCATCCTGCACATTTATTAGGATGATTATGCCAAGTGAATAAAAAAACTTTATTTAGAGAAAAAAAAAATTAAAAGACTTTCTAAAGAAGTTAATAATGGAAAATATTTTTGGATTTTTTTTTTTGAAAATTAGGGGTCTAAAAACTTTTCAAGACTTTTTTGGCAAGACAAATATTTTCGCAACAAATAAAGACATATATATATATTATTATTATACAAATAAAGACATATATATATTTTATTATTATTATTCGGATTTTCATAGAAATAATAAAAACACATTTTTTTCATTTTTTTTTAAAAAAAATAAGACTCTTTCTCATCTTCATTTTTATGACAAGACAAACTATATATTTTTTGAAAAACAAAACAGAACAAACGACCCTTTTTTCCCCTATTTTTCCTTCGCTTTTAATAAAACAAACTAATAAGATGTTTTTTTTTTCATTTTCTCAAAATTTCAGCAGGGTTTTGACAGTATTTTGGCATTGGTTTTTTTTTTTCAAAAATAAACAATTAACTCCTTAACACCGGTCAGCATGCGGGCGCGAGACAAATAAATGCACGGAAAACAAATAGGATGCATTAGGATGGTCCTTTCATATCAGGTTGCTAGTCCTAGACGGACCCAACCCCTGTGTTGAGTCCCCTAAGTCAAATGCAACGTGATGCAAATAAGCGTTCCTACTAGGGATCCGGCATGGAGTTTCGTTATGCTAGGTTTATAACCTGGGTATATGTTCTAGACTGTGTACCCGAGCGGACAACTCGAGTCGAGGAGGGGCAGCTTACCGGGAACCAAAAGGCCGTCCGGCTTCGTAACTTATCCATCCTCTTTCTTATTTTGGGTATTGACACTAACAGAATAGGGAGCCTCGACCAGCGAGCTTCTCCCCGGAGGTAAGAAGAGAAAGGTTTCGGCACAGTTTATATACAGTCCAAATAATATCAAAGCGGTAAAAGCAGCATTTAGCACATTAGGCTCAAACATGTAAAAATAAGATATAACCAAATATAACAATTTATCTAAGCTCGAATTTCTAACCCTGAACCAGTGGTTCTGGTTCACCAATCCCCAGTGGAGTCGCCAGAGCTTTCACACCTCCTTTTTCCGCACCCGTGAGGGTACGAGTGTGTTTTTTCCAATTAAAGGACAATCGAAACGGGATTCGCTTATTTATTTCGGAGTCGCCACTTGGGAGATTTAGGGTGTCCCAAGTCACCAATTTTAATCCCGAATCGAGGAAAAGAATGACTCCATGTTACAGTCTGCGTACCAGAAATCCGGATAAGGAATTCTGTTAACCCGGGAGAAGGTGTTAGGCATTCTCGAGCTCCGTGGTTCTAGCATGGTCGCTCAACTGTTATATTCGGCTTGATTATCTGATTTTATACAATTATGAACCAATGTGCAATTTTTATCTTTTAACCGCTTTTATCATTTACTGTTATTTTTATCAAGAATTGCAACGTTGTGAAAATGTATCTCAGACTGCGTTACAATCAATGTACCCGTGGTCGTCAACACACTTTGACTCCGTTGAGATTTAGATTTGGGTCACATAAATGTGCACCCGTGTTTAGGAAGATACAATTATTAAATACGTGCCTAAAGCGACTAAACGTATTGTTATTTTGGGGAAGGCCGTAAAATTTACTAAGCGGCCTGTCCCGGATTCTATGTATTTTAATATATATGCATTTAGAGGGCCCCGCAACTTCTACATTTTTTGTTTGTCGAGGCTCGTCTCATTTTTTATTAAAAGGAACTTACAACGTCATGGAAATGCATCTCGGGCCACGCCACAATCAATGTGCCCGTGACTAGAGACATATTTCGACTACGTTGAGATTTGGATTTGGGTCACATAAATGTGCACCCGAGTTTAGGGAGATAACATTATTAAAGGCGCGCCTAAAGCAACTAGCGCATTATTATTTTGGGAGGGCCGTGAGATTTACTAAACGACCCATCCTGGAAACTGAATACTTCGATAATATACATTTAACGAGGGCCCCGCAGCTTGTGCGTTTTTATTTGTCGAGACTCATCTCGTCTTTATTTTTAAAGGATATCCTATAGCAACTACGTTTCTTGTCGCATTTTGTCTCTACTAATTGAAAACAGAAATAGTCCTAGTTAATTACATGCTTGCAGATTATTTATAACGGAATTGCGAGTGCCTTTGCAGAATAAGAAAACATGGCCATGCACGTGGGCAGATAATCGAACATTATGGGCCCAAATCTAGCTCATACATGATGGGCCAGGCCTGGGCCACTGTCCATCTGATGCGGACCTGCCTGGTCCGTTTCTACCTAGGCTCAACCTCCGTGAGGTTGAGACCGTAAACTTGTGTCTTTGTCCTGTAGGTGTGGCTGATTACTAATTATAGCGAAACAATTCATCCAAGGGAGACAAGCTTAGCTAGGAATGGATAATTTTATGCTTAGTATGTATTAAACGACATGTTGCGCGATTAAACCGAATCTGGGATGCAACCTACCGTATTGGGAATGTTTTACCTAACCGCATGCATATATAGACTTACATTCAATTGTCCTACATTGACGTCTATTAGACAGGCAAGCTACTTCTAGCATCCAAACAAAAATAAAATTATTCTACATTACATGAATACTTAATGTAACACTCTATGTATAAAAGACATTCTTCAGGTCTTTTCATTTGTATTCATGCTCAATTTTCCAATTACATTTGACAGTGCATTGGTTGTGTACCTGGTATAGAGGACAAAGAAGAAAGGAATGATCAGCTGGGCAGTATGCAATAAACACAGCAACAGCAGATACACAGCAACCACACAGCAACAAACCAACAACCACAAGTGTTCTCCACAGTCCACAGACAACCAGCAACAATTTCCAGAACAAAGAAAACCAACAGATGGTCGGGCACCAAATAAGTGATCCCAGAAAAGAGTAATAAGATGCAGCCAAGAAAAACCAGAATGTTCAATGCCGTAACAGCAGAAAATCAATAACCACAAAAACTCAGCAAACAACCAACAACAATCAGCAAAGACAGCTTGAACAACTTGAACTCTTACACAGTTTTCAAATGATACTCATTCACAGTATTCTGAAATCTCTTTCTGTTTTTTTTTCTTCTGAAGACTAAAAGTCCAGCGCTTTTTTAGTTCTGCAACAGCTTATTTATAAGCCAACAACCCAGTGCAGTCAAGCTGCCTGGATCCTGCCAGTTGCAATCTGCCCATACCCCTTAACTCCCCATGCCTAAAGGCATCTTTCTCGGTAAACTTAATCAGCCCCCCATGCTTTGTCCTATTGCTCTAATCAAGGATTATGGGTGCAATAAAGTATTCATTTGAACCCATGCTCTTATGTTTTGTTCCCCATTGTTAATAGTATTTTAATTAACACTTGACATATTCTTAAGTTAAACCCCTAATCAGACTTTGTCTTATGCCAAAACTACCCTTAACCTGGCATGTTACTGTATTACCATAACTCTTAATAATTAGTATATAAACCTCTTTGATTTCAGCTAACTACTGACTACTTAACTTAAACTCAATGCTGCCTTCAGGTGAATCTGTTAGCTTTCCACAGTCAACAATCAATTTTCAGCCTAAATTCAAGCCAATGATTCCAATTTAATCAAACAGGGGTGCCAATTAAAGGGTACAAGTTGGTCATGCCGACACAAGTAACACCAACAAGAAACAGGCATAGTAATCAATACTGAAATGCAACTCCTGATTTTCTAATCTTTCAAGTGAATTTAGTTGACGACGCTTATTTAAACGACTACGCGAACTATAATATACAGCAAACAACCAACAAAATCAACAAACAAATCAACTTTAAACTCAAAATGTACACACAGGGATAGACGAGTCAGAAACCAAAACAAACCAGAACATGTACGACAGATAGAGTTTAAGATGACAAAATAAAAAAGGGAAAATACCTCCGGGACCTGAAACTAAGACTGACTCAATGCTCGAACTCGGGCCAGGTGATTTTGGGGTCTAATGGACTTTAACCGAAGCGTTCTCAACTGAGAACACTTCGGTAAAAGTCTGCTAGGCCCTGATCCTGCCACTGATTCGGACAAAAACCCATAGATCTGAATCCTAGGGCTCTTGAGGTTCGATTTGGGAACCGTTCAATTCCAGTCAGATTCGAACGGAACCAAAGCCATTCAGGGGGTGAGGGAGGTCAGGAGGGGCTGTGGTGTGAGTTTGGGGTCAATCGGTGTAGATCTGGTTTTTGCTCGAATCTTCGTTTGAAGATTCGAGAAGCTACGGGTTGATTCGAGGTGAACGGTTAACGGATTCATGTTCAGGGTGGTTGGGTGCATCGGGGATGTTATTTTGGTGGTCATCGGAACTGTGGTTACCGGGCTCACGGGGGGAAAACCTAGGCTGCTAGGGTTTGAGAGGAAAGGGGTCCTGGGGAAGATGGTGAACAGTGGCTGAAGGGGGGTGTGGCTTGGGGCGTGGGGGTAAGGGGTTAGGTTTATATATGTATTGAGGGTTTAGATCCTGGCCATTGGATCAAGTGAGATCCAGGGCCAGGATCTACTCATTGAAGAGAGACGACGTCGTTCGGGGGCTGATAGTGGGTTAAGACCGGGTAGGGGATTGGATCGGGTCATGTTGACGGGTTTAGAGGAGGGCCTGGATCCGTTGGATCAATGGGGTTGGACGGCTTAGATCATCCTGCCTGAAACGGCGTCGTTTGGGTAAACGAGCAGTCTGATCAAGACCGTCCGTTTGAATCAGATCAACGGTTCTAACAGGGGTATTGATACGATGTCGTTTGTGGTCCTGCTGGGGCAGCCTGGGTTGGGCTTGGTCTTGCATTGGCTTTGGGCCTCATTTGGGGTCCAAACCGATTCCTTTCCTTTTTTTAATTTCAACAAATTAACCGAAAATTCCTAAAAACAATGCAAATAATTAAAATGAACCTACACACATATTGGGTAACACCTACAACAATAAACACACATATTAGAATTTTTAAAAATGGTTAAATCATAGCCTAGAGTAAAAGCTGCATATTTTTTGTGAATTTTCTCTTAAAACCGGACTACGGCCTGATTACACACGGCGTTCTTATTTTTTGTGTTTTTGTAAGATTAATTGCAACACGGGCCGAACCATAAATGACTAGCAGCACATGTCCCTTGAAAATTGTACCGCGATGCCATTTATTATTTTTGATTTCTTTTGGAGTGATTGCTCGTGGAGCAAAAATCACGTGCTTACACCAGGTACACACTAGAATTTCGCATTGATGTAATAGTGAAAACATGAAATAAGAGACGCTAAGGATTTTAATCATCTGCTGCAGTAATTACAACTTTGTAGATGTTGTTAGATTTGTGTAACTTGTTAGGTTGTAACTCAATAGTATAATACAGTAGGTAATTTTTTTACTTAACTGAAGCTTAGTCTGTTTAAGTATTGTGATTTACAGTTGTTTGGTTGTACGAATGATATAATCATGCAATTTGTGGAATGCACGAGTAGTTGGCATAGTGATAACTAGATTTCCTTTCAACTATATGTTGTATGTATAGGGTAGAATGCTCTAACCTTGTCAAATACAATGTAGTTTTAGTCTTCTGAGTTTTAATTTTATCGAATCCCGTTAGGCAGTTTGTAGGATAATATTCGAATCTCATTAGTAGCATCCTCTAGTAGTTAATTCCATTAACTTAGTTCAAATAAGTTAGTCTCAACTCAACTTGAAAAACGTTTAGCGTGAGTTTAGCATTTTATTAATCTTGTATACAATTTTTATGTCAAATTAAAAGCATGTTCGCTCATGGAATAAGGCTTGAAACAATTCCCCGCCTCGTAATATAATTAGTTCGATAATTAATAAGAGGCCAGAATTGGCTAAGCATGTAATTTAATTAGCATGTATTTTCTTTCATTTATTTTTAGAAAACAAAAAAAAAATAAAATAGGAAATGTAGTCATGCTAAGATTATCCTTTAAAAAATAATGAGACGAGCCTTGCCAAATAAAACATACAAATTGCGGGGCCCTCAATAATTGATCTTAATAAATACTTAGAATTTGGGATGGTTTGTTTATTGAATTTCACTGCCTTCCTCAAAGATAATAACGCGTTAGACTCTTTAGGCGCGATCTAACTAAATTACATTCTCAAATCCGGGTGCGCATTTATGTGACCCAAATCCAAGTCTCAATGAAGTCGGAATGTATTAACAACCACGGGCGCATTGATTGTGACGTGGTTCGGGATGCATTTTCACGACGTTGCAATTCTATAAAAAATAATAATAATAAAAGCGGTTTAAACGTAACAAAAGCACACAAGTCATAACATGTATTAAATCAGATATTTAGCCATTATAACAATTTAAGCGACCGTGCTAGAACCACGAGATTCGAGGGTGCCTAACACCTTCCCTCGGGTCAACAAAATTCCTTACTTAGAATTTCTGGTTCGCAGACTTCATTTGGAAAGTCGAAAATTTCCTCGATTTGGGATTCAAGAGAAACCGGTGACTTGGGACACCAAAAGCCAAACCTTTCCCAAGTGGCGACTCTGAAATAAATAAATAATCCCATTTTCGAATATTGTAACTTAAATTGGAAAAACTCCCTCGCGCATTTTACCCTTCGGGGCGGGCGCGCAAAAAGGAGGTGTGACAGTGGTTATAAAAGATTCTCATTAAAGATGGAATTGTAAGTTTAAACTAAATTATTTCCAAATTTAGAAATATATCATTTTTTTTGGAACAGATCAAAAATCAAATATGTTCACATAAACTGGAACGGAGGGAGTATTTGGTATTTGTATTGTAATCCTAACTAATTCAGATTTTCATCGTATAAGATCCATTAAAGAGGGAAGCGCTTCATATAAGATTTTAATTTCTTTTTGCCCGTTCGCTCAAACCCTACTAACCATCCCACCACAGGCCATGATGGTGGAAGGATTAACACTTTTTCTTGATTTCCCGTTCGATGTTTGATATTTGTATTGAAACCCGAACTAATTCAGATTCCCGCGCCGCATAAGATTCATTGAAGAGGGAAACACTTCATATAAGATTTCTCTATGCGCATGCCCCAAACCCTCATATCTCTCCCACCACAGATCGTGATTGTGGGAGGATTAGCACTTTTTCTTGATTTCCTGTTCGATGTTGATATTTGTATTAGAGGCCAAACTAATTCAGATTCGCACTGCATAAGATCCATTAAAGAAGAAAACGCTTCCTACATGATTTGAATTTCTCCCATGGCTTAAACCCTTCTATCCATCCCAACACAATCTTTGATGGTTAGAGGATTATCACGTCGATTAATTTGTTTTAGATCAATAGTTGAAGATTAAATTAACTTAGCTTCTATCTAAAAAGGAATTTATTTCCTGAAACTATATAATACATTCAGGGAGAAGACTTGAACCAAATTTTTTCTTATATTTTCTCTCTATTGAATGGATTGATTCAGAAAGTATTCCTGTTGAAATGTAAAAGTTGTACAATAAAATTTTAGGGGGCAAACTGTCAAGATTAAGAGTTGCAGGAATAATGTGAATCTTTTGTATGATTATAACCTCAAGAACATCACATAAGAGTGTATAAATACACTCAGTCGTATTTACACCAAATTACATTAATTTAATATAGTTAAGTGATAAAATTAAGGTGAAAACATGTAACACTAATTAATTACAGTTAATCGGTAACAATGTATATAAATTCTCATGTTATGTGTTTATCATTTTTTTTTGGTTTTCACCCGGTGTACGGTGTCTGTATTGGGGCCCAATTAAATCCGAATTCGCGTTGGAAAGTCTTTGGAAGGTAAAACCTCCCTAACAAAAGCGGCTCCATACCTAGAGCTCAAACCCAATACTTGTGGTTATTAAATTGATTTAAACACCGAGTGTGCGTAAGTTCTAATATTTAACTTTTTGTATGGATAGTAATCCTAATTTAGAAGTTAATAACTCACATTTCCCTAAATGAAAAATGTCAAGTCCCAATCTTTCCATTCTTGGAAAGAAATATAGGACCCAACACTGAGAGGAAAGTATTATCAGAATAATCATTTCATTTCATTTCATTTCCCTGTCTGTAAAAAAAAGAGTACAAATTGAACCCTACAAACATTATGAGTATTATTTTAGTACTATGCACCTTTATAAGATACCACAATGACCTGTGGGCTTTCAATGGCATTGTCTAATAATTCTATTTGTCGGCTGAGTGAGACAATGTTCAAAAAGCAAAATGAGTAAATATAATTTAATGTTTCTGTATAACCTTGAGCTACCACAAGGTGAAAACAAATGGGAATTTAATTGCATGAACTTTTTTATATTTAAACATGAAGTAGTAAGTTTTAACAACAACTGCAATAACAAACTCAGTGTAATTTTGCAAGTGGAATTTGAAAAGGGAATATGTACGCAGATCTTATCTCTATAGACCTACTTTGTAAAAACAAAAATGTTATTTCCGATAGACCCTCGACTCAAGAAAAACATGGAAAAAAATACAATAATAGAGAAGCCATGGAAAAGGAGTAGTAGCAACAACAAGATAATAAGAAAACTGAAGGAAAAGAAATAATAGGTAGTGATAGAAATATAAGACTACGAAAATACGATAACAATACTACTAGTATGACAAAAAACGCTCAACTACCTATTAACCTACTGCTATACATAATTAGTAAAGTAAGTTTTATACCCAAAAAAAAGTAGAGAAAAAAAAAACAATATGACAAGTGAGAAGTACTAGCAATTAATACAGTAAAGTGTAAAGTTTTGAAGTAGTTTCTTACAGAATGTTAATTAAAGTTCTGCAACTTACTATACTCATTTTTAGTGTTACTAATTTTTTTAACGGTATCATAAAAAAATCATTTTATAAAGATGTAAGATAAGATTATGTACAATAGTTTGCTCCTTTCCTGCACAAATTAAAAATTTAGTGCTCTTTTTTATTTTTCATAGTATATTTTTTTTTAATAAATATACCCCGTAACTTGAATTTAAGTTATGTACATCGATAATGCATAAATTTTATAATCAAACTGAAGGTTGTTGCCTCTTCTTACTTTCCTAGGATGGTAGTTATCATGAGCTATAATTTCTTGCATACTTTTCTCAAAGTTGATTTTACTATCTCCACTTTTGGGACCACGTAATCTTGGTATATAGGGATTACTTCAGTTGTGAAAGTCTTAACTAGGTTTCCCATTAAATTACATCCTGTAGTTCTGTGTTTCTCTGAGTTACTAGGTCTTTGCCATATAGGTAAATATAGAATTTTAAACAAGTAAATACCAAGTGTCACTGATTTTTTTTTTTTTTTGTAACAAATATTTGATCTCTAGGTTGTATTTACTGAAAATGGATTTCTTTATACCATCAAACTTCTCTATAATAACACTTCGTTATAACGGTCAAGTTTTTCTTGGAACCAATTTTTTATATTATGTTATAATATATGTTATTTATAACAACACTTTGTTATATTAGCAAAAAAATATCAAAATAAACGGGACTGTTAAAGAGATTTGACTGTATTTAATTTAGATACAAAAATTTAAACAAATAAATTCTTGAAAAGAATGATGACAATGTGGGGAATGGACGATATATACTGTTGCTGTTAAAAGTTAAAATTCCAAATTAGCATGGAACATCAAGTGACAAGTCCACTTTACGAGAATTTCAAAGCTAGCTAGTTCTTACATTCCTGAGACCTATTTTGTTTTAAGAACGCAGTTTAACTTTTATACGTACAACTTATAAAATATTTTTACATTATTAAGTTATCCTAAAATATAGTTATATGTAACAATTTATAATGAATGATTGTTATTACACGAAGAACTTTTGAACAACAATAAAATTGTCTCCATGTGATCTAGTTGTAGGTCACGAGTTCAAGAGCCAGTAATAATTGCATTAGAGTATATTGTCCACATCAGATCTTTTGCGGTGCGTCCCTTACCCTAACCCTTCGTGAATGCGGGCTAACGCTTATCGGATAAAAAGTTAATCTAGGGATAACATGATAATCTTCCCTAAGAGCTCACATCGATAGGAAGGTTTAGCACCTCGATGTCGGCTCTTCGCCACCTAAGGCAGGATATACCCTTTCTTAATCTATAATAAACGAAATCAGCTATAACATCTGCTATCACATGAAAAAATCTGAATTGTTCGGATCAGTGAAATTTCGAATATAAAAAAATATATTAATCACATAACATGGTGGATGAATACCATAACTTTACATGTGATACTTAAACCTAGAATTACCCAGACGCTGTAGAAACCAGAGGGTCAGTAGAAACTTTCTTTGTACTACTAACAGAACAGAATTGATGGCAACTAAAAGTAATCATTTTCAAAAAAATAATTAAATAACATAAAATAAAAGGGAGAAACAGCCAAGAAAAGAACTGCAAAAAATGTGGTGCTGTGAGCTGTGACAGGTCAATGCATATGATTCATTAATGCAGTTACTGTAGTTTTGTTGTCTTGCTTTTCTGTAGTTTCTCTAGTCTCTTCACCAGATTTCACTGTTCCTTTTGAAAATCAAAACTAAAAGTACGATAAAATATTTATTACTTCACGTACCTTGTTATAAAGGTTAAATGAGAGGAGTGGAATGAAGGTAAACTGTTTGATATGGTTGGAAATTTTTCACTTTTAATCATACAAAGGAAGAAAGCTAACTTGCATGTGAGAGGTTCAATTGAATGTATAAATTATTGAAACACCTTGGCCAAGGGCAGTTCTATACATAAAGTATCCTGCGTTCATGCAGAATCTAGGAAAATAGAGGCGGAATTAAGTTTAAAATAATAATTGTACATATTTCATAAATTTTCCAACACAAATATAGAGTCTGCACAAAAACACTGAGTTTGGCCGATCCGTAAGCGGAAGGCTAGCTCCGCCTCCGCAGGAAATGCCACATTCCAAGAAGTGATATAGATAATTTACCCTAGTACAAACATTACTGACTGCTATCACGACTCGAAACTCCTTAATATTACTAAAGATTCTAATGAGCAATAAATATGGTTAAAAAATATGTTAATTTACAAATTCTAAATCCAATATGACATTCTTAATTACATTTTTCTATAACCTATTGTTAGAATTTGGGAGTGAATCTATTTGACGTGAACTCAAATTAATTGGACTACTAGACTTTGATTAATAACAAATGGTTTAACAACAACAATAATAATAGTCCATTGGAGTCTTATAAGTGGATATGGAGAGGGTAATGTATACGGTGTCCTTACCCCTATCCTTAGGAGGTAGTTAGAGATATTGTTTTCGGTGGACTCTCGGCTCAAGAAGATGAACAACAATAATAGAAACAAGCAATATCAACCACAAAGGTCGGAAAGATAATAACAGCAATCTAACAACCCAAAAAATAGGCAGAAGGAAGTAATAGCAACAAACAGTAACAACTGCAAAATACAAGGAAAATTAAAAACAGTTGTGTGTTGGGTTGAAGGGAGATTTTACATAGTTCTGAAATCTCGCATTTTTACCAACAAAGATTACAGTAGAGTAGTAAGAACTTATTTATCCTTAAACAGTAGTTTCAGTTCAAGTCCTAAGTATGGAATCGTCTTAATTTGTTAAAAAATGTCATACTCACAGAATATGAAATTTTTCAACACAAAATAAATTTAGTGGGACCCCAATACAAATATCGAACACACACGGAATGGACAAACAAGTAATACTTCTGGTAATTTGATAACTCCAAACAAGAGTACAGTTGAATGTTCATATACCTCTGAAGTCTCCTGATAATCCCTTGTTTGGACATGACGTTTCATGAAAACTCCCTTTGACCCATCTGGGGTCTGTACTCTCTCACTCTCTTTTGTCCTCACAATGAATAAATAGAAGGGGAAAGGGATAAAGATAAAGATATGCTATACATCAAACAGTACTCAAAGTCACATCTTTCAACAACTCTACTGCCACCCCCTCCCTAAATCTCAAGGTTGTGGTTTCCTTTGGTCACAAGCTCACTAATGCATGTTTTGATGTTGAATTTTTCCAACACTAGGTATATAAATAAGTTACGTTGTTCGGACTTTCGAAAATGTCGATGGTTGCGTGTTGAGTCCTCCAAAAATAATGTTTTCAGAGGATCTGACACGAGTGTCGCGCAACTTAGTAAATAAACACTTTAAAGTCCGTGAATTTAGTTCAATCGAACAATATCACTAGTGAATCAGACTTTTAGAGTTAGTATCAAATAAACTGCATATATGTGCAACGTTGAATGACGTACGATATACAAGACAAACCATAGTGAGAACATAGAGTGTATCTGTAATATTCTAGGCAAATCCTACATCGATAAAAGAATACAGGAGGTGTATAAAGGGTACATCACATGTAGTCGCTTGGAATCAACACGGAGTCTAACGGACAAAGCTGTGAGGTCAATTGGGCAATATCAACAATACTTAGGTAAACCGTGAGCGCGTGTTATATATATGAGGAAGCAAGTCTTAGAGCTTAATGAAAAGTTATAAAAGCAATGCAAGATTAACGAATCGGACTGTTATAAGTTTATAATATAGTATATGACTATGTAAAAATTCCCAAAATATGGTTCCATCAATCCTAAATCAACAATTACATTTCATCTTTTGATTTGGGCTTAATTTGTTAATCCATACTATATTAAAAGCATGAAGGCCCTTAGAAATGTCGTTCGCCTTTTTTACCATTAAAAAGTATATTTCATATTGGATAAAACAATAAATTAGTTATTTTTCTAATTTTTAAGACTTTAAAATTAACTAAAATTTTGGTTATTAAATAATTCCTTATTTGAAACGATACCAAATGCACCAAAATCTCCTTTTATAAATAAACTACTATTAATATTTAGGAGTTTGAGATCATCAATAAATTTGCCACTTTTATTCCCCCCAAAAAAGTTCAACGTCTATATGAATGGAAAAAATCCTAAAGCGTACGACACCCAAGTATGCTTCCAACTGCCCTATCAAATGGGTGGCAATTCACCTAAATACAAAATTCACCTAGCAAAGTTTTTTCTTTCTGCATTTATTCCAAATGACTAAATGTAATTTTTATTACATTAAGTTATTTGTGTTTGTTGATAAATCTCGACAAATTGTGATAAAAGCATATGAAGTAACAAATATTCGTAATTTTAGGATTTAATATTAGGCCACACAACTGATAATATTTTTCAAAAGATATATTGAAAGAATAATCTTTTCAAATTCACTCGAAATTGATTGATCAAACCCTTATGTAAAGTTCAACGACCTTTTAACCTTAAAAAGAAGCATTCATTCTCTAACATTTATGTACAAAAAATAGATATATATATTCTAATAAATGTTTTCGTTACCCGCTATTATTATACTATTTAATTCAATATCAAATCCTAGAAATAATTCATTAATAAAAGCACACTTAACTATTGCACATCAAGTTCAAACGATATAATATCCAACATTAGAAGAGACAAAGATATTATTATTATTATTATTATTATTATTATTATTATTATTATTATTATTATTATTATTATTATTATTATCATTTAATTTATGTAAATCAAGTATATTCTATTAATTAATTCCAAAATAAATAACAATAATATAACTCCAATAACATAAGACACTAAAAATGGAACTCCAAAATCGTCTCCATTTAATTTTGAACTTCATTAGAACAATAAATGGAATTACAAATAGCGCGAATCAGTAATTGTATACTCGATATCATCATTTTCCCAAAATCATTATTTAAGTTTTTTCTAATACTTTAAAGTTTTTAATTAATTAAATTTTGTCTATTAAATCCTTACTTATTTGAACTATATATAAATTTTTAATATTAAATATATCACATAAATTCTTTTCTTATTTAAATTAAGTAAATTTTTATTTTATAACTCAAACATAATTTTAATATAATATTTATATAATTATTTTAAACATACTATTGAGATGGGTACACGCGCAAAGCACGTACCCTAAGAGTAGTATTCAGTAAAATGCTGCTCCCTTATTCCTAATACATCTAGCTAGCACTTTTCACAATTGGCTTGTGAACTGAACCAAAACTTAATTTAAAGACAGCCCTTTCGGGGGTTCCTTAGGGATCGAATCACTTTGTGTAGATTGACTGAACGCAAAAAACTTCCGGTGGCAGGTGATCGTGTTTTGTTGGATATATTTATTTTTCGGAAAAGGGCCAAAACTATCCCTATCGTTTGCTAAATGGTTTATAAATACCCTCCGTCCATCTATCCGTTCAAAAAAATACACTGTGTCCATCTATCCGTTCAAAAAATACACAAAGTTAATTCTATTAACAAAAATACCCTCGTGACTAACGGCAGAACTGGTGGGTCTTTCATTTAATGACGTGGCGATTTTAATTGGGCCACGTGGCAATCTTTGACTGGAACAAAAAATGGATATTATTTCACCCATTTACCTTATCCGACCCATTTACAAAAATGGGTAGTATCTATCACACCCATTCCCACTCATCTGATCTCCCCCTTTCTTCTTCTCCAATTGGGACACTGCATGCATACAATAACAAATTAATTAAAGAATAGATAAAACCCAAAATCAAATAACCAAAATTCAAACCAGATTCTGAAATTTCTCCAATCAAACTCAGGATAAGTATTGAAACTCTTAAATGGAAAATCAACAGATACATTTGGGTTGTTAAGTAAGAAGACAAGGATCAAAACAAACCAAAAATCTGAAACGAAAAATTGAGCCCAAATGCTAAAATTGTCCAAATATATCAATCAAATCTAAGAGAAATATTGAAACTTTGAAAGAGACAAGTAATGGAAATCTTTGGATTGTTCATAAGAAGACAAAGAGCCACGAAATAACAGAGAAAAAATAACTATATATAACTGATACAAGCACACAAGAAAATTGAAACCAAGGTGCTAAAAAGCTTGAAATTATCACATTCTAGGATAAAGATTGAATCTATAAAAGGTAAAAAAAGAAGTAAAGGGTTACCTTTGGGATGTTCATTAGAAGAAGAAGAGGAGGACAAAGAGCCATGAATTGCAGAAGAAGTGAAAGCCAAAGCCATATTTTCAAACACAAAGAAAGATTTGTTTCAACAAAGAAACGCTAAAAATTCTTTGTGAGATGAGAGTGAGTGTACTGGGTGATAAGGAATAAGAGAGGAAAAAAAAGCAAAGAAAAAGAAAGAAAATAATTAGGCGGGTCAAATAAATAGGGTCGGACCAGGTAAATGGGTGAAAATAAGACCCATGTTTGATTCTTGGTCAATAATGTCACGTGGCCCAATTAAAAATCGCCACATCATTAAATGAAGGACCCACCAGTTCTGCCGTTAGTCGCGGGGGTATTTTTGTTAATAGAATTAACTTCGTGTGTTTTTTTTGAACGGATAGATGGACGAAGTGTATTTTTTTGAACGGATAGATGAACGAAAGATATTTATAAACCATTTAACAAACGATAGAGATAATTTTGGCCCCGTTTATTTTTTAAAAATGCTACTCATATTTATGGTTTTAATAGGCAGGCAGAAAAGTACTGCTCCCATCACATCCTCAGATGCTGAAAAGGTTTTAACAGGGTGGAACTTTATATCCCTCATTCACAAATGTCCTATCCTTAGATGAAATTGATTTTGTGCCGAAAAATTGCATATTTAGGGTTAAAACGCTCCCAAACTTCATTTTCTCATTCTAAGATCTCATTTCTAGCCATAAAATGACACTAATTTTACTATGGTTAACAAACTTATCATTGCAAAGCTACTTTTCTTGGATTCTTTAAGATTAAGAAGAGAACATGTTCGAGTGTTAAAGGGTTTCTCTTGCAATTTTTATTTTATTATCAGATGAAAAGAGTAAGCACAACTCTTATCTATAATTGGAATGCACGTTGAATTCCCTCTTTAGGTCAAACGAAGATGTGGTCAATTAATTAATTCACTTATTCACCTACCCCGTATGGTCAAACGTAGGAAAATCAACATAAATAAATAATACTTTAGAAAATATAAAAACATATGCAAATATAGAGAGAGAGAGAGCTTACTGCTGATTGCAACAATATTTCCCTTTAAGGTAGATTAAAGTTGCAAAACTAAGCGAAAATCATGGCTAGAAGTGCAATAGCAACAAAGAGAAAGAAAATAGTTCTCAAAATGAACCCCCCCCCCCCAAACCCTAATTTTCCATACCCCCTCAATCACATTCGATGATTGAACTTGACAGGTTGCACAAAGCATCCCGTGTAAACGTTTTGTCAGGTTGAAGGATCATGATCATTATCTTGTTCAATTTCTGAAGCAGGTTCATCTTCTTCTTCTAAACAATCAATACCATAAGCTGCATGTCCATTTCCAAATGCTTTAATATGATCTTTAAGTGATCTTTTATGTTTAAAATCTGATCCACAAGTGCAATACCAAAGCTTCCCACAATTCTTTTCATGAGTTCTCCAATCACCTCTCACTGCAAATGCTTTACCACATTTCCTACACATAAATGGTTTAATTCCATGCTTTCTTTTGTAATGTGTTTGAAGTGTTCTAAAATCTTTTAGTGGCTTAGCTCTTGGATGATCAATGTTGTTCCTACAACCTGGTGCACAACAAAAACAAGGAAGCCTAAGCATTGCTGTTGGTTGTGTTCCTCTTAGAGATTCTGGTCCTTTTCTATATTGAGATCCATGTCCCCACATATGCATCTGTTGAAAATACAGGGAAAAAAAAACATATGGGAGGGAGAAGAATGAAAGTTAGTAAGAAACCAAACCAAAAAGAAGTAGAGTAGAGATCTACAATCGGATTCAAGTATATTGTCAGTATAATGTGTTGTCTAAGGACTGCGTACACACTAATCTCATTTATGATAATACACCAAATTTATTGTTGTAGTATAGTTCAGTATAATGAACTTTTAAATCGCCAGTTTAATTTAATCTGTTATAGTAGATTACTACCATTTATTTTAAGTTATCAACCGATGTATACTCTATTACTTTACAGAATAACTTACTACATGTACCTTTTGAGTGATCTGATTGTGTAAATATTTTTTGCACCGTCATCTCATAAAACTTAAATTTGTATGATATAAGGCTACTACACCACAAGTACTCCATAATTACTAATTTCCTTTTCAAGTTACAAAAGAAATGACGAATTCTCCCACAACAACAACAACAACCCAATATAAACCCACAAGTGGGGTTAGGGTAGGGTGGTGTGTACGCAGAACTTACCCCTACTCTGGGGATAGAAAAGTTATTTCCGATAGACCCATTGAGACAATTGCATTAATAAGGTATTATTAGGTCATATTAAGGGAAGAAGTGCAAGAAGGTGCAGAGAGTGAGATAATTTCAACTTTAATTTTTTCCACTAGGTATTAGATCATGTCTTTTGATATATACACTACTCATTACTATTATCTTTTAAGCCTTTAGAAGCACTACAATATCTTTGAATTTTGATATGCAATCATGTGAAAAAACATTATTTTCATTTATATGGTGAATTTTCTTTTCTGGAGTTGGATTATATGACATGAGATGATATTAAAATTAAAGTCTCTTCCTTTAAGGATTGCATTGTGGAGAGATCCTTTTGACAATGTTACTTAGATAAAGAAAAAAGATAACTTCTGTTGGAAAGCACACACAAATATTGGTGGATAAAGATGACTTGCATGTAGTCATTTTAAAATAAGGGAAAAGAAAGAAAAAAGTTGTTGTTTTGCTAGGGGAAAAATCCAAGAATAGTTTTTGCAGAATGCATTTGCAACTTGATTCACAAAGGGAGCAATATACTATGTAGTGTTTACATGCATGTTTCTTTGTAGGGCTATTGAAAATTAAAGAAGTATTTGATTATTGAATAGTGTTTGAACATGAATTTTGCCTAGGTAAAAATTACTAAAACTTTAGTAAATAATTTTTTTTTTTAAATTGGAATATTCAACATTTGCTTGTGGTGTCTAGACATATTTAAGGAGAAGGAGGATGTTTCTCTTTGTGTTACTGTCTTTAAGATTGAGTGTTCAGATTGAGAAAACACTTTTTTATCTTTTCTCTCTGTCCCTTTGATTAAGAATATATGCAAAACTAGGAATTTGGTCAGTACATAGCTGCTGCCTATGTGTAATATACAAACTTCAAGGACAAAAAGCATTTTAGATGTGTTGTTCAATCAAATAAAGAGAGCTACTGACCAACTTCTCAGTTTGGACCAGGTTGATTTATAAGATCCCCATAAATCACAAACAACTCATGCATAGGGAAATAAAAAAAAAATTTAATACCAAAATATACATGAATTATTATTTTTAATAGTTTTTAAAGAAAAGAAAACCCATACAAGGACCCATATAGTGTACTAACTTTTATCCAATCAATTTATCCAAGCTGAGATTTAAAAGTAAAAGGTTGAAAATAATGCTAGAAAAGAAGTGCGGTAACAAAGAGAGATGGGTTTTCTCTCTTTTTCTCAAAACCAAGAAAAAAAAAACAAAAAAGGGAAAAGGTAAAGAAAGAAATGATGGAAACACAAAAGGTAAGTTTTAGCCTTTAGCCTGTAGGCTTTTAGGATAAATCATAGTTTATAATTTTGGTTTAAAAACAACTAAAATATTCATACCTGCATGTTATTGTATCTATTGAAAGTCTTGAAACAAAGAGGACATGAAAATTGTGTAGGACCAATCAAAATTTGAGCTGGTGTTGGGATCCAATATTGACCCTTGTGAAGTGTGCTTGTGGTAGAATATCCATTGGCCAAAGTAACTTCTTGATCTTCTTTGTTGGTTTCTTCAATTGTATTTGTAGTTGAAATTCTTGAAATAAGTTCAGGGCTTGGATTAGGAAGCCCTAATTGTAAGGCCACACTAACACTTTCATCATCCTCTTGATCATCACCAAAATTAGAAATAAAGCTCTCTTCTTTGGTTTCCTTACTATTATTATCAACTTCCATAGTAGTGATATTAGATGAATAATCTTGATCTTGAATTTGCCTTATTGTTGGACTCAAACTAAGGAGAGGAAGAGGTTCTTTTAAAGGAGGAGAAGGTGGTGAAGTTTGAAAATATTCATTATATTGGAAATTTGTTGAAGGCAAGATATAGTTATAAGATGAAGAAGATGAAGAAGAAGAGGAGAAATGGTAAAGAGGGTTGAGATTGTTAAACCATCCATGGAAATAATTGGTGTAGGGATCACTCATTTTGAATAGTAGAAGAGGAAACAAACACTAAAGAGAAAGAGGGACAAAACACAAAGACAAATATATATAAACGATGATGAGCCAAAAAGTTTATAAAGGGAAAAAGACTGAACAAGAACGCCAAAATTAAAAGTAGTGAAAGGGAAGAACACTAAGAAACATTACTTATAGATCATGCAAAGCTAAGGCAAGAGAGAGAGAGATGTTTTAGGGTGTGAAGGGCAAGAGAGTGGTGCAGATTGAGGTAGTTAATAAAGTAAACCCTAGTGAATAAAAAAAAGGAGAGACATCACTTGTGAAAGGTGACTAAACAATAGAGAAAATATGCCCCCAAAAAAACAAAAAACAAAGCAGAATGGGAGGAGAGAGAGAGAGAGATAAATCTAGGGACTTGAAACAAGCAAAACTTTAAGAAGAAAAAAATGAAAAAATAAATTTGCATTTTTAGGTGTAAAAATAATGTAAATAATTTTTACATTATCAGATCACAAAAAATAACTATAGATAATTTAATATAAAAAATAAGAGTAGTAACTTACTTCCTCCGTTCACTTTTACTTATCTACTTTGAACTTTTCACGCCTTTTAAGAAATAATAATCGTAGTATGTATTTTACCATATAATCCCTAATAATGATAGTATTTCAAAAAATATTGGAAATGAGTAATTAATGATAAGGGTAAAACAAGAAAAAAAATATTTTTTTTTTGATTTGCTAAAATGGACAAGTAAAAGTGGACGGAGAAAGTAAAAATTATGACAGATTACTTGTTATAATAGGTTAAAATATATTGAAAATGTAAAAATTGTTTATGACAAGCTTTGAAAAAAGTTTGAAACCGGTGAAAACTATTTGTAATAAGTCAATAAACAAAGTTAATGAAGCAAAGACAAGACCATGAAATTAGGGTTGGCTGCTGTCTGCTGTAAATGTAGAAATTAAGAGAGAGAAATGTAACATAGGAATATAACAAATGCATACAAAAATGGCCATTGTAATTAGGAAGCTAAGCTTATTTAAGGTGAATTATATATGTAGTGTTGGGAATCAAAGAGTTTGAATACAAACCGGCAAATGCTTTGATTGAAGAGCTCTGGTCTGGTAAGAAATTAACACAGTAAAAATATATGAGAGATAAAGAGAATGAATACATGGATGTTGGTCATTTTAGTGTCTGATTCAAGTGTCGATCCTACAAGCTTTGGATCAACCTCTTACATTACTGTTCACACTTTTTTATCTTTCATTTATCTATATCGCAGTAACGATAAGATTATTTTTGTGTGATTTATAAGTCATTCAGGAGCGGATGCATATTTGTTGAAGCGGTGTCACGCAATACTGTTTTGTCAGAAAATTTTACTAAATTTATGTATTATACTGTACGGAAACAGATAAGTAGGAAAAAATGACACTTGATTTTGCTCTAAAAGGTCAAGGTTCAAATCCCAACTAGCACATTTTTTTTTTGCAAATATTTTAAGAGAGCATTTGTGGTTAAAAATTATGATGAAGTAAGATTGAACTTAGGACCTTTTCTAACTTAAGACTCAACAAAACCAATAAACTAAGGTTATTCCTTGTCTAAAAGTATGATAATCAAAGTTATATTTCAGTTCTTCTATATATTCCGACACCGCTTACAAATATTCCTGTGTACGCCCCTGAGGTCCATCGGTTTCAGTAGCAGAGTCAGAATTTTCACCAAACGTGTCAAAATATAAAAAAAATTAGATATACTGAAAAGTTAAAAGGAATTAACATATAATAAATATACATAGAATAAACAAATTTATAGCAATATAATATAATTTTCTGGCGAAGGGGCGTTGATTGACTCCCTTTAATTTCGTTGAATACGGCTCCGCCACTGATCGTTTCAAGTAGTAGAACTAGCTACTAATATTTATATCAGAATAAATTGCCTAAATAACACCCCTTTACTCCTTAGTATGCGTTCTTGACGTCGAATCCTGCATAAACGCCAGATAACTCGGACTCCAAATTGTATTTTATCTACACTACTGTGTCCAAAACATCTATAGTATAATCTAACTGATTATAATATTTTCTTTTTGAATTTAATATATAACACCAATGTAAAAAGATTTATTAATGTATTCTGACATGTCGTAGCAGATTACCGATCTTATTTTCTAGTTTATTAGTCTCGCTCATTGTGTACGATACCTGTAATTATCTTCTAGGCTATTGTTAGGAGTTAAATTCTATTTTTTAATGTGATCATGTAAAGCTTGTTATAAAAAGGTGAATATATAACTACTTATCAATTTGGCTTGATGGTGTTAAAATTTGTATTAAAATGACCGTTAAAGATTGTGATTGAATAGCAAGTAATCTCTTATTTTTACTTAAAAGTCTCATGTTTGAGCCTTTGATATGAAATTGGATTAGTAGGAAACATTTTATCGCTATAGTAAAATATTCCGGTGCAAATCCGAAATAATTAAATTTCAAAATAAATATCGAACACCGCATGAAAAATGGACAGCGAAGTGTAACTGTTTATAATATTATTGAGACATTTCTTTTTCTCTTTTACTATTCTTTATGTAAATGGATCCAACTTACTGTTCACTAGTCACTTTTCACCTTTCTGGCTTTTCCATTCTCCTTCTGTTTGGGTGCATGTGTTAAATCATACGTGTGTGTGCCTGCCTCGTCTTTGCTACTGCTATTTGTCAACTCAACTAAGCAATCATTACTTATAGTTGTACTAATACTAAGATGGCATTACTTTTAAATTTGGAAAAAAAAATTGAAAATTAAGTTTAAAAACTCAAAATAATCTCATGTGTTGCAAAATTCTACTGTTGGAAGTTATTTTCCGAATTAAAGCTTCATTAGTTCCCCAGAAATAATCTTCTATAATAATCATCTGTCATTTGAATGAAAATAATTTTACAAAAATCTCGATTATATTTTGATGGCATCCTCAAGTGTGAAAAGATCATCTAATTAAAATAATATTTATCTATATCTATCTATATATTATAAAACATGAATACGGTATCGGTTTACAAAAATAACCTTAGAATATTAAGCATAATAACTCATAAAAAAGGATATAAACCGAAATTCTAGATATTAGTCTTATAATCCTGTTAGTTTTAGGACATAATACTACATAATATATTAAAGTAATACTATTTTTTATTGTTCCTAGAGTCGACTAATATACGTAGAATCTCGATTATACATTATAGAGTCGACTAATATTTTATAATATTCTAAAGTCGACTAATATTCAACTAGAGTCGACTTTATATTATACATAATTTAATATGAAGAATATTAGTCGAATTTAGAAGCTAATGTTTAATATTTAAGATTTTAAAATTAACAAAATTCTATTTATTAAATTCTTATTATAAATATGTAGGAAGGTTTAATAAAATCAATTTCATAAAAATCTTCCGTATTGGAAATACATTACCACTCCATAATGTCCAATATCCACAAAAAAGTAATATTAAATGGACTGCATAAAGAGTTAAAATTGAGAAAAAAATACCCCCATGATAATGTATTTTTATATTATATTTGAACTATGTTCCTACTCAAATAATATTTTTTTAATTAATTTTTCGTGCAATATTAAAAAATATCCAATTATTATACAACAACTAAGAAATATTTAAGAATATAAATATGTGAGAAAGAAGGGGGAAAATGATTGGTAAGAGTCAATACCACTAATGATTTTACAAACATAAAGATCTAAATGCGAAATGTCAGATCAATCCTTTAGTCTTTGAAAATAAAATTTATGATGGACAAAATTATAATTAAGAATGAATATTCAAAACAAGAGGTGAACTAATATTAAGATCTGAATCAATATAGAATAAAATATTTTTATATTAAAGCTAAATAATTAGATCTTTTAATTAATTATTTAGCAAGAGAATCCAATTCAATTATTTTTTAAATTCATGAGTAAAATTCTTCTTTGAGTTTAAATTTTTTTAAGGTACATAAATTTATTCCATAAAAAGAATATTACAACATAAATTTAAAAGGTTAGTATATTATTAAGAATCAAAATGTTATATAAGTGTTTGAGGAAACACGATCAAAGCTAAATCCGAAACAAGAATAAGTTTTCAAGACTATATTGTAAAGAGTCAACTCTGGTATAACAGGATTATTCTTTGTAGATACCTCTGGTGGAATTGAAATAATATTTCTATGTCATGCATTACTTGCAAATATCATATCAAGAGACATGACACTATTAACAATAATAGCAAGTGATGTACCAATAACGATTTTATTGTGAGGCCATCCACTTTAGATTTGATATATATTTTTAAATAATTTAAATAACCATCGCAAATTTATAAGAAAAGTAAAATTGATAAAATGGGATGAAGTGCGTATGGCTAAGTGTCAAACGGTCGAAATAATTGCCCGGAGTTCTAGATATATATTGGATATTAATGAACCATTTGGTGGAAATTAATGGTTTGGGAGGTGATTTCTGTCAAGTACTACAAGTAGTTCTAAAATCGAAAAAAACATAGACTGTAAAAGCTAACTTGCCAAAGTTATACTTTTGGCCTTAAATGAAAAAGATTCAACTCACAAGAAATATAAAGTAAGAACATATCAAGATTCAATGTCTTGTTGCTTCGTGTCGAAAATGAAGAAGAGCATCCAATAAAAGATGATTTGGTTCTTCCTGAACACTTGGTTATCAACTCCAATGGTAATAGTAGTGCATTTAATAAGGGAAATATTTCTATCATTAGATTAAAACGCAAATTGTGCAAATCGCATGATAAAATTAAACAGATATCTTAACTAGCAGAAATGAATATGTTGATCAACTAAATAAAAAGTGGATTGCAAAATTTTATTCTAAAAACAAAATATTTTTTAATTTTTGAATCAGCAGAAATGATACAAATAATTACTACCAAGAAGATTATACTTAAATACTTTAATACCAAATGGCCTTCTACCATACATGTTTGTTGTCAAGGTTAATATTTTTTTTACGTATTTTAGTGTCACCGTATATATATAATAGACTAAAAACATGCCTGTCATGTGAAAAATTTATATAGGTTGATTTGAAGAAAAATATGTCTGTCATGCTACTGAAAACTTAGATACGCCGAATAACTTATGTAATAGCGTACAGATGGTATATAGAAGTTTTCACAATAACGTCATACATGCAAAAATTATGATACTGGTCAATGTACTTCTAAGTATAATTTTATCCCGAGTTCAACTTTCGTCTTCCGAAACTAAGGAATATCCTTTTAAATTTTTCCTTTTTAGTATGTTTATGTTTTGCAAATATAATAAATATACAAGGACAAACATCCTTAATATTGGACAATATTTACTACAATATATTTTCTTACAAGAACAACAGTATGTTGCACTTTCAATAAGGATATCAAGAGTTTTGGTTTAGGCAGAGCAACCAAAGCATTACGAGGAAACATACACACAAAAAAATATTATTCACAAAGAAGCGCTCGTTAAGATACCATTACATTAAATACTTTTAAACTATAATAATAATTATCTAATATGACAAAATTGATCATTTGTGTAAGTTTTGATGCTTTCCTTTTATTTTAAATTCATGTATTATGCTAATGTAATAATATTTTTCGGCATTTAGAGGATTGTTGTATTATTATACATAAAATTACTTTCATTAATTAAATTTTATTATTTTTTCATATAAATAAATATTTAAACCATCACGTGACATTATTAACGTGCAACGCACGTTCATAGATACTAGTAATATACTAAAAGAGCATCCGGTGCACTAAGCTCCCGCAATGCGCGGGGTTCGGAGAAGGGCGGGATCACAAGGGTCTATCATACGCAGCCTTATCCTACATTTTTGCAAGAGGTTGTTTCCACGACTCGAATCCATGATCTCCTGGTCACATGGCAACAACTTTACCAGTTACGCCAAACGGCCAAAGCTCCCCTTCAATATTTATAATACTACATAATCAATTTTTCGATCTCGGAGAATAAATGATTCAGTATATTTTTGGGGGATTTGCATCTATACCCGCCTTTTGGGTCACGTTTTAACTTGTGTCTGCTTTGCAAAAAAAATTACAAGCGTACCCACTTTTTGCGTAACTTCAGCATACGGGGCTGAAGTAGCAAAGACAATCACACAAAACTTCAGCATTCTAGTAGACGGGCCTGAAGTAGCAAAGGCAATACGCTGAAGTTTTTTTTGTCCTGGATAAAATGCTGAAGTTAATTATTTCATTTGTAAAAATTTCAGCACTAAAATAACTGAAGTTTTTTTGTCCTGGATTCATTAGTTTTGTCATAAAACTTTTTCAAAAACTTCAGCAGAAGATCGATGCTGAAGTTATTTAGTTCATTTATAAAAACTTCAGCACTAAATAAGCTAAAGTTTTTTTTTGTCCTGGATAAATTTTTTCAAAAACTTCAGCAGAAGATGCTGAAGTTATTTAGTTCATTTGTAAAAACTTCAGCACTATATAAGCTGAAGTTTTTTTGTTCTGGATTCATTAGTTTTGTCATAAAGCTTTTTCAAAAACTTCAGCAGAAGATGCTGAAGTTATTTAGTTTATTTGTAAAAATTTCAGCACTATATAAGCTGAAGGTTTGAAAAATCTTTCTAACATTCTAGATAAATAATCATCTTATTCTTTCATAGTGTATCACTACTATAAAATAATCATATTGGCAACAGTATCTAAATCATAAATTTTGAAAACAATAAACGTGAAAAGAACAGAATTACGTGGAAATATTCACAAATTATTGTCTACTACCTTACTTAATTATTTATAATTTATTTTTAAATAATTTGATAAAAATACTTATGGCAATCATCCCCTGAACTGAAGTTTCATAGTAGCACCAACAACAGCAGAAGAAAGAAGAAGAAGAAGAAGAAGAAGAAGAAGAAGAAGAAGAAGAAGAAGAAGAAGAAGAAGGAGAAGAAGAAAACGAAGGAAGAGAAGGAGGAGGAGAAAGGGGGTTGAAGTTGTTTAAAAAGTGGGTACAAGTTAAAACTTTAAAAGAAAATGGGTATAGGTTAAATGGGGGCGACCAAATAAGGCGCCCCGTGCAATTTTATCTATAACTTTTTTATAATTTGAAACAAAAAATGACCTTGCAAATATCTTTTGTGTTTTATTTTCTGATCTCTTATATTGTAAACCTTATATTACAAAAGAATTGTAATTTGCCATATCAATGCATAATCGGGTCAATAGTAAGAAGTTATGCTGAACCATTTCTGTCCGAAATTATATTGTTACACCTATCGACCATTATTACAGTCAAATATTTTTGTAACAACCTCGTTTGTTCCAAAAAAAAATTGGCTGCTATAATGAAATGTTATTATAGAGAACATATATTATAACATAATATAATATTCGGTTCCGACAATAATTTTTTATAATAAATACTATTATATAAGAATGTTGTTATAGAGAGGTATGCATATATATTATTTGACTCATATTTGATGAGATGGATTTGGCTACTGAACGAACAACTAGAGATCCAAAGTTTAGGTAAATATTTATGAAACAATTAATGGCATATAAATGGTGATATTTTCCATCTCATCATCAAATGAATCATCCTATGATATGCCTGAACCCTAACGGAAATTGTCATATAATTTTCATTGATAGAGATTGCACAACTTGAGAAATAGTCTTAGGACCACAACATAACTAAAAAATCCAAAAAGTAAACAAGGGAGAGAGAGGTACACACGTGCATTGTTCTTTAGGAATATTTGATAAAACTACTGGCAATTGAGAGAAAAAGAAGAAACAACAGGTTATGGAGTTTGGTACATGGAACATTAAATACTTGGCAATATTTGGCTGCTCTCACTGACCACCATAGATAGATAGATAGCTTTTACTACATTTCAACTTTTTTATAGTACTTATTTCTAGTTTATTGATTGTCCCACTTGTTTGTTTTTTACCTAGATAATATCCCTCCTTTCAAAAAACCCTTAGATAACTATGTAGACTGCACTTTTTTGTATGTTCAAGTTTTCAACAATAACAATAAACCAGGTGTAATATCACAGCTAAGATGATGGGAGAACAGTGTATACCAGAGGCGGAATTAGGGTGGCGGAAGGGTTCATCCAAACCTTTTTCATCGAAAAATTACATTGTATATATAAGTTCAAAATTATTTTTATACATAAATAGTAGATGTTGAATCCCCTTAGCATATTCATATATTTACTTTTTAATATTTCGAAATCTCTTAGTAAATTTTTTGACTATTGGTGTATACGCTGACCTTAACCTTACCTTATCAAAACGGAGAGGCTGTTTCCGGTATTCAAAATTCAATGATATCAGACTAATCTAGATTTGAATATAATATACTAAGGGGATACAATGCAAATATTTGCACCTTATGGCTAGTAGTGGAGGCAGGATATTTTCCAAGGATCAAAAGTATATATATATATATATAGAGAGAGAGAGAGAGAGAATGTGATTTTTTGGCGAAGGAAATTCGAAAGAATCACCTTCCGCTCCTCTAACCCTCCTCTACGGCTATAACCTTTTTGAGGTCACTTTCTAAATTTTATCTCTATTAGCTCAATGAATTAAATTTCGCCTTTAAAAAATAATTAGATGATTTTTTTAGAATACAAATTTAACCTTTTGTGGTAGCACGACAAATTATAAATAGTGTCCTCAAAATAGGCCGTTTGTGCAAATTGTATGGGTTAAAATCTGCCCAAGGATATTCGACACGAAGTGGTATTACCAAAAGTAATTTGGTCGAGATCGACTAGTAAACAATAGGACGCACCGTCGAGCAGTCAATCATGGCCGAGGTCAAGTATCAAAAGGGGCAGTAACGTCTAGTTTAGTAGCAGGATCTTTAAGAGAATATCCCGTTGAAAATTCTCTATACTTGTACTTTTAAGGTTAATTGGGGGCATGACCCTTATAAATAGAAAGAGAGATAAGGTGAAAGACATGTAATATTCTCTAATAAGAACATTCTTCAAAAAACATATTTTCTCTAGATAGAATACAAACATTACCTTTCTAAAGAGATTTGATTGTCTTTTATTCCACACCTTTTCCATCAGATCCGAGAAGGGTCTTAATATTCTAGTATTTTGTCTATCATTCATCATTGTTAGAAGGAGAAATCATCCACCCCATTCAATATTGGGTTAACCATTCTCCTTATCTACTTTAACACCATTTATTACTCCCTCCGTTTCATATTAAATGAGGTACTTTCCTTTTTAGTCTGTTCCAAGATAAATGACACATTTCTAAATTTGAAAATAATTCAACTTTAAACTCTTTCATTTTACTCATTTACCCTCAATGAGAAGCTTTTATAGCCACACAAATATTATGGTCTCACAAACTTTTTACCCCTTAAGCTTTTAAGACCACAAGTTTCAAAAGTCTTCTTCTTTTTTCTTAAACTCCGTGCCGAGTCAAACTACCTCATATAATATGAAACGAAGGGAGTATTATTTATTACTTGATATTCCCTTTTCACTAATGGTCTTGAAACATTAAATGCATGTTGCATTTAATCTTCTTTTAACGCTGCTCTGCATTATTTATATTAATCGATTATAGATCTGAAGTTATTATCATTAACTAGGTTTAACCCTTCATTATATAAATTCA
The DNA here is from genome assembly GCF_000393655.2 of Nicotiana sylvestris. NCBI lineage: Eukaryota > Viridiplantae > Streptophyta > Magnoliopsida > Solanales > Solanaceae > Nicotiana > Nicotiana sylvestris. The sequence continues at coordinate 155,464,618 of NC_091067.1, forward strand.
ATTTGTTTAATCAAAGATCTATATTTTTTTGTCAAACAATTTGGCGCCGTATGTGGAGATTTCCTAGTTAAAATTTTAGTTTCTTCTAGTTCTATAACTAACACAAAAAAAAAATGCAAAACCCTCACTCTCCTGTACACACAGATCTAACATGGCAGGTAACGAGGAAGAAAGGATGAAGCAGCGGCCAATCTCACCACCAACCTCTTAAATACCATCAACAAAGTTTCTGAAACGAAGGATGAAGATGTAACGCCAAATGCCTCTCCCAGGTGGAGTGGCTCAACCCTCCCTCATTGTAGTATCACATCGTCCCACGGTAAAGGGGCTTCCACGTCCACAACGGAAGAGGCGCCACCAGCAGTAAAGAAACTATTTGAGGTTAGGCTGACAAACATGCTGATCGACATCCTCGACAAGCCCGCCCAAAAAGCAATAAGAGAAAATGCAAGGACTTGCGTTGCATCAATAACGGTCGAGCATCACGACCCTCTCCCTCCAATAACAAGTATCACTCACAATATTAGTAATGCAGGTGACGACACCTTCACAACCATTCTGAAGAAGATGGAAGAAATGGAAAACGAAAATAAAATGCTTCGAGACCAAATGAAAGAGCATCAAGAAAGGGTAGACAAAATATCGGGTGCCCCAAAACTCTTACCAAAAAGAGATGCAGGTCGGTTCGTGGAACAACCTTACAGTAATGAAGCCTCCCCTCATGCCATACCCAAGACCTTCAAAATGTCGCCTTACTTAAAAATATATGACGGTACAATCGACCCTGAAGATCATGTGACTCACTACGTCACCTCGGTAAAGGGAAATAATCTCGTCAAAGAACAAGTATCCTTCATCATGTTGAAAAAGTTCTGCGAAACCCTCACTAGAGGCGGGTTTACTTGGTATTCACAGCTGCTCGGGTGCTCCATTGAAACATTCGAAGAGATGGCTGACAAGTTTGTAACGGCCCTTGCCGGAGATAAAAAGGCGGAGGCAAGGGTGAACAATATTTTTTCCATCAAACAATCACCTGGAGAGGGATTGAGGGACTTCCATGCTCGATTTAACCGTGTAAGGATGGCCTTACCAAATGTATAAGAATGCATGGCTATAGCAACTTTCCAAAACGGGTAGAACATAAACAGTTCAAGGGCAACCAGAAAGTTGTTGAGTCAGCTTATGAAATATCCCCCAACCACTTGGGATGAAATACACAATGCCTATTATGCCAAAATTCGCGCTAACAAAGACGACCCAACGGTTGACCTCGGTACAGGTCGAGTCCAAGAAAGACCAAAGGAATGATGCTAGAAGATATCTTACAATTCCACGACCCAACCGAGAAAGGCATCAAGCATATATCAGGGGCGCCATCATGCCCCCAGCCCATCACGAAGAAGGTACATCTAGGCCAAGGATAGGAACTCACCAGAGCGAGAGAGGTATGTCCCCTTTATTTTATGCTCACAATTTTTGTGTGTCATCTTCGGAAATAGTCTACGCATTGGAGAAGCTCATCCCAAAAGTGAAGTGGACACAAAAGATGAGGTCTAACCCAAGCACCACAAAGTCAAACGCCCTCTGGGAAATCCACCAGAAGCAAGGTCATAAAATCGAGGACTGCATCACTCTAGGGTAGGAGGTCGTGAACATGCTTCACCAAGGGCACTTGAAAGAGTTTCTGAGCGACCGAGGAAGGTCCAACTTCGCCCGAGGACATGAAAAACACCAGGGGCCACCAAAACCACCCTCACCAACTTGCACCATCCAAATGATCATCGGAGGCGGCGATGACTCATTGATCAATAGCGTAAAGTTCACCACGACCCCCAAACTCAAACAGTTGATCACTCATGAACGGTGCAACGAATTCAAAGAAAGTATTATCTTCGATAAGTCAGATACCCACGGTTTGGTTTTCCCTCACTATGATGCTCTTGTTACCACTTTACGAATATTAGATACAGATGTAAAGTGCATTATGGTGGACGATTAGAGCAGCACGTGCATTATCCACCCTCAAGTACTTGCACAGATGAAACTCGAGGATAAGATAGTACCACGTTTCATCACGCTAACCATTTTTAACAATGCAATTGAACGAGCATCTGGAGAAATCACACTCCCCGTCTTGGCCGGCGATATCACTTTGGAAACCATATTCCACATCATGGGCGAGGACATGGCGTGTAACGCCATAATAGGTCGACCCTAGATACACACCATGAAGGGAATCCCCTTCAACTTGTACCAAGTTATCAAATTTCCCACCCCATGGGGAGTGTTTAGCATACGAGGAGAACAATGCACATCCCGAGAATACTATTGCATCGCCTAGGATTGCACGTACACCCAACAAATTAAGGGAAAAGCAAAAGAGACATAACAATTAATAGGGTCGAGGTCGAGCAGTGATGAAAGGGCAGACGTCATCATAGACCCCAAAACAATAGAGGCCACGGGATCAACCGTAGATGACCTCGACCCCGTCCAACTTGATGATAACGACCATAGTAAGAAAGCCTATATCAGCCACAAGCTTCAAGAACCAGGTAAATTCCATCATTTCTTGACTAACAACGCAGACTTTTTGCTTTTTCCCATGCATACATGCCATGTATCTCGAAGGAGGTCACGACACATAAGTTGAACGTTGACTTATTCTACCCCTAGGTAAGGCGAGTTAGGGGAAAGTTTAATTTCGCAATAAACGATGCAGTCCGCGAGGAGGTTGAATAATTACTAGAAAATGGCTCCATCAAGGAATCAAAATACCCCTAATGGGTCGCCAACATGGTCATGGTGAAAACGAAGAACGGAAAATGGCGGATGTGCATAGACTTTACAGATCTGAACAAAGCATGCCCAAAAGTCTCATCCCGCTACCCCATATCGACCAGTTTATTAACACAACAGCCGGGCATGAATTGCTGAGTTTCTTAGATGCATACTCAGGCTATAACTAGATCCTCATGGAAAAGAAAGACCAGAAGAAGACCACATTCATTACCACCAATGAACGTATTGCTATAGGGTGATGCCTTTTGGACTGAAAAATGTGGGGGCAATACCAAAGGTTGGTGACAAGAATGTTTAAAGACCAACTCGACAAGACCATGGAGGTTTACACATACGATATGTTGGTCAAGTACAGAAGGAAAGAAGATCACATCGACCACCTAAAAGAGGCCTTCGACATACTTAGGCGATATGGGATGAAACTAAACCCTGAGAAATGTGCGTTCGGCGTAACCTTAGGGAAATTCTTGGGTTTCTTAGTATCACAAAGTGGAATCAAAGTCATAGAGGGAATATCAAAACACTTAACCAGCAATAAACAGGTTTATAAGTTGACCGGCCGCATCGCCGCCTTGTCGAGATTCATCTCGCAATCATCTGACAGGTGTCGTAAGTTTTTCGGAGTGCTCAAGAAGGACAACGGTCTCCTTTGGACTTTCGAGTGCGCTAAAGCCCTGAAGGAGTTAAAGGCTTGTTTATCATCACCACCATTGCTTGCCAAAGCAGAACCTAGGGAACGTCTCCTCGTCTACCTCACCGTATATGAAGTAGCGATGAGTGCAGTTCTCGTCTGAGAAGACAAAGGTACGTAATCTCCCATCTATTACATTAGAAAAACCTTAATCGACAACTAGAAGTGGTACCCTCGCCTAAAAAAACTAGCACTGGCCTTAGTCATAGCTTCACGAAAGCTTAGACCCTACTTCCAGTGCCACCCCATCTCGAGAGTCACAACTTCCCCCCTAAGAAGTATTTTGCATAAGCCCGAGTTATTAGGAAGGTTAGCTAAATGGGCCATAGAATTAAGCGAGCATGATATCACATATCAACCGCGGACGGCGATAAAATCGTAAGTCCTCACCGACTTCTTCGTCGACTTCAGCACGAAAATAATGCTCGAAGTCAAAAAAGAAGCCGCCCACGCTTCTCCGCAAACACGATATCGATGGATTTTGTACACCGACGGTGCTTCCAATGCGTTAGGGTTCGGACTAGGACTGGTGCTCGAGGTCCCGACAGGCGAAGGAATTTGCCAGTCCATAAGGTGCCCGGATATGACTAACAATGAGGCCGAGTATGAGGCCGTAATTGTAGGATTAATGCTAGCACTCAAGTATAGGGCAAGGTGGGTTTTCCTACGCTGTGACTCTCAGCTCATTGTTAACCAAGTCATAGGGACTTTCTAGGTCAAAGAGCAAAGGTTGCAAAAATACCAGGCCGAAATCTGCAAATTACTGCCCGAGTTTGATGAATGATAGCTCGACCAAATCCCTCGGGCACAAAACACCGAGGCCGACAGCCTCGCCAAATTAGCGGCAGCCACTAAAAGCATAACCGACGAAGGAGACATGGTCACCCTACTCCACTTATCGATAAATCAAATTGAGGTAAGGACTATAATTCTAACCTGGGACTGGCGCAACCGTATTGTTACATACTTACAGGATAGCGTGCTATCAGATGATAAAAAGGAAGCCAAGAAACTTCGGTTGTAAGCGGCCAGATACAACATCATTCGCAATGATCTATACAAAAGGACGTACGACACCCTCTAGCAAAATGCTCAGGCCCGAATCAAACGCGGTGCGTCCTAAAAGAAGTCCCCGAAGGCCACTTTGGGGTTCATTCCGGCAACCGAGCTCTTGTAATATGCCTCATACGGATAGGTTATTACTGGCCTACTATGAAAAAGAGGCTACAGACTTCGTGAAAAGATGCGAGCAATGCCAAAAATATGCCCCAATGATCCACTAAGCAGACAAGCACCTCCACTCGGTCACTTCCCCTTAGCCTTTCATCAAGTGGGGGATGGACATTGTCAGCCCCCTCCCCGTAGGACGAAGTAACGTACATTTTCTTTTGGTTTTAACCGACTATTTCTCTAAATGGGTAGAAGCAGGAGCATTCACTCAAATAGGCGAGTAGTAATTGATTGCCTTCATATGGAAAAACATAGTGTGCCGCTTCGGCCTCCCCAATGAGATCAACTGTGACAATATACCCTAATTTACTAGAAAAAAAGGTTGCCGAATTTTTCAAGAAGTGGCATATAAAAAGAATACTCTCCACCCCATACCACCACATGGGCAACGGGCAAGCAGAGTCCTCCAATAAATCAATATTGAACATCATGAAGAAAAGGCTCGAGGACGCCAAGGGACTATGGCCAGAACTACTGTCAGAAGTGCTATGGGCATACCGCTACAATGCCAAAAACGAGCACAGGAGAGACGCCCTACTCGTTATTCTATGGGACTGATACAGTAATACCAGTCGAAGTCAGAGAGCCCAGTTTGAGATACTCCTATGAGAGCGGTTCGAGGAACAATGAAAGTAGAAGGTAGGACCTCGACTAAGTCGATGAATAGAAAGATATGGCCTACATAAGGATGATCACACAAAAACAACAGTTAAAACGCTACTATAACAAACAGGCCAAGGTCAGACGACCCAAATTCAGGGACTACGTGCTCAAGGCCAAAATACAAGCAAGCAAAGACCCGCGGGAGGGCAAACTGGGAATGAGTTGGGACGGCCCATACAAAATTGCAGCAGCAGCAAACAAAGGGTCATTTCAACTAGAAAAAATGGAATAAAAACTGCTACCGAACAACTGGAACGTCGTCCACCTCAAGTACTTCAACTTTTAAGAACAAGCATCCTCCAAGTCATACTCTTTTTTTCTCGCTTGAGTTTTGTCCCAATTGAGTTTTCTCAAGGAGATTTTTGACGAGGCGATAAGGGAGACACTCCAAGTCGAAGTACGGATGGAAGAAGGCCTCGGACGGCCAATTCATCGCCCAATCTCTCGACATATCTCCAAGTCACCTAATGAAGGGACTAGATAGACCGGGACTGGAATTCCATCCCCCCCCCCCAAAAATGTAAATTTCTCCAAGTATGAGCAAAGCATAAATGTACGTTCACCCATGTTTCCAGAAAACCATTGCCTTAGTACCTACTCGGCCCACAACCATAATCAAATAAATTGCATTTGACCTCATAATATTACATTCGACTTTGTTCGAATAAAATTACTGTTACACCCAAAACCTAAAGAGGCGTGATCGGTACCCGGTGCCATACTCGGCTCGAGTGTACCACTCTGTAACTGTAAACTATGGAGGGGTAACCCTCAACTTAGGCCGATGAGGCCATATTCTGAATCGTCTGAAAATAACATCTCTCTCATATGTGGGGTAAACATACCCAAAAGCTATATATATATATATAACTGTGCAGGCCGACGAAGCCGCCATGAACATCTAATGATATATAAAATATACAGGACTTGTCTACAAGCCTCTAGAAATAACTGAATTGTACCATGGTCGGGACAGGGCTTCAACCTACCCATCAAACATGTATAAATAAAATGGACTCCAAGGTCTAGACCTGGTAACTCCAAGGAAGTGGTGCTTACCAACCAAGCTGATGTTTGCTTCTATCTTCTAGGAGGGTCTGTCCAACTGTCAATGAGGACCTGCCGGCATGAAATGCAGCATCCCCGGCAAAGGGGACGTCAGTACAAAATAATGTACCGAGTATGTAAGGCAATAGAATAACTGAAAGTAACTGGGGGTCAAAGATAATTTGAGGATATGTTTACCTGCTGATAGTGACTCAACTCTCTCAATATAGTAAGTAAAATAGTTGTCCAGCCTTATAAGGCTCGGTATGTGTAATTGCTCTGCCGTAGTAGGCTCGCTCATAGGCGCTCGGGCATACTATGCTCTGTATCTCGGCCATTCTGGGCTTGCTCATAGGTGCTCGGCCACAGTAGGCTCAGTATATAACTCACCATCTGATCAGAGGTTTCCCAATAGGGGCCTGCCCACCTAATATAGCTCGGTAGTGGTGAAAATACTGTAATACTATATATATATAGACTCTCTACTCTCTTGACTAAAAAAAAAGATAATACTTAATTGAATAGAAAGTCCCAATAAGGGAGAATACTGTAACTTATGAGACTTTTAATGCACATAAGTTCAAGAATATGAACTTCTCTTTATGTCTCATTATCAAACACATGTAGATACGAGATCATGCCAAAATGAAGGAAAGGTTTAGCCTAAACATACCTTAACTCCGTTGAGTCCTTAATACCTTCCAAGAAATTCTTTAAACAACTCAACTCAATCTACCACAACATAAGGAGATTCAATATCAATGCTGAGTAAAGGCTAAGTCCACAACTTAAACTAGTAGCTCATTTACATAAACTTGGGCAGCATCTCCCCAGTAACAAGGCCCTCCTCCAATACCATATACCACCAACAACAAGAACACAATAATAAAAACATGTATGCATCATTTTCCAACCTTATCTCCATCGCAATATATCACAGGACAGCCCACACACCCTAATCACTTCATACATAAAACGACAACAAAGTAGTAGTGTCAAACAACCTAAAAATGTAACCACAAATGACCAGCCCATCATTCTGTTATTATGTGGTGTTTCTCCACACTCTTTATCCTCCAAAACTCCATAAAACATCAGCAAAATAGACAGCCCAAAAGCAATACAAAACAACCCACAAAACAGTCCACTACAAATCTAATAACTCGAACTCACGGCTTCCGATCACCGTTCCGTGAGTTCTAACTATTAGAAAATGAATTTATCAACATTCCTTGATATTTAAAGCTTAATTCAGAAATTAAACGTTTTCGTAACTATAAAGTACCTTCCAAAACTCAAACTACAAAGAAAAAGAGAGGTGATATAGTGATACTTACATAGTACGGATCGTTCTAGTGTTATCGCTTCTTGATTTCGTACCCGGGATGTTAATCCTCTTTGAAATCCTTGGAAAAGTCAAAGAGGTGCTAGCTTGGCACCCTCTCATTGGCCCATCTTCAGATGCTTATATCTTGTTATTCAAATGTCGTATGAATGAACGGTTAAGAGCGTTGTAAACTAAATTCCAAGACATTCAATTTTGTTTATAATATGTCCCAAAATACCTCATATAGAACACAAAATATATTGCTCAAATAGCTTCAATGACTCACCTACTTGTCACCTACGCAGTCTTGCGAAATGGCAAATATCTCTTTACTCCAATGTTGTATCAACAAACGGTTTAATTTTTTAGAAAATAGACTCATATATATATATATATATATATATATATATATATATATATAGATTTGGTAGGTAGATTCTTCTAAGAAAAGCTCAGCTACATTTGACCTAAATTTCAGTATATTTATGAATGTAACTTGTGATGATCTTTGCTAACTTTTGTTCCACAACTCACTTGACTTCAAAACATAACACATTACTATAATAAGACAAAAATAACTCATAAAATAACCTCCTTATCAGTTCGAGCACCCTAGTCTCACCCCAAAAGTACATGTTATAACATTCCTAACTTGTCGACTTTCGACGAAACTTATTTTCTTCAATTGGTTTAGCTTCTAAGCCTTCCAACCCTCTTGGTACTTGCAGTCCATGATCTTAAATATTTGTAACCTCAAAGTTAACATGATTAACTTACTTTATATACTTTCAAAGATGATCTTATTTCAGAGCTTACATCAATTGACTTACGACGTACTCTCACATACGAAACTATGGGTTGTATAAATTACATTCGACCTCGTTTGAATAAAGTAACATTCGACCTCATTTGAATTAACTAAAGTGACATTCCATCTCGCTCGAATTAACTCACATTCGACCTCATTCGAAAAAAATAACATTCGACCTCGTTCGAAGGAACTAAACTGACATTCAACCTCTCTCAAATCTCACATTCGATCTCGTTTGAATTAACTAATATTCGACCTCGTTCGAATTAACTAATGTTCGACCTCGCTCAAATCGACTCACATTTCGAATTAACACCTACCGGCCCCGGCTATGTCCAAAACCAAATTCTTATGATCAAGGCGACCAAATGATAAAACAAAGGAAAGAAGCATAGAAGACCAAACAAAGAAAAGAATCAGAAACGAGCAGCGAAATAGCATTTCATACTTCAAAATATTCTTTACAAGGGCTAAACAGACGCCGAAAAAGTGTGCAAAAAATTACTAACCAAAGGAATAATTACTCGCCACCTGACCCATCAGTGCTATCTCCATCATCGCCATCGCCATCAGGATATTCATCCTCGTACCAGGAGTCCTGCTGAATCCCATCCAAATCCTCATCGCCATCTCCGCTTCCGGTATAGCAGGGTCATATCCGCAGGTGATTCGAGCTGCATGCGCCTTGGTACGAACATCCTAAAAATCGGCCTCAAGAACTTTCCCCGCCATCATCAAATCTCTGAATATATCCATCTGGGCCTCGGTGTGGATCAACTTCTCATATAAATCCCACAGAACATCAGGATGAGAAGAAGTGTGAGAGGAGGATAGCTAGGCCAACAATGGTATCTTCTCGGCCTCAAGAGCGACGATTTGGTCACCATGGTTCGAGACCTCTTTCTCTAGCCCCCTATTTTCTTGTCGAGATGCTCTTCTCTAAGTCTGGCTGTCTCTAAATCGTTTGCCCGCTCTGATTGGAGAACACGGATTGCATCTTCCAAAGCATCCGCTTTCGTCGAAGTAGCCAATCGAGCCAACTTGGCCTTCTCCAAATATGTCGTCTTCTCGGCGACATCACCACTCAAAGAAACCTTGACCAAACATTGCTCGAGCTCGTCCTGCAGAGATACCACTTGGGCCTAAAGGTTCGCACGTTGAGCCTCAACTCCCTTTCTCACTTTGAGCTCCTCTTTTTTTGTCCCCCAATGCCCCTTCAAGGATGCTGCACTTGCCGATGACCCTCATCATCTCATCATCTTTCTACTTTAGCTCGTCCCTGATGGCTTAGAAGTTTCCATTCTCACCAAACCACCTACAGATCTTGCGGTGTTTGGCGCGGTATTCGAGGTACTTCCTCTCCATCTTATTAAAAATGGCCTTGCACCTCTCTTCTCAATGAGCACTCTCAATCTCCAAAATAATGGTCTGAAAAGAAAGGAGGTAAAGAAGAAAATCGGTTAAAGTCAAAGAGTAGAGTACAAGTCACGAAAATTAAGAAGTTCAGAAAACTTACCCCAAGGGCGAGGTCGGCTATGCCCGACGACAGAGCGTCATCGTCCAACATCTCGAGGGTCTTGCGCTCCACATCGAAGCAAAACGGACCTAAGAAGGGGTCTACATCTACTATATTTACCAGTAATTCCCGATCCATAAGAACCACGGTGGTCCTTGAAGACCCATCTAACCTAACCTCAATGCGAGTAAACACCTCGCTCAGCAGCCGGACCTCGTCAGGATCTAGAGTGGACCCTGTATCATAGCCGCCCTGAGTATCTCATTCGCCTCTCTTATGAGTAGACATGGGGGAAACGCCGACTGGCCTCGAGGATGATGGCCCATCGCCCATGACTTCCACCAACTACATGCCAACTCAAACCCCAGCCTTAAGCAAAGGCATGCCTTCTACGACCCCCTTTGATAGCGGGACTTCAGACGGCGGGTCAGCGTCTCTTTCCAATATGGAAATGGTCGGCTCATGATCATCCCTCAAAGAATCCACTACTCGGATTGTTTCGTCACATATATCCACCGACCTTCTTTTGCGAGGAATTAGATCTCCCCCACTCGACGACAATTCATCTATTAAGTGCAGCATGGGAAAGCTAGAGTCTCTACTGTTGAGGCCGCCGGCGGTCGACTAGGTTTAGTCAAAGCTGGAGGCCGAGCAGAAGTGGTCGGCTGGGTAGGCTTGTCCGCAGTGGCAGCAAGGGCAGATCCAGTCGTAGTACTTATTTGGCGAAACGCAGAAGTAAGGGCCCTCGACCTCCTCGAAGCTCTCTGGCCTAACAACAAAAAAAAGGTTAAGAGGTCAACCCCCACAATATGATAAGAAGAAGTCGACCAGAAGGTGGCAACAACAAAAACTTAAAGCAAATAACTCACCAGTCGATGAGGGCTTGGGCCCAAACTTCTTGTGGAAGGCCGACCATTCACGAATTTCCACCATTTGGGGAAAGACCTGGCTAACCCAGTCGTGAATGTCTACAACCAATGGAGGAGGCTCGGCCTCGGCTTGACAAAGAAAAAAACATAATGGTTACGCTATGGCAAAAACAAGCAAAATAAACACTTAGCAGAGATACTTAGGGGCATAATTCCACGCCTTAGGAAATCCATTGGCAATTGTCACTACGTCTTCAGTCTTGACGCAGAAGAAATTTAGCCAGAACCGAAGATTTACTTTATCGTCCATCTTCACTACAAGGCCTTACTTCTACGGTCACGAAGATATAACATCGCCCCCTTATGGAAACGGACGTAAAGAGATGCATTAGGTGGCGAAGAGAGATTCTCGGCCAGCCAATTCCGCGTACTTTGTCAGCATGAGGAAGAGTTTGTAGATGTAAGAGGAAAGCTGGGTCGAGCAGACGCCGTAGTAGCGGCATAATTCCTCCACCAATGAGGGAAGAGGAAAAATATAGCCCGCGTAGAATGGCTATGCGTAGAATACATAATATCCAGGGGCGGTGACTCTGTACTACATCACAATCGGCCGGGACCAGGTCGATGTGGGCCGGAATTTTGAAACTTAGCCCTGAAGTTAGCAAGGGCAGCCACATCCATTTCAGATTCCACAGCTTCAAGGTCATCCTCGGTCTGCTTTAAGAAGTCCGACTTAGACTTCTCGTTGCGAGGAATTATTTTCTCTATCGTAAGGAAGCTTTTATCTTCTGCAACAATGGCAGACCCATCGTCATGAGGAGGCATGCTCACCGCTAAGGGAGCCAGGTCAGATGCCCCCCAGAATTAGAAGATGTATTAACCATCTTTATTTGTTATATATGAAGAAGATGCAAACAAAAATGAGGTATGAGTAGAGAAGTTATCAAAATCGGTGAAAGCAGGGATGCAAGGATGAAGTAACGAAAGCAAGAATACTAAATGAAGAAGGAAGAAAGAGATAAAGATTCAATATTTGAAAACACAAAGGATCAGGCAAAGGGTCTTTTATCCCTATTTATAAAAACTCAGGCACCATAATCGAGAATACAAATCGTCGATGCCCAGCACGAATATTGAAACGACAGAGGCACAGGAAACGATGCAATATATCGGGAAAATGCGTAATAATGACGCATGATGTCATGAAATCATTCTGAATCGATGTAACAGTAGGTTATGGCTCACGAAGCGCCATGTTACCATCTCGCCAAGAGCGTTACTACTCGACCTGCTCGCCTAAATCTCTCAACTACGACTAGCAAAGTCCGCTCATCGAGGTCGTTTGAGAGAAGGCCTCGATAAGCGGAGGGACTAACTGTATGGGTAAAAATCTGCCCAAGGATATTCTACATGAAGTGGTATTACCAAAAGTAATTTGGCCGAGGTCGACTAGTAACCAATAGGACTCACCGCCGAGCAGTCAATCATGGCCGAGGTCAAGTATCAGAAAGGACAATAACGGCTAGTTTAGTAGTAGGATCTTTAAGAGAATATTCCGTTGAATATTCTCTGTACTTGTACTTTTAGAGTTAATTGAGGGCATGACCCTTATAAATAGAAAGAGAAATAAGGTGAAAGACATGTAATATTCTCTAATAAGAACATTCCTCGAAAAGCAGATTTTCTCTAGATAGAATACAAACATTACCTTTCTAAAGAGATTCGATTGTCTATTACTCCACATCTTTTCCATCAGATCCGAGAAGGATCCCAATATTCTAGTATTTTGTCTATCATTCATCATTGTTAGAAGGAGGAATCATCCACCTCATTCAATATTGGGTTAACCATTCTCCTTATTTACTTTAATGTCATTTATTGTTATTTATTGCTTGATATTTCCTCTTCGTTAATGGTCTTGAAACATTAAATTAAATGCACGTTGCATTTAATCTTCTTTTAATGTTGCTCTGCATTATTCATATTAATCGATTACAGATCTGAAGTTATTATCATTAACTAGGTTTAACCCCTCATTATATAATTTCTAGTTTAATCAAAGATCTATATTTTTTTGTCCAACACAAATGCCCCGTATAAAACTTTCTCTATCAAGATTTTTTATTTCCACGCTAGAATTCGAAATATTTAATTAAGGATTGAAAAAATTCCAACGATATAATCACACTTCTTGCTAGTTGTAGGCTCCACTTTTATGATGCATTTATAGCTTAGCCATCTGATGGAGTTATATATTTGTGGAGTAGGAAAATGGATTTAATTTAAAAACAAAAAAGGATGTGGACAAGATGGATGTTTCAGAATACCCTTTATTATGAATCTCGAAAACCAGAAAAAAACAAACAAAAGGTAGCTATGAATTAGGCTTTTTGTAAGAAAAGGTTATATATGTATAAACATAATGACTTGGATCCACGGAAATTTGGATCCACAAAACTGTGAGATAAAAAAATTATCTTATATAATGCAGTTATACGACACACAAAATAAAATTTTCAAAACATGATGATGTGCAGGACTTGAAAGAATTTCCATCATTTTTGTTTGTACAAAGGACAATGAAATCTCTATAGGAGATAGCTTTCAAACAGTGACTAAAACAGTTTTGAACTGTTCATTCTTTTAAAGAACTTTTTATGCTCGAGAAATGATAGCATTTGATATATGAGTTTTACTAGACAATATAAGATTTTATCACCTAAAAATTATATTTGTCACTGTCAATAAAAAAAAATGGAATTAGCTCCTAAAAATAAGACTAGTTATCTATAACAAGAAGTTAATGTAAAAAATTTAGCATTTTAAGTCCTTGAGGGGTTGTTTGATAGGATGTATTAGAAAAAATAATATTCTACCCGTTTCAATTTAAGGGGTAAAAGCTTAAGGGGTTATAATATTTGTGTGATTATAAACGCTTCTCATTAAAGATAAAATGAAGAGTTTAAAGTTGAATTATTTCCAATTACAGTCAGGCATCTCTATAACAATATCCTTATATACACTTCACTATAAAAGCCAAGTTTTTTCGGAACCCAATTTCATGTTATGTTATAATATATATTCTCTATAACAACACTTCGCTATAATATTCAAAAAATATTCGAACAAACGAGGTTGTTATAGAGATGTTTGACTGTATAAAAATGTGTCATTCCTTTTGGAATTGATTCATAAGAAAAAAGTATGTCATTTAAAATGAAACGGAGGGAGTAAATGTATTAGCTTTGATATTATTAATCTCTTATTTGGTAGTATTTCTCAACGTATGTATATACACTCTATTCAGTACTATTTTTATACATAGCAAACCATGACATCAGCAATACCGTAATTTTTAGTGCATGATTTTTAATAGATGGATAAGTATGTATAAAGACATAACTGCTCTTCCAAAATCTTTTTCAAATCTTTTCTAAAGTATGCGGAGAGGATATTTTTGTAAACAAATATTATTTTAAAATAATTACGCATTGCATGATGTTTTTTATGCATTAAAATCAATCGATTGATAAAAATAAATCTCAGCATAACTAATCACAACATTATTAATACACCATATTCAATATTATTTTTATACACCCTGCCAAACGACCCCTAAGTGTGTATAAGTTTAATTAAATCCATTGCATCTACCCACCTTATAGCTATTTGCATGCAGAAGTAGCTATGTCTATAGATTTTTTTGCATTGAATTTTTTTCACATGATATTCACCTGCTCATAATTTGTACTATATATTACTCTTTTCAAAAGGTAAAAAGATAGACTCAATTTTTAAGCATTTATATCAGATGGCACAAAGAAAGTATAACAAGTTATGTGTCAAAAGAAGGAATTAGTAGGTGTGACTTGAGTGCTACCTTCTCTTGCTTTTGTTTCTAAAGACATTTAAGTAATCAAAATTTGAACTTCACACTTATGTAGGTTTTAGTCAATTAAAAATGTAATTAACTCATCCAAGTGATTTGTGGATTATCCAATTGATTACATGAAACCAACAAGCCCCTCCCCCTATCATTAATGTAGTGGATTTAATTACAATCAAGCTTCTTTATAGCAACTTCGTTTGTTCCGAATTTTTTTGGCTGCTATAATATTGAAGTGTTGTTATAGACGATATATATTATAACATAATATAATATTCAGTTCCGATAAAAACTCAACTTTTATAGTGAATAACTATTATATAGGTATGTTGTTATAGGGAGGTCTGACTGTAATATATATTAACAATGCTATCAATTTTTCAATTAAAATATCACTACATATACTTTAATATGTTATAATAGATCGTCCGCTTTATTATAGTTATCTTTTAGGTAATTCGATCAATATTATAAAAATATTTTTGAAGTAAAAACGTTGTGAAAGAGATACTAAAATTTTAAAATAAAAAAATCTACGCCACCGGGGGTGGAAGCTATAATTGGACTTATAGGTTCGTTTAGGGACTTAATAACCTTAATCCAAACCTTGTATTTGTATTAAGAAATTAACTTTATATATATATATATATATATATATATATATATATATATATATATATATATATATGTATATATGTATATGTATATAAAATTTATTCAGAATTTATAAGTTATCTTTTTTTTAAATTAAGAATTTACAAATTCAAAATTTTAGCTCCTCATTTGTGTACCACAATTTTATACTAGATGAACATTCAATTGGTAGTAGGGAATTCTTGTTCTTGAAATCAGTGCAATGCCAAAAAAATATGGGACAACCCTAGAAGAAGTGTTGAGGATCCATAAGCAAACCAACCAGACAGGTAGTGTGTGGACATGTTATTCTCCATTACTTAATTATTTGAATATGTTCACGTACGCCAAATTTTTTGCCTAAATTCGCCACTGACTTGTTACATTGGGCAGTCCCGTGCACTAAATATCCTGCGTTCATATAGGCATAGGTGAAACTACACTATGGTAAGGATGGTCAATTGATCACCCTTCGTCAGAAAATTATACTGCATATATAGGTAAAATGTTAGGTTTTAGAGGTATATAATATATATTGAACATCCTTTGTCAGAGATTTTTTCTATTTCTTCAAGTTTGAACACCCTAAGAAAAATTATTGTCTTCGCCATTACATATAGGGTCCAGGAAAAAACCGTACCTCAACGGGTGTGACGTAGACAGTTTACCTTAACTTGTACCAATAAAAACATAAAAAAAAGTAAAAGGTAAAATATTCATGAGGATTGGAGCAACATTGTTTCTATTCATTTGGAAATTTCCATCCCATGCATGCACGAATAATAATATTTTAATCTATTTGTAAAAATAAATAATATTTTAATCTTTTTGTAAAAATAGTAGCAAAACTTTAACGTGACGGTTG
Source organism: Nicotiana sylvestris (assembly GCF_000393655.2). Lineage (NCBI taxonomy): Eukaryota > Viridiplantae > Streptophyta > Magnoliopsida > Solanales > Solanaceae > Nicotiana > Nicotiana sylvestris. Next base: position 155,480,958 of record NC_091067.1, read on the forward strand.
GGGACAGTAAATGCAACTTTCACAGCAAGGTGAATTTACCAAGACACGAGACAATAGTCAAAGAATTTTAAATATGAATAAATAAATGGTAGGAAAAAGTAGTGAAACATTTGCGCAAATTGATGGTAACATTGTGGTCGAGTGAAACCTTTCATCGTAAACTGCTGTAAATTTCTAGTAGCAGATCTTGTAACAAAAATTACACCATTAAATCATTTAAAATACAACTGATAATAACTATCCATAATAAATAATTCAATTATAAAAAAATGTAAAAATTCTATTCAATTGTGAAAGTGTTGTACACATCATAAGCATGGACCCATGAATTATGTAGGCGGTGTTAAAAATTAAAGAAGAAGGGAATAACTAACTTCAATTATCAGACATTTAAACGAGAAATAGTCTTAATCTATTAGTTTGTTGAGTATTAAGTTAGAAAATATCTTAATCACAATTTTTAATCACAAAGGCTTTAACAAACGTTTGCAAAAAATATATGCTAGTTGAGATTCGAATATCTGACCATTTAGAGCAAAATCAGGCACATAATTAACGCAACATAAGATAATTTATGCCAAATAATGTCATTTTTTCCTACTTATTTGTTATCTCACAATATATATATATATATATATTTAAAAAAGTCGAGGAAGTGGTTAAAATGGTCTACATGTTGAACTACTTATAATATTCCTTTTTTTAAAAATTTTGCGGGTCTCTTAGACCTTTTGTTAGAGATTCATATGTTCGTAAAAAATAGAAAGTGTATGGGTCCAAATTTGGACGACCACGACTGTTGATGAGTACGACAAGCGACGAGATCCTCATAGCTCGACATCCTGCAGGGGACGACAGACGAGCGAACAAGAGACTGTACGACTTTTGCAGTGGTGTAAGTCCATTAGGGGGCATTAGGAATATTCTTCCGAATATTCTCTATGATTTGTCTTTTAGGGCTTAGAAGGGGTTTGTCCCTTGTATATATAACATAAAAACAACCTTGTAGGGGTCTCCTATTGCATTTTCCAACTAAAGTCACTCACTGTAATACTTGCTTACATAAACGATTGATGCCATTATTGTCTGAGGATTCATCTTGATAAAGTCAAGAAATATTACCCTCTGTATTCACCTTGTGTACCTTTTGTTCTAGAGATTATTATACTAAGCTAAGATTTACCCCTTCACTTTCTTTGATTGATTTATTCAAAAAGGTTCTAATATCTTTTGAGTCAAACAATTTGGAGCCGTCTGTGGGGATTTCTATAGCTGAGATTATAGTTTCGTCTAGATCTTTGAAAGAAATAATCATCTCTTCTTAGCGTCGCAAAGGCCAACAATGGAAGGAAAGGGAGAAGCAAGATTAAAGGCAATAATAGGTGTCACGAACAACCTTCTGAACTCCCTCAACGAAATCGGTAGGGAAGACAATGAAAAACGCAACGCCAAGTGTTACACCTGAGGGGGATATCTCACCCCTCCCGCATGAGGGTGTGAGTGTCTCGTGTGAGAGGGAAACTTCAACATCCGCAGTAGGAGAAGCACCGCCGGCTATAAAAAGGCTATTAGAAGAGTGGTTGACAAACACCTTGAGCAACATACTCGACAAATCCACTTAGAGGGATATCGGAGGCACAATACCCGCAGATACCGCAACTATCATCGATGAGCCAGAAACTCCACTCACAGGTAACACTCATACTGTCATTGATGCAGGTAACGATGCACTTGCATCCACCTTAAAGAAAATGGAAGAGATGGAGAACGAGAACAAAACGCTCCGCGATCAGATGAAGGAGCATCAGGAAAGGGTCGATAAAATACCAGGCGCTCCGAAGCTGTTACCAAAACGTGACGTAGGCTGGTTTGTCGAATAGCCCTACAGTGAGGGGGAGGCTCCCCACTCTATTCCGAAAACCTTTAAAATGTCATCATATTTGAAAATATATGATGGCACCACAGACCCGGAAGATCACTTAATCCACTACGCACTGCAGTAAAAGGCAATGCTCTATCGAAAGAACAGGTGCCATCGGTGCTACTAAAAAAGTTCGGCAAAACTCTGACAGGGGGAGCGCTAACATGGTATTCCTAACTACCAGCACGATTGATATCAACGTTCGAAGAAATGGCAGATAAATTCGTTACCGCTCACGCAGGAGCGAAAAATGCAGAGGCTAGGGTAAATGACATCTTCGCCGTCAGGCAGACGATATGCAAGGGACTTTGGGATTTCCTAGCCTGATTCAATAGGGTAAGAATGAACCTACCAAACGTATCAGAAGGGATGACAGTAGTGGCCTTCCAAAATGGGTTAAACAAAAATGGGTCAAAAGCAACCAAAAAGCTACTAAGTAGACTCATGAAGTACCCTCCCACCACGTGGGAAGAAATCCAAAATGCCTATTGTGCCGAAGTAAGGGCAGACGAGGATAACCTAAATGGCCCGATCCAACGACTAACATCGGTCCATACCGAAACAAGGAGAGATCGCCGCAACAATGGTCGAAGGGACCAACTATCCCGTTTCAATCGAGAAAGGCATCAACCCTATATTCGAACATCCAACTCACCTCCTCCACGACATGCAGAAGCCATGCCTCGACACACCACGCCACCTCGAAACGAAAGAGATATGCCTCCACTGTTATCTACTCATGACTTCTATGTTTCTCCTTCAAAAATAGTGTATGCGCTAGAAAAGCTCGGCACAAAGATGCAGTGGCCGCAAATGATGAAGTCAGATTCGAGCACCTGGAGGTCGAACGTTCTATATGAATTCCACCAGGAAAGAGGACACAAGACCATCGAAGACTGCATAGGTCTGCGACAGGAAGTGGTAAGAATGTTAAATCGGGGATACCTGAAAGAACTATTGAGTGATTGAGGACGGCCTAACTTCACTCACGGACGCGATTAACTTCAAGGACCTCCAAAACCACCGTCACCAGCTCGTACCATACAAATGATCATTGGCGGCGGCAACGATATGGTGATCAACCATGTGAAATTCACCACCACACACAAACTCAAGCGAACAGTCGCCCATGAACAATATGATGACCTCGAAGATAGTATCATCTTCGATATCGGATACCAACGGTTTGTCTTTCCCTCACTATGATGCTTTGATTATAACTTTACGTATCGTGGATACCGATGTAAAAAGAATAATGGTGGATGACAGAAGCGGCGCTGTATTATTCATCCACAAGTCCTCATACAGATGAGGCTCGAGGATAAGATAGTATCACGTTGCATAACACTAACGGGTTTTAATAATGCAATGGAACGAACCTCTGGAGAGATAGTGCTACACATTATGGCAGGAAGAGTCACCCTGGAAAGGACGTTCCACGTCATGAACCAGGAAACAGCCTACACCGCCATCATAGGGCGTCTATGGATATACGCCATGCGAGCTGTCCAGTCAAGTTTCTACCAAGTAATCAAATTTACTACCCCATGGGGGATATTCAACATCTGGGGCAAGCAACGCACCACCCAGGAATGCTATCGAATCGCCCAGGACTGCACACACACCCAACAACTAAAGGGGGAAAGTGCAAAAACATAGCAATCTACCATATCGGGAACCAAACCCGACATACAAATAGAGGCCATCAAAGACGGATGCCGTAGAAGCCTGCAAGGCAACCGTAGAAGACCTCGACCCCGTTCAACTAGACAACACCGACATCACGAAAAAGGCTTATATCAGAAACAACCTCTCAGAACGAGGTAAGTTCCATGAGTTCTTAACTAACAATGCCGATTTGTTTGCCTTTTCCCATTCAGATATGCTGGGAATCCCAAGGGACATCGCCACACACAAGCTGAATGTCGACCCTCTATACCCGCCAGTACGGCAAATAAGGAGAAAATTCAATGCCGCCATCAATGAGGCGATCATCGAAGAAGTTGATAAGTTGCTCGCTAATGGTTCCATTCGAGAATCAAAATATCCTTAGTGGGTCGCCAATGTGGTCATGGTAAAAACGAAGAATGGGAAGTGGCGGATGTGTGTCGACTTCACCAACCTGAACAAAGCATGCCCGAAATATTCCTTTTTGTTACCATATATCGACTAACTCATCGATGCAACGACGGGACATGAACTACTAATCTTATGGGACGTTTATTCTGGTTACAACCAAATTTTAATGGCTGAAGAAGACCAAGAAAAGACCACTTTTGTCACGACCCAAACTGAAGGGTCATGACTAGCACCCGACCACACTTGCCGAGCACCAACGTACATTTCATCTAACCTTCATTATTATCTTTTAAGGCTAAAGAGATCAATATAAATGGTAGACCTAGATCATGGACAACCAACAATAAAATATGACGGCATGAACATACATAGCAGGGGATGACCAGACAATCAAGAAACTACATATAAGGTATGAGCTACCACGCTACTATGAAAGACTATACAACAAAAACTAGCCGACAAGGCATACCAAACTATACAGAAGCCGACACCTGTCTATGAGCCTCTAAAAGAACATAAGTGTTGCAACATAGCCGGAGCAGGGCCCCGACATACCCATAATGTCTATAACAAAAATTGCATACCAAGACCAAGGCAAGTCCAGAGAAAGGATCTCGCCAATCACCGCTGAACTGGACAGTCTACTGTGGTGGGGGAGCTGCACCTGCCTGTCTATCAGGACCTGCAGCACGACATGCAGCGTCCATAAATAAAAGGACGTCAGTACGAATAAAGTACTGAGTATGTAAGGCAAGGAACCATAAATACGATCAGTAATGTAAGCAAGGATAGAGAATATAAAACCTGTAACATCTTAGTACCTCTGAGGGCTACTTACATGAAATGCATGATACATATGTATAAATACATAAACCTTTAAAGCATTCGCCTCTGTGGGCATCATCATCATCATATCGTACCCGACCATAATAGGCTCGGTAGAATCGTACCCGGCCACGTGGAGCTCGGTAAAACCCAACTGATCAGTGGTTGCACAATAGGTGTCGTACCCGGCCAACTATAGCGTGGCTCGGTAGAGTAAAATAGATACATATATATAATGCATGCTCGACTCATGGAATCACATTCTAAACCTTTCGGAGTGACGTAAGGTCGGTATCCTCTGTACACGTTATTAGGACTAACTCTTCACTATGAACCTTATAAGAATCAGGAAGTACCAACAACATTGATAACATAAGACTAAGAGAAGCAACATTAACATCAATCGTTCCATAAGAGGGAAAACAATGTAAGTACTGCTAGCTTCTAAGAGTAGAGTATCTTGGAAGATCGTTCATTACATTATGTGCAATCGGAGTCGTGCAAAAGAAGGAAAGGGATAGCCTCACATACCTTGTATATACTGCCCCAATCTCAAGCTATGCAATTGTCAAAACTCCTTAGTCTACAATAAGAGAAACGATACTATCGTTATCATTTAAGCGTCATAACTATTATGTATCGACCACAACCTATTTTACGATGAAACGGACAGCACCTCCCCTATATATATGACCTCACACCATTCAAAACAGTCACCAAACAGCCCAAACAACATCAATAATAAACATATTGAGCCTCCCAAAATAGTCCACACATAGCCTAATCACTCCATACATACGACGACCACCGTAGTCGTGTCAAACAACCTGGAAATGTTACGAATAACTATCAGCCCATAACCCTACATATATATGGTGTTTCTCCACACCCTTCCTCCTCCAAAACTCCACAAGATAGTAGTAAAATACGCAGCCCAACAACAACGCAAAACAGTCCACAAAACAATAACATTACTACCAAGCCTTTCGATATATATCTCACAAGTTCTAGCTTCAATGGCTTAGCCGCAACTTGGATAATCTTAAATACATATAGAGTAAGAGGTTCCTTACCTTTATACAGAAAGAACAACTCCAATTTGACCTTAAATTTCCATGAAATATCCCTCCAATGCTGCCACAACAACAAAAAAGCGAAACTAGCGATCAATTAGTGTTTTTCGGCACTAGAATCACTTTAGAAGGCTTGAAATCACCTAGGATTGATATTAAGAACATGAGGGAGTATTTACAGAACATAAACCCTTTAAAACAACCTCCCACACGAGCTGGAACGACACAAAAATGAGCAACAACAAGAAGAACAAGAGACTTACTAGCGCCACGGAATTCCCGACACTTGATTTGTGTTGTTTGCCCTTTTTTGGGTCTTGAATCTTGAGAGAACCTTGATAGGATGTTCCTAGGGTTCTAAGGTCTGAAAATAGTGAAAAGAAATGACTTAAAACGGGTTGGAGGCATCCTATATAGGTCCAAATATCTTAAACCGACTTAGTGGGCCCCATAGAGAGGTGCTTGGCGCAGTCTCGCGAAAATGCGAATATCTCTCTACTCCGAGATCGTATCGATGAACGGTTTAATGCGTTGGAAACTAGACTCATAGATCTTTAATTTTGTTGGTAGATAACCCCGTAATTCCTTGTAAATTATGAGAAAAGATTAGAAACATTTGACCTAATGTTTAAGTAAAATTATGAACCTAAGTTGCGACAACTTTTGTCGACTTTTGTTTCATAACTCGTTTGACTTCAAGACTTATGATACGGATATTATATGATTAAAATACCTTAATAAATGACCTCTTGAGTGTATTAAGCACCGCTAGATTACCTGAAAATACGAGTTACAACATCCTTGATTCGTTTAACTTCTAATACTGGTTAATCACCCTTATACACTCTTGTATCACTTAAGACCAATAGGATTGACTTCTTATCATCTAAAAGATAATTCCTTCTTGGATTTATGTTAACTAATATATGGCATGAACTAACACATGTGGATATGGGTTGTAACACCCTCCCCCCCTTAGGAACATTCGTCCTCGAATGTAAGGGTTTATGGGGAGTTTAAATCATCGTGGATTCCAATGGAAATTTCCGATCAATTTTCCCCTATAAAATGGTCACTAGAAAAACTTGCATGTAATTAAGCCCAACATATGGCTTCACAAGGCTACACAAAGCATTATGCGTATTTACATTATCTACATATCACCATTTTGTATTAAGGAGGAGTATTCTCAAATTATTGCTTACCTCATAGAGCCGTTTCACCTTCCAATGTATCCTGTCTTCCACCAGCATCCTTGTTATCTTCATTCTGGAATAAGTAAGGGTATTTAGACTTCATCTCCTCTTCTGCTTCCCATGTCATTTCTTCCATATTTTTGTTCCTCCATAATACTTTGACGGAAGCTACATCTTTTGTTCTCAGCTTGCGGACTTGCCGATCTAATATCGCCACTGGCACTTCTTCATATGATAGGTCCTCTGTAACTTGTACATCTTTGATAGGGACGACTCGAGAAGGGTCTCCAATACATTTTCTCAACATAGATACATGGAATACCGGGTGGACAAATTCCAATTCGGATGGCAATTCTAACTCATAAGCAACCTGTCCAATCCGTCGAAGAATTTTATACGGCCCGATATACCTTGGACTCAGCTTACCTTTCTTCCCAAAACGCATAATACCCTTCATTGGTGAGATCCTCAGGAAAACCCAATCACCAACCTCAAACTCTAGATCACGACGTCGGACATCAGAATAAGATTTTTGCCTGCTTTGTGCCGTCCTCAATCGCTCCTGTATCACTTTCACCTTCTCAATAGCTTGGTGAATCAAATCTGGCCCATATAATTCTGTTTCACCGACTTCGAACCATCCAACTGGTGATCTACATCTCCTCCCGTATAGTGCCTCGTATGGGGCCATTTTAATACTGGAATGGTAGCTATTGTTATAGGCGAATTCTATGAGTGGAAGATGATCATCCCAATTCCCCTTAAAATCTAGAACACATGCTCGTAGCATATCTTCCAGTGTCTGAATGGTACGTTCAGCCTGTCCGTCAGTCTGCGGATGAAATGCAGTGCTGAGATTTACTTGTGTGCCTAAACCCTTCTGGAAAGACCTCCAAAAGTTAGCCGTAAATTGAGCTCCTCGGTCTGATATAATAGATATGGGCACACCATGAAGCCTAACAATCTCCTTGATATACAACTTTGCATAATCTTCAGCCGTGTAAGTTGTCTTCACTGGCAGAAAATGGGCACATTTTGTAAGTCGATCAATTATCACCCAGATGGAGTCAAACTTATGATAAGAGCGAGGTAATCCAATAATGAAGTCCATATTAATCACCTCCCACTTCCAGGTCGGAATCTCTATATTTTGAAGCAATCCACTGGGTTTCTGATGTTCTATCTTTACTTGTTGACAATTGGGACACTGGGCTACAAATTCTGCAATAGACTTCTTCATATTATCCCACCAATATTGCTCCTTGACATCATGATACATCTTTGTCGAGCCGGGATGGATGGAATATCGGGATTGATGAATCTCATTCATAATCTTCTCTCGCAACCCTGCCACATTAGGCACACACAATCGGCTCTGGTATCTCAGTGCCCCATCTTTTCCGATCCCAAAAGCCATACTTTTACACTGTTGAATGCTTTCTCTTAATCGTACTAAGATAGGATCTTCATATTGTCGTGCTTTTACCTCTGCTACCAAAGATGATTCTGATGTATTCTGTACAGTAACACCTCCATCATCAGAGTCTAACAATCTGATTCTCATATTGGCTAGCTGATGAAGCTCTTTAATCAACCCCCATCTACCTGCCTCAATATGTACTAAGCTTCCCATTGATTTACGGCTGAGAGCATCTGCCACAACATTGGCTTTACCGGGATGATACAATATCTCGACGTCGTAGTCTTTCAATAATTCAAGCCACCTACGCTGCCTCAAATTCAACTCTTTCTGCTTGAAGATGTATTGTAAACTCTTGTGATCTGTGTAGATGTCAACATGGACGCCGTATAAGTAGTGCCGCCATATCTTCAAAGCATATATTACTGCAGCCAATTCCAAATCATGGGTTGGATAATTCTTTTCATGCTTCTTCAATTGTCTTGATGCATAAGCAATCACATTCCCACGCTGCATCAATATGCACCCCAAACCTATACCTGAGGCATCACAATATACCACATAACCTTCTGTTCCTTCAGGAAGAGTGAGCACTGGTGCAGATGTCAATCGATTCTTCAACTCCTGAAAACTACGTTCACAAGTGTCAGACCACTGGAATTTGGTAGCTTTTTGTGTTAACTTAGTCAATGGTGATGATATAGAGGAAAATCCTTCTACAAACCGCCTATAATATCCTGCTAGCCCTAGGAAGCTGCGGACTTCTGATGGTGTTGTAGGTCTCGGCCAATTCTTTACTGCATCGATCTTCTGAGTGTCGACACTAATACCCTCATCAGATATCACATGGCCAAGGAATGCTACTGAGTTCAGCCAGAATTCACATTTGGAGAGCTTAGCATATAACTTACGATCCTGAAGCGTCTGTAATACTATCCGCAAGTGGCCCGCATGTTCCGCCTCCGAACGAGAATACACTAGAATGTCATCAATGAATACAATCACGAACACATCAAGATAGGGCCTGAATATAGTATTCATGAGATCCATAAAAGCTGTTGGGGCATTTGTTAGCCCGAACGACATCACCAAGAACTCAAAGTGCCCATATCTTGTCCGGAAGGCCGTCTTTGGAATATCTTTCTCCCTAACCCTCACCTGATGATACCCTGAACGTAAATCAATCTTAGAGAAATACTTGGCACCCTGGAGTTGGTCAAACAGGTCATCAATTCTTGGAAGTGGATACTTGTTCTTTATAGTAGACTTATTCAACTGTCGATAGTCGATACACATCCGTAACGACCCATCTTTCTTCCGCACGAATAGGACTGGTGCACCCCAAGGTGAAGTGCTAGGCCTAATAAAGCCCTTATCCAGCAAGTCCTTCAACTGCACCTTCAACTCTCGCAACTCTGCCGGGGCCATTCTGTATGGAGGAATAGAGATCGGTTGAGTGTCAGGCAACACATCAATGCTAAACTCAATCTCCCTTTCAGGAGGAAGGCCTGGGAGTTCATCTGGGAAAACATCTGGGAATTCGTTGACCACAGGGATTGATTGTAAAGTAGGCGGTTTCGCCTCCGCATCCCTAACGCGAACGAGATGATAAATGTAACCTTTTGAGATCATTTTCCTTGCCTTAAGATAGGAAATAAACCTACCTTTCGGTGTAGCAATGTTCCCTTTCCATTCAATGACGGGTTCACCCGGAAATTGGAACCTAACCATCTTCGTACGACAGTCAACATTTGCATAGCATGAGGCCAACCAGTCCATTCCCATTATCACATCAAAATCAACCATTTCTAACTCAAATAAATTTGCCGAGGTTTGACGACTACAAATCATCACAGTGCAACCTCTATATACCCTTCTAGCAATCACAGAATCTCCTATCGGAGTAGATACCACGAGGGGTTTACTTATCAATTCAGGTTCAATGCCAAACTTATTAGCCACAAAGGGTGTAACATATGATAATGTAGATCCCGGATCAATCAGCGCATATACATCATAAGAAAACACAGATATAATACCTGTAACAACATCTGGAGACGACTCGAGATCCTGTCGACCTACTAGAGCATAGGTTCGATTTTGAGCACCACTCGAACTCGGCACTGCACCTCTACCCCTACCACGACCTGTCGACTGCTGAAAACCCCGTGCTGGAGGTCGAACTGATGAGGAAGAACCAGACACAGATCCAGTCGGCTGAGCCATACCATCACCTCCTCTATTAGGACAATCCCGCATCATATGGCCAGGCTGCCCGCACGAATAGCATGCATCAGAACCTCGACGACACAGTCCAAAGTGGGCCTTGCCGCACTGATCACAATGTGGTGTTGGGGGTCTCATCTGACTAGTATCCCTGTGATGTTGCGAGCCAGATGCCCGCGAACTCTGACCTGGACCAGAATAGGATCGATCATATCGAGGCCTCTGAAACTGTGGAGGAGCACTAGCTACAGGTGGCGCCGAACTCCTCGAAAACTGTGGCCTGATGCGGCCTCTGAAGTCATCAGAATACCCTGCAAATCTCGCCCTCTTATGCTGGCCTCTATCCTGCTCCCTAACTGCCCTCTGCTGGCGCTTACGATCCTCTAGGGTCTGGGCATAAGCTTGAATACGGGAAATATCCATGCCCTCCACCAAGGAGGCTGTCGTACACTCATTTATTAGATGTGGTCCCAACCCATTCACGAACATATGCACCCTATCACTCATCTCGGCCACCATATGGGGAGCATACCTTGCCAAAGAATCAAACTGCATATTGTACTCTCGCACACTCATATTACCTTGTCTAAGGTTCAAGAACTTATCAGCTCTAGCTCGTCGTATCTCAACTGGCAAGTAGTGACGAAGAAAGGCCTCAGAAAATTCCTTCCACACAGCTGGAGGAGGGTTCGGACCCCTGGATCTCTCCCAACTATCATACCAGAGAACCGCTAAATCCCGTAACCGATAAGAAGCCAACTCTACTGCCTCTGTATCACTAACATGCATAACCCGAAGTGTACGATGAACCTGGTCAATAAAAGTCTGTGGGTCCTCCTTGGGGTCTGATCCGGTAAACACTGGAGGGTCTAAATTAATAAAATCACGAACTCTTGTACTAACTGGTTTCTCAGCAGCACCTGTATTCTGCCTCTGATCCTGAGCAGCTACCAAGCTAGTCAATAACTGCAAAGCACTCCGCATATCCTGGTCTGGAGTGCCAGACGGAGGAACTGGAGGCGCTGGGTGCCTTCTAATATCCTCTGGAGGAGATGGAGTAGATGAGGTATGAGAGGGCATCTCACTTTGAGCCTCACTTTGTCCTGCTCTGACTTGGGGCACCTGACTGGTACCCTCTCCCGCTGCTGTATCAAGCCGTCTACTAATCGTTTGCTTCCTAGTCGAAGGCATCACTGAAAAAAACAAGGTGAATATTAGAGACGAACACTTACGACTCAACTCTACGCACGATCTAGATTCAGGAAGAAGGTAACAACCCTAGATGTCATGTAGCCTCCTGATTATAAATGTGGCGCGCTACACATCCATAATCAAGACTCTACTAGACACGGCTCATAGACAACCCCTAGGACAGACTTGCTCTGATACCAAGTTTGTCACGACCCAAACTGAAGGGCCATGACTAGCACCCGACCACACTTGCCGAGCACCAACGTACATTTCATCTAACCTTCATTATTATCTTTTAAGGCTAAAGAGATCAATATAAATGGTAGACCTAGATCATGGACAACCAGCAATAAAATATGACGGCATGAACATACATAGCAGGGGATGACCAGACAATCAAGAAACTACATATAAGGTATGAGCTACCACGCTACTATGAAAGACTATACAACAAAAACTAGCCGACAAGGCATACCAAACTATACATGAGCCGACACCTGTCTATGAGCCTCTAAAAGAACATAAGTGTTGCAACATAGCCGGAACAGGGCCCCGACATACCCATAATGTCTATAACAAAAATTGCATACCAAGACCAAGGCAAGTCCGGAGAAGGGATCTCGCCAATCACCGCTGAACTGGACAGTCTACTGTGGTGGGGGAGCTGCACCTGCCTGTCTATCAGGACCTGCAGCACGACATGCAGCGTCCACAAATAAAAGGACGTCAGTACGAATAAAGTACTGAGTATGTAAGGCAAGGAACCATAAATACGATCAGTAATGTAAGCAAGGATAGAGAATATACAACATGTAACATCTTAGTACCTCTGAGGGCTACTTACATGAAATGCATGATACATATGTATAAATACATAAAGCTTTAAAGCATTCGCCTCTGTGGGCATCATCATCATCATATCGTACCCGGCCATAATAGGCTCGGTAGAATCGTACCCGGCCACGTGGAGCTCGGTAAAACCCAACTGATCAGTGGTTGCACAATAGGTGCCGTACCCGGCCAACTATAGCGTGGCTCGGTAGAGTAAAATAGATACATATATATAATGCATGCTCGACTCATGGAATCACATTCTAAACCTTTCGGAGTGACGTAAGGTCGGTATCCTCTGTACACGTTATTAGGACTAACTCTTCACTATGAACCTTATAAGAATCAGGAAGTACCAACAACATTGATAACATAAGACTAAGAGAAGCAACATTAACATCAATCGTTCCATAAGAGGGAAAACAATGTAAGTACTGCTAGCTTCTAAGAGTAGAGTATCTTGGAAGATCGTTCATTACATTATGTGCAATCGGAGTCGTGCAAAAGAAGGAAAGGGATAGCCTCACATACCTTGTATATACTTCCCCAATCTCAAGCTATGCAATTGTCAAAACTCCTTAGTCTACAATAAGAGAAACGATACTATCGTTATCATTTAAGCGTCATAACTATTATGTATCGACCACAACCTATTTTACGATGAAACGGACAACACCTCCCCTATATATATGACCTCACACCATTCAAAACAGTCACCAAACAGCCCAAACAACATCAATAATAAACATATTGAGCCTCCCAAAATAGTCCACACATAGCCTAATCACTCCATACATACGACGACCACCGTAGTCGTGTCAAACAACCTGGAAATGTTACGAATAACTATCAGCCCATAACCCTACATATATATGGTGTTTCTCCACACCCTTCCTCCTCCAAAACTCCACAAGATAGTAGTAAAATACGCAGCCCAACAACAACGCAAAACAGTCCACAAAACAATAACATTACTACCAAGCCTTTCGATATATATCTCACAAGTTCTAGCTTCAATGGCTTAGCCGCAACTTGGATAATCTTAAATACATATAGAGTAAGAGGTTCCTTACCTTTATACAGAAAGAACAACTCCAATTTGACCTTAAATTTCCATGAAATATCCCTCCAATGCTGCCACAACAACAAAAAAGCGAAACTAGCGATCAATTAGTGTTTTTCGGCACTAGAATCACTTTAGAAGGCTTGAAATCACCTAGGATTGATATTAAGAACATGAGGGAGTATTTACAGAACATAAACCCTTTAAAACAACCTCCCACACGAGCTGGAACGACACAAAAATGAGCAACAACAAGAAGAACAAGACACTTACTAGCGCCACGGAATTCCCGACACTTGATTTGTGTTGTTTGCCCTTTTTTGGGTCTTGAATCTTGAGAGAACCTTGAGAGGATGTTCCTAGGGTTCTAAGGTCTGAAAATAGTGAAAATAAATGACTTAAAACGGGTTGGAGGCATCCTATATAGGTCCAAATATCTTAAACCGACTTAGTGGGCCCCATAGAGAGGTGCTTGGCGCAGTCTCGCGAAAACGCGAATATCTCTCTACTCCGAGATCGTATCGATGAACGGTTTAATGCGTTGGAAACTAGACTCATAGATATTTAATTTGGTGGGTAGATCACCCCGTAATTCCTTGTAAATTATGAGAAAAGATTAGAAACATTTGACCTAATGTTTAAGTAAAATTATGAACCTAAGTTGCGACAACTTTTGTCGACTTTTGTTTCATAACTCGTTTGACTTCAAGACTTATGATACGGATATTATATGATTAAAATACCTTAATAAATGACCTCTTGAGTGTATTAAGCACCGCTAGATTACCTGAAAATACGAGTTACAACATCCTTGATTCGTTTAACTTCTAATACTGGTTAATCACCCTTATACACTCTTGTATCACTTAAGACCAATAGGATTGACTTCTTATCATCTAAAAGATAATTCCTTCTTGGATTTATGTTAACTAATATATGACATGAACTAACACATGTGGATATGGGTTGTAACAACTTTCATCACTCACCAAGGAACATACTGCTACAAAGTCATGTCGTTCAGACTCAAAAACGCAGGGGCGACGTATCAAAGGTTAGTCACCAAGATGTTCAAAGAACAACTCGGTAAGACCATGGAGGTTTACATCGACGACATGCTAGTAAAGTCGAAAAAAAAGAGGATCACATTGGTCATCTAAAGGAAGCCTTCGAGATATTGAGGCGGTACAGAATGAAACTAAATCCCCAAAAATGCGCCTTCAGCGTAACCTCAGGAAAGTTCCTTGGTTTTATGGTGTCACAAAGGGGTATCGAAGTCAACCCGAATCAGATCAGGGCCATCGAAGGAATACCGGATACATTATCCAGCAAGAAACAGGTGCAGAAATTAACAGGGCGAATAGCCGCCCTGTCGAGGTTCATTTCAGGATCATCAGATAGATGCCATAAATTCTTCAATGTACTAAGGAAAGATCACGAGCTACAGTAGAATTCAAAATGCGTCGACACCTTAAGAAAACTAAAAGCGAATCTATCCTTACTGCCACTACTCGTCAAGGCAGACCCCAGCAAATGCCTCCTGGTGTACCTAGCCGTCTCCGAAGTCGCGGTAAGTGCAGTCTTGGTCCGCGAAAACAAAGGTACGCAATCTCCAATTTACTATATCAGCAAAAACTTAATTGATACCGAAACAAGGTACCCTCACCTTGAGAAACTAGCTATGGCATTAGTCGTAGCTTCACGAAAGCTTTGACCATATTTTCAATGTCACCCCATAAAGGTAGTGACAACCTTCCCCCTCAGGAGAATTCTACACAAACCTGAGCTATCGGGTAGGTTGGCCAAATGGGCCATAGAATTGAGTGAGCATGATATAACATACCAACAACGAACTGCTATAAATTCGCAGGTGCTCTCCGACTTCGTCGCCAATTTCAGCGCGAAAATATTGCCTGAAGTAGAGCAGGAGGCGCTCCGCGCTTCCGCACATTCCGACCTCTGGGTCCTTATACCGATGGCGCATCTAATGCATTGGGATCGGGACTGGGACTCGTCCTTGAGGTTCCTATGGGCAAAGTGATTCGCAAGTCCATACGATTCCCCGAGATGACTAATAACAAGGCTGAGTATGAAGTTGTGATTGCAGGATTGAAATTAGCTCTCAAATATGGTGTTTGACGACTCGTCCTCCATTGCGATTCTCAACTCGTAGTGAACCAAGTCACTGGGACTTTCCAAATCAAAGAACAGTGATTACAAAAGTACCAGTCAGAAATTCACAAACTACTGCCAAAATTCGATAAATATTGCCTCGACCAGATACCCAGGGTGCAAAATATCGAAGCGGATGATCTCGCCAAGCTAGCGATAGCCACCAAAAATATCAACAAAGAAAACATGGTCATTCTTGTCCATTGCTCAATAGACCAGATCGAGGTATATTCTGTAAACCTAACTTGGTACTGGTGCAACCGTATCGTAACATATTTGCAGGATGGAACGCTCCCACAAGATAACAAAGAAGCCAAAAAGCTTCGAGTACAGGCAGCCAGATATAGCCTCGTAAATTGTGATCTTTACAAGAGAACATTCGGCGGCCCCCTGGTCAAGTGTCTTGGGCCAAATCAAACAAGGAGAGTACTAGATGAAGTACACGAGGGGCACTGCGGCGCCCATATGGGAAATTGCGCCCTCGTCCGATGCCTCATCTGCGTCAGATACTATTGGCCTACCATGAAAAAAGAAGTCGCAGATTACGTCAGGAAGTGTGAACAATGTCAAAACTACGCCCCTATGATATACCAAGTAGGAGAAATCCTGCATTCCGTCACTTCGCCATGGCCATTCATAAAGTGGGGGATGGATATTGTCGGACCCTGATAACTAGAGAATATGATGCATTCTACACTCCTTCTTACTCAAGTTTTGATTAGAATTGTATACAAAATAGTCACAAAGGCTCACAAGTTGTGCTTGATTGCAGGTTTGATCAATAAGGTGACAAGGTGTCAAAAACCAGCTCAAAAAGGAGTGAAACCTTGCACAAATACCAAGACAAGACAAAGCTCTGTCAAACAGGGCCAGTGCAGCCACACACCATTCTGTGAGGTCCGCACAAATGAAGTTCAGAGAGGTTGATGTTCAGGCCAACAGGTAATGCGGCCGCAAAGGGTATTGTGCGGTCCGCATTGAGTTCACCGTGGATGCACTCGATTTCGTACGGTACGCAGAGCCAAGGTTCATAGAGGTGGTGTTTTGGAGGATGAAGCTCAATGCGGTCCGCGGTCCTTTTTGTGCGGACCGCAATGGAAGCCATCGCGGCCGCACTCGATTTTGTGCAGTCCGCATTGCCTGAGTTCAGAGAGCTGATTATTCAAGCCCAGAGCCTTAGTACGGCCGCACTCGATTTTGAGCAGTCCGCACTAGCCCCGCAGGGGTATTTTTGTCCAAGATTTTCAGCCTAGTATAAATAGATTCTTTTCCCATTTTTAGGTCATGAGATAGTTTTGTATCAAGATCTACGCCCGTGACTTTGTTCTCCTTAGCTATTTTGAGTAATTTTAGCGTGATTTCAACATTGAATCTTCAAGTTTAATTTAACAATTAATTATTATGAGTTTTTCTTCATCTATTACTTTATTTTCTTCTCTAATTATGAGTAGATAGACCCATAAGCTAGGGTTGTGGCTCAACCTTAGTGTGGGTAATTGATGGGTCTTGTGTTTTAGGGCTTAATTGACTATGGGTGTTTGATATTTGGACTAATTTCATGTTTAATTGTTGAATTAGTGGTTGCAAACACTAGTTATTATTTAGAAGACTTTGGCTCTACTTGAGGAAGAGAGCCTAAGTCTCTGAAATTGGTCCAACAAGGAATTAGGGCGTACTCAAGAGATTGATAGCCCCAATTAAAGGGTTAAACTTAGAGATAGTAATACTCGACTTGAACCTCAATTGCTTGCACAAATTTGCATATCCAATTGGACTTGAAAAAGTCAATTAGGGAAAAATTACTTGAACCACCGAGAGGTGTAGAGTGAGTAGAATCATGCAATGGTTATATCATACTCCCCAAATATGACAATCTAGCCTTAGACTCAAGAATCCGTTAATTAACCACCTGAGAGAAAGTCACTACCCTAGTGCCTTTTACCTATTTTAACAACTCGCGATATTTAACCTTAAGCTTAATTTAACATTGTAGTATTACACAACTAGAAGTAAAATCAAAACCCAAAATGTTTAGAAGTGTAATTTGGAACGAATACACAACTCCACTTTAGATAGACACTCAACTCCAATATCTATCTCCCTGTGGAAAACGATCCCGACCTCATCGGGTAAAAGATGCTTCGACCTCTCTCGCTACTCAATAGTAGTGCAGGGTCGGCCTCGATCACTTTTTGGCGCCATTGCTGGGGAGCTAACGGTTTTGGCTATCTATCTAAATAGTTTTGTGTATTGTTCTTCTTTCCTTCTTTGTTACTAATTTGTGTGTGTCACAAATTCAGGTACCAAATGGCAGCAAACAACACTAATGACCCTCTTGGAAATGTGATTGCGGGGAGGAGGTAGATGATGTTGGAGATGACGAGGTACCTATTGTACCTCAAGGACAATGTAGAGGCCGCCAGGCTAATGCTAATGCCAATGACAATATTCCAGACCCTCCTCCGCCACCTCCAAGAGTGGCTCTTAGAGTGCTTCCGAACCAAGGCTATGCAAGTGCTATTGTCCCACCCCGAATCCGGGCGGGCAATTTTCAAATAACCAATGTGATGTTGACATTGCTGGAGCAGTGTGGGTATTTCATGGACACTGCCAATCAAAATGCTTACAAACATCTTAAGGGGTTCGTGGATACCTGTTGGGGGAGCAAGCAAACTAATGTGTCCGAGGATGCACTACCGTTGAGATTCTTCCCGTTTTCACTTAGAGGGAAGGCATTGGATTGGCTTGAGCGACTTCCCAACCATTCCATCACTACTTGGGATGAGTTGGCGTACCAGTTCATTGCAAAAAGTTTCTCACTAGGGCATATGGCAGCATTGAGAGATGAGATATTGGCCTTCAAGTAGGAACCCACCGAACCTTTGCATGAGATTTGGGAGCGTTATAGAACAATGGTGAAGGATTGCCCCTACAATGATATGACTGAGGCGATGATCCAACAGACTTTCTACCGGGGCATTAACACAACAAATCAGTGCATAGTGAACCAATTTGCCGGGGGAAACTTTATGAAGTTGTCTTATAATGAGGCTTGTGACATTCTTGACGAGATGGCTGACACTTCTTCTGCTTGATAAAGTAGAGACAATGTGCCACAGGGTGACCCCACAGTTACTCATTTGCATAAGGAGTTACATGATCATGGGTAGGCTATAGCTGAGTTGACAACTACAATGAACCAACTAGCAAAGGTACAGTTGCAACAAGTTCAAAATCATCGCCAAGTGAATGTCATGGAGGGTATCGACATGCTTGTCAACAAAAGAAGACAAAGTGGTCAATAGAACCAAGGTAATTCGGAACAATTTGACAATGACTATGGTGGATTTCAAGATGATAGTTATGATGGGCAGAATGAAGAGGTGGAATACGTGAACAATTATCAAGGCCAAAGGGGTAATTCTTCCAACCAACAACAATGGAGACCCCAAGGCAATTGGGGAAATCAACAACAACAAGGCAATGGTAATTGGGGGAACAACAATCAAAACAACAACTGGGGTAATCAGAACAACAATTGAAACAATCAAGGAAATTGGAATGGTAACAACAACAATTGGGGTGGTAACAACAATCAAGGTGGATGGAACAATGAAAACCAAGGAAATTGGGGGCAAGGCTTTCAACGGCCCCCAATGTACCAACAACCGAACAATCTACCCCCATTTCCATCCTAAGGTCCTAGTTCTTCTAACAATGATATGGGTAGAATTGAAATGATGTTCGAACAAATGATGAAAAAGAATGCAGATTCTGATGCGCAGTTGGCTTCCCATAATACCTCAATCAGAAACTTGGAGGTGCAGTTAGCCCAAATCTCACAGTCTTTGAATACTCGTCCTAAGGGGGCTCTACCTAGTAATACGGTGGTTAACCCGAAGGGTGGGAACAATCATGTTATGATGGTAACTACAAAAAGTGGGAGAGGTGGTGATGTGAATGCCTCCAAACAAAAGCAAGTTTTGAGTGATGAAGTTGAGCTGCAAGAAGATGAAGTTCCTTTGGTGGTTGAAAATGTGATTTTTTAAAATGTGAACAAAGAAGTGAGGATTGATATTCAAGATGCCTAGGTGGAAACTCAAAATGACGTGAACCTGTCTAGGGAACACGTAATAGACATGCCGGAGCCGGTTGTGCCTAAAGCCAAGGTACCTTTGCCAAGGCCACCTCCGCCTTATCCTCAAAGGCTCGCGAAGCAGAAAAATGAGAATCAGTTTAAAAAGTTCATTTACATGATGAAGAGCTTATCCATTAATGTGCCTTTGGGGGAAGCTCTTGAACAAATGTCGGGCTATGCTAAATTCATGAAGGACTTGGTGACAAAGAAATGGTCCATTGATTGTGAAACTATAAAGATGACTCACCAAGTTAGTGCAATAGTGCATTCAATGGCCCCGATGCTTGAAGATCTCGGTGCTTTCACCATTGCTTACACCATTGGGAATGCGGACTTTGCTAAGGCTTTATGTGATTTGGGGGCTAGTATCAACTTGATGCCCTACTCAGTTTTCAAGAATTTGAGTATTGGAAAACCAAGGCCGACTTCCATGAGATTGTAAATGGCGAATAGAATGATGAAGAGACCATTAGGTATTATTAATGATGTGTTTGTCCGGGTGGACAAATTTATCTTGCCAACTGACTTTGTAGTCTTGGATTGTGAGGTGGATTATGAAGTTCCTATCATTTTGGAGAAACCTTTCCTTGCTACTAGGAAGGCCTTAGTTGATGTGGAAGCAGGGGAACTCACCTTCTGGGTGGATGATGAAAAAGTGGTCTTTCATGTGTGCAAATCAATGAAGCAACCCAACAGTTTCGAGGTGTGCTCTTTTGTGGACCTTATCACGGTAGTGATAGTTGATGATACCAGTGCAATGATCAATGTGGAGGACCCTCTTGAGGCCGTTTTGTTGAATCTTTATGTCAATGAGGATGCAAGCCGGGTCGAGTGTGTGAATGCATTACATGGAATGGGCTCGTACTCTTATGAGCCAAAAAACTTTCTTTGGATCACAAAAATAGGAAGACTCCACCAACAAAGCCTTCAATTGAGGAACCTCCGGTGTTGGAGTTGAAGATGTTGCCTCCATACCTCAGGTATGAGTTCTTAGGCCCAAGTTCTACTTTGCCAGTTATTCTTTCCTCTTGTCTTACTAACATGCAGGTTGATGCCACATTGGCGATGCTTCAAAAGCGAAAAAAGGCAATTGGATGGACTTTAACTGATATTCGGGGGATAAGCCCCGCATTCTGTATGCACAAGATTATCCTAGAAGATGATTCAAAGCCCTCATTGGAGCATCAAAGAAGGTTAAACAAAGCAATGTAAGAAATTGTGAAAAGGGAGGTGATCAAGTAGTTGGATGTCGGGGTTGTGTACCCCATCTCTGATAGCTCTTGGACTTCGCCAGTGCAATATGTACTGAAGAAGGGTGGCATGACCATGGTTGCAAATTCACAAAATAAGTTGATTCCTACCAGAACCGTCACCGGTTGGAGGGTATGCATGGACTACCGCAAGTTGAATAAAGTGACCCGTAAGGATCACTTTCTATTGACATTTCTTGATCAGATGTTAGACCGACTTGCTGGGCATGCCTTCTACTGTTTCTTGGATGTGTATTCTGGGTATAACCAAATCTTGATTGATCCGGAAGATCAGGAGAAGACCGCATTCACTTGTCCATATGACACTTTTGCCTTTTCTCGGATGCCTTTTGGGTTGTGTAATGCACCGGCTACATTCTAGTGGTGTATGATGGCCATTTTTACTTATATGGTGGAAGACATTTTTGAGGCATTCATGGACGACTTTAGTGTTGTGGGTGATTTATTTGATGAGTGCTTGAAGAATCTTGATAGGGTTTTGACCCGTTGTGAAGAAACCAATCTTATTCTCAATTGGGAGAAATGCCATTTTATGGTGGAAGAGGGCATAGTTCTTGGGCAAAAAATTACAAAGTATGGTATTGAGGTAGACAAAGCAAAAATTGATGTGATTTCAAGGCTCCCTCCCTACCTCTGTCAAGGGAGTTAGAAGTTTTCGTGGGCATGCGGGGTTCTACCAGAGATTTATCAAAGACTTTTCGAAGGTAGTGAATCCCTTATGCAAGTTATTGGCAAAAGATGCCAAGTTCGTGTTTGATGAAATATGTATGCAAGCCTTTGAACTTCTCAAGCATAAGTTGACCACCACTCCTATCATTACCGCACCTAGTTGGAGCTTGCCCTTTGAGCTCATGTGTGAAGTAAGCGATGTTGCGGTTGGGGCGGTTTTGGGCCAAATAGTGAACATAATGTTTCATCCGGTGTACTATGCAAGCAAGACAATGAATGATGCTCAAGTGAACTACACGGTGACCGAGAAAGAACTTTTGGCTATTGTGTTTACAATGGAGAAATTTTGGCTGTATCTCATGGGTGCCAAGGTCATAATCCATACCAACCATGCCGCACTCCGGTACTTGATGACGAAGAAGGATTCCAAAGCTAGACTGATGCGATGGGTCTTGTTACTTCAAGAGTTTGATTTGGAGATTTTGGACCGGAAGGGTAGTAAAAACCAAGTGGCGGACCACTTGTCCCGCTTAGAGGAAGAGGGGAGGCCTCGTGATGGCCTAGAGATCAATGATTCATTTCCCGACAAACAACTTCATTCGGTGTTGGTGAATGGTATGCCATGATTTGTGGATGTTGCTAATTTCCTCATGACTGGTATAATCCCGTGTGAGCTCTCTTCTAACCAAAGGAAGAAGCTCAAATGGGATAGTTTGGACTTCTATTGGGATGAGCCGTACTTGTTCAAGATTTGCACGGATGGTGTGATCCGAAGGTGTGTCCCGGAGGAAGAGTAATTGAGTATCTTGGATGCTTGTCATTCCTCTCCCTATGGTGGCCATCATGATGGGGAGAGGACGGCTTTCAAAGTTCTTAGTTGTGGGTTTTATTGGTCAACTTTGTACAAAGATGCAAGTGAACTTGTGAAGAGGTGTGACGAATGTCAAAGAGCGGGTGGAATTTCGAAGAAAGATGAGATGCCTCTCAATACCATTCTTGAGGTTGATATTTTTGATGTATGGGGCATTGATTTTATGGGCCCGTTTGTTAGATCGTGTGGGAACACATACATTCTTATGGCGGTGGACTATGTTTCAAAGTGGGTTGAAGTCGTGGCTTTGCCCAACAATGAGGCCTGGAGTGTTGTTGAAATTCTCAAGAAGAGAATTTTTACAAGGTTTGGTACTCCTTGTGCAATCATAAGTGATGGGGGGTCTCATTTTTGCAATTGAGATTTTGACACTTTGCCTGCAAAGTATGGTGTCAATCACAAAGTTTCTACTCCCCATCATCCTCAAGCGAGTGGCCAAGTGGAAGTCTCAAACAGGGGAAATCAAGAGTATATTGTCAAAGACGGTCAATGCAAATAGGACCTATTGGTCAAATAAGTTGGATGACGCTCTATGGGCTTATAGGACTGCTTACAAGACTCCGATTGGTATGTCTCCGTATCGGTTAGTTTTGAGGAAAGCTTTCCATCTACCGGTTGAGTTAGAGCACAAGGCCATGTGGGCTTTGAGGAAGCTAAATCTTGAATGGGATGTTGTAGACAATCTTCGTGTGGAGCAGCTTAATGAGCTTGATGAATTCAGATTCTATGCCTACTCCAGTTCGTCCTTGTATAAGGACAAGATGAAGTACTTTCATGATAAATATGCTCGTAGCAAGGAGTTCAAAGTGGGTGATTTGGTTCTCTTGTTCAACTCTCGGTTACGTCTGTTTCCGGGAAAGCTTAAGTCAAAATGGAGTGGACCTTTTAAAGTGGTGTGTGTGACCCCGTTTGGTGCACTTGATTTAAAGAACAAAAATGGGGAAGTTTTCAGAGTGAATGGGCAAAGGGTCAAGCACTACTTGGGAAAAATTGATGACAGCCATGTGTTGGCACTTCTTCATCTTAAATGATTTGATGGTAACTTGCATCGTGCCGCGACGTTAAATCAGGCGCTTTTGCGAGGCAACCCATGTGTTTTTCTTCCTGTTTTTCTTTGATTTTTATCGTAGTGTAGGATTTATTTTTGCACTGACTGGTTGTGAGATGTTGTAGGATTGTGTAGATGCAGTGCAGGAAAAAGTTAGAAAATGACTACTCTCTGTCAATGCGGACCGCACTGCCATTTTATGCGGCCGCAAAGACCTCAGTGCGGGGGCAAGAAATCAATGCGGACCGCACTGATGAATGAGCAAAAGTGGAGGTTCTCTGAAGTTTACCATCGCAGCCGCATTGCATTTTGTGCAGTCCGCGATGGTCCACTGTGGCCGCATTGCAATTTGTGCAGACCGCAGTGGTTGCCTTGTCTGAGTCCTATGATTTTGAGCAATGCGGACCGCGGTGACATTTTGTGCAGTCCACGGTAGGTAGGTGAGATGGGCCCCAGGACCGTTTTCTATAAATAGGACCTGAGGCCCTCCTTTTCAACTTTTTGAACTTCTCACTCTCAGAAATCAAAATTTCACTGTTCATCTTCCTTCTTGCTCGTAATTAACTGCTAGGAATCGTCTATCTTCAGTATTTCTCAAATCTAGTAACATTAACTTCTTTTAATTGTTTAATTTTGTTATTTTCTTTTACTTTTTCAGTTTTTCTTTGTTCTTCTTTGTAGCCTTCCCGTATTTCTTTCAATATGGTAGCTTAGGTTAGTTAATTTCTTGTTTAAATTAGGATTAGGTAGTTAAAATATTGTGCAAACACTTAGGGACTCTATAATTAGTGAAAAATTGGACTAAAAATGATGAAAGCATGAACCCTAAGTTAGTGCTGCTAATAGGTACTCAGTGCGGACTACGGCGGAAATTGTGCGGTCCGCGGTTCGCGGTGCCCCTGCACGGTCCGTAAAGGCATTTTGTGCAGACCGCATTGAAGAAGTTCTGAAACCTGATCATTGAGGACCGCGGCCGCATTGCATTTGTGCGGTCCGCGATGCATATATTCAGAGAGTGGGTAGTCTAAACCCCACCTCTGTGCGGACCGCAATGGTATTTTGTGCGGTCCGCAATGGCCTCTTTGCGGCCGAACTGCATTTTGTGCGGTCCGCACTCTGTAACAAGTGAATTGTCTGCAACATTTTTTCTACAACTGTGAATCACAATGTTTTTCTGGATACTAACAAGTTTAATGAATGTTGTTTGCAGACAATGGTGAAATCACGAGGCAAAGGTGGTAAGCAACCAAGCAAGGGAGAGTCATCCCGGGGTGGGAAACAAAAGATGATAAAGTTGACCCCCCAAGCCCAAAAAACATAAAAAACACAAGGAAAATCATCAAAGCTGTTGATAGGGCTATTGATCAATCGGGGATAAGGCTGGGCATATATCGGGTATAACCGATAGCCCGAACCAAAAAAAGCTTATTGCAGGTTATTGGGTTAATGGTTCGGTAACGGTTTAATATTTTTTCACTATTGGATTATCGGTTCGGGCCTCAGTTTGCCCAATTTATTAACGGGTAAACCGATAATCCAATAAGAATTAGTACTATTTCAGTTATGTTTGGACAACTGTTGAATTACTAATACTCTTGTTGCTCTTGCTACAATTAGACTCTGAAGAAAGACATTGATCTCTTGATTATGGTTTGGCAGAAAACCAAAAAATTATTATTTATGTTCATGCTAACTTGTATTTCCATCAAATTGTAGATGAAATGCTTGTGGAGATGTAGTATCAATTTTTGAGATTGCACAAGTCCTGAATTTGTCAAAATGAAGCATGCTTCAAATATTAGTTGTGGCCAGAACACAGAAATGGGTAGTATACTATATGTGAATTCTTCTCTTTTTTGCTTTACTCCAGTGAATTGTCTTTTTTTGCCTCACTCTAGATTGAGTTATCTTATCGGGTAAACCGATAATGGTCAATAACCGATTGACCGATAACCAATAAGCGATATCTTATCGGTTCGGTTATTGGTTTATCATATTTGTAAACCGATAACCGATATGCAAAACCGATAATATTCACAACCGAAGTGAACTGACCGATGCCCACCCCTAGTCGGGGAGTGAGTACGAGCCCTCCGGGGAGGCATCATCAGACTCCGTGCCAAAATTCATTCCTAACTGGCCGGAGAGAAACAGATTGAGAGATACACCCCCAGCATCCCCCACTGCCCAAGCTTCAGTTTATGTATCTTCTGAGTTGTCTAAGGGCTTAGCTGATGGTAGTGGAGATGAGTACTCCACCTCTCCCACAACTTCATTATCCGAAGAGTATGCAGTATCGGGGGAGGGGGAAGAAGCACAAGGGGGTGCGCCCTAAGTTGGCGGGGTTGAGCGGACTAGGAACCCGGAGGCATGGGAGGACCAGTTTGTCAGTGAGATTGCCTACCACAAGTTTAGAGAGGGTGGCCAGAGAAGAGATTGATTCTGGAAAGAAAAATCATTACCCGGGATCTTTTGCCTCACAATCCAAATGTGTTGAGGCAATTCAATGATAGAGCTGGATGGGACTACTTTATCAGGAAAGTGGATGACGCAAATGAGTATTTGGTGAAAGAATTCTACACTAACGTGGCCCACATCAAAACGGGTACCACTATTACCAAAGTCCGGAACTTGAAAGTGAAGTTTGATGGCAAGACCATCAATGACTATTTGGGCTTCATAGAGGAGGATGGGTCCATGTACCTTGACAAGATGAAATTGGGGGAAGAGGCCCGTCTGTGGTTGGCGGAGTACTTGGCAATCCCAGGTACCACTCCCGATTGGCTGACTGCGGGGGTAAAAATATTGAAGAGGACACTGAATTTTGAGGCAAAGGGATGGGAGACATTCTTGTGCAGCAGGCTAAATCCTACCACCCATGAAAACTCACTCCCACCTTACCGGGCGATCTTAGTTGCATCAATCATGGCAGGGTACCTGATCAATGTCGGGAATGTGATGTCCTAGGTTATTTCACGGGTGGTGAGTGAGGATGACAGGTCCTACCCATTCCCCAACTTTCTAATAATGTACTTCTAGGACCTCAATATGGAGAAGCGGGGATTTGATGTGAAGGTGAAGGTAAAGGCACCCTTCTCATGGTATAGCCTGCAGGGTGATGACAAACCCAAGGGCAAGCACTCCAAAGGGAAATCCACTATTTCAACTGGCCAGTCTGAAGAGCCAGTAGTGGTAGTGACTACTCCACAGCCTTCTCCTACTGCAGCAGATATGGCTCCTGGTCCATCCACCTCCACAGATCCTGACATACCCTCTACCACAGCCTATCCTTTGAGTGCTCACCACCTGAGCCAGGCCCTTACTAGCATCAACAACTGGATGCAAACAGCTACTTCTAAGATGTCTGTGTTATCTTCTACCATGGAAGCTCTGTCGGCACCTCCGCCTCCACAGGTCCCACAGTCTATTGCGGACGCTTTCAAGGATATTTTGGACAACCAGAAGAAGATCCTTGATACTCAGAAAGTGCTCACGGACGATGTTGATTCACATGGAAAGGCTCTTAAGGAGCTTGCTAGGGAGGCCAAGAAGATGAGGAAAACTCGGGCTTCCAAGGAGTCCGTGAAGGAGTTGCGGGTTGAGGTTGATAGGTTGAAGGCAAGTCACCTGCCTTTGGATTTATTGTTACATGACCCTATGCCAGTAGCCCATCCCCAGCCAGTGCAGTCAGAGAGGCCTCCCAAAAGGAAGAGGGTGACCCCTCAGTCAGATGATGCAGTCATCCAATTGGTAGACCTACCAGATACTTCCTCCAGTCAGCCACAAGATGCTACCCAGGAGCCTGTCCAGGTCCAGGCCCAGGTCCCAACAGCAGAGCCACAAGTCATAGGGAGCCAGTCTCAGGTTCCCAAGTATATTGAGGACCCAGGGACCACTCAGGACCCATGCAGACAGACGGCCTATAGAAAGTTTCCGTATCCTCTTTCCTATATATTTTGGTGTTTATTTTGCTTAGTTGCAGCTTTCATTTGAGGGGGTAGGCCCTACTTTGATTGATTTGTTCGATGACTGTATATATATGACAGATTTTATTTCTTTCTTTCTTTTTCATCTTTAGTATGTATATAATTTTAGCACTTCATTACATTTTTCTCACTTTTTACTTTGGGTCTGTATATAAAAGTTACATTACATTGTATATATTCATCTCCCTTATTGTATATTCGATTAAACCCCCCTCTTGTAAATATTTATTTTACTTTTCGCAATTTTTCTTTCTTAGCTTCTTATTCGTGTTCATAGCTTATTATTTTGGATCTTTGCAATAAGCCTTTGATTTTCTTAATGACACGGTTCTTTCCAAAGATGGAATTTGTGCAAACCGGGTGGCTCTTCCCGATGTTGGATGGCATGACTACCTTCTTAAGAGTTTGAGTCTGTTTTTCCTTTCTTTTTTGCTTTTTAGTAGTTAGTGGTTAAGGGTGCCTCAAGCAAAGCTTCACCTGGGCCTAGCACATTTGCCTTTGATCTTATGGTCAAAAACAAATCGTTGTGTATAGGATGGTAAAAGTTTTGACCTTGAGAATCTTATGTTGGACGATAATCATCAAGTGGTTTTCCGGGATCATTGTGTGCTCAAATCTTATCGAAGGTTGTTGTGGTCCCCCGACTCTATGTCTTTAGTGATCCCATAGCTTGTGCGATAAGAAATTGCATTGCAAGTTCAAGTCCCGAGCCATTGGTCTAGAACTTGCCCTGAATATTTGTCGAGGCGAAATCCTAAGTGAAATTTGACTTGAGACATAATTATAGGCTCTCCTTGATCCAAATGATAGCTTGAACACTTCCATAGCCTAGCAATGATAAAATCCCTAGTAAACCCTTTTGAGCCTTAGACCTTTTTCCTTCAAGAACCATGATACAAGCCTTTACCCGTTCTAAAAGATACTCTCTCTTGGCACCCGATCTTTCTTTAGCACTTGGCAAAAGTATAAGTTTAGGGGGAGAGACGAGGATTGCAACATAGTGGCAAAAAGGTAAAAATAAAGAAAAGGAAAGGCAATAAAAAAGAAAGAAAAGCAAAAAGACAAAATGAATAAAGGGATTCAAGAAAAGCAAAGAATGAAAGGTGTGGAAAGTTGAGAAAGGAGAAAAGATTTAAAATGAACAGGAAAGAGTGACAGTGTGTCTCTCTAACCCCTTAGAAAGAAGTGAAATGACTCAAAAAGTCAAGTGAATGTGTGCCAAAATGAAGTAAAAGAAGTGCTAAAGGGAAGGTGGAACCTACTTAGATCAAACATTTCCTACCTTGAACCAAAAGCCTTCACTATGTCTCCACAAAAGCCCTATATGATCTCTAGTTGAATGAGGCTTACATTAATGGTGACTCACATAAGGGGCAAGCATATGGTACTTAGAGCCGGACTTGTGACTTTTCCTTGAGAGAAATGTGTGTATTTTCATTAACCTCGTTCTGAGTGCCACTATCCTAAAGGTGAGGTTTGCTTAGGGAGAGTTGAGGATATGTGAGTTTGGATTCCACAATGACCAAAGTAATAGAAAGAGTTCTTTGATGTGTTGAGTCAACTATTGATGCTCTTGTTTCGCACTTAATCCATGGTGTTTAAAAGAGTAAATGTTGTTAATAATTCATTTGTATTGAGGGTAATTGTTAGTCCTAATTGATGCTAGATGAGGTTACTTTAGGACAGCTGAATTTTCTTGGATTTTCTCTTATGGGGTGGGTCTTATTTGTTTTGGTTGAGGACAAGCAAAAGCTTAAGTTTGGGGGAGTTGATAACTAGGGAATATGATGCATTCTACACTCCTTCTTACTCAAGTTTTGATTAGAATTGTATACAAAATAGTCCAAAAGGCTCACAAGTTGTGCTTGATTGCAGGTTTGATCAACAAGGTGACAAGGTGTTAAAAACTAGCTCAAAAAGGAGTGAAACCTTGCGCAAGTACCCAGACAAGAAAAAGCTCAGTCAAACAGGGCCAATGCGGCCACACACCATTCTGTGCGGTCCGCACAAGTGAAGTTCAGAGAGGTTGTTGTTCAGGCCAATAGGCAATGAGGCCACAAAGGGTATTGTGTGGTCCGCATTGAGTTCACCGTGGACGCACTCGATTTAGTACGGTCTGCAGAGCCAAGGTTCAGAGAGGTGGTGTTTTGGAGGATGAAGCTCAATGCGGTTCGTGGTCCTTTTTGTGCGGATCGCAATGGAAGCCACCGCGGCCGCACTCGATTTCGTGCGATCCGCATTGCCTGAGTTCAGAGAGCTGATTATTCAAGCCCAGAGCCTTAGTGCGGCCACACTCGATTTTATGCGGTCCGCACTAGCCCCGTAAGGGTATTTTTGTCCAAGATTTTCAGCCTAGTATAAATAGATTCTTTTCCCATTTCTAGGTCATGAGATAGTTTTGTATCAAGAGATGCGCTCGTTCCTTTTAGCTATTTTGAGTAATTTTAGCGTGATTTCAACATTGAATCTTCAAGTTTAATTTAGCAATTAATTATTATGAGTTTCTCTTCATCTATTGCTTTGTTTTCTTCTCTAATTATTATTAGCTAGACCCATAAGCTAGGGTTGTGGCTCAACCCTAGTGTGGGTAATTGATGGGTCTTGTGTTTTAGGGCTTGATTGACTTTAGGTGTTTGATATTTGGACTAATTTCATGTTTAATTGTTGAATTAGTGGTTGCAAACACTAGTTATTATTTAGAAGACTTTGTCTCTACTTGAGGAAGAGAGCCTAAGTCTCTTAAATTGTTCCAACAAGGAATTGGGGCGTACTCAAGAGATTGATAGCCCCAATTAAAGGGTTAAAACTAGAGATAGTAATACCCGACTTGAACCTCAATTGCTTGCACAAATTTGCATATCCAATTGGACTTGAAAACTTCAATTAGGGAAAAATCACTTGAACCACCGAGAGGTGTAGAGTGAGTAGAATCGTGCAATGGTTATATCATACTCCCCAAATATGACAATCTATCCTTAGACTCAAGAATCCGTTAATTAACCACCTGGGAGAAAGTCACTACCCTAGTGCATTTTACCTATTTGAACAACTCGCGATAGCTTAACCTTAAGCTTAATTTAGCATTGTAGTATTACACAACTAGAAGTAAAATCAAAACCCAAAATGTTTAGAAGTGTAATTTGGAACGAATACACAACTCCACTTTAGATAGACACTCAACTCCAATATCTAGCTCCCTGCGAAAATCGATCCCGACCTCATCGGGTAAAAGCTACTTCGACCTCTCTCGCTACTCAATAGTAGTGCATGGTTGGCCTTGATTAGACCCCTCCCGGCAGGACGAGGTAAGGTACGTTTCCTTTTGGTTTTAACTGATTTTTTTTCTAAATGGGTGGAAGAAGGTGCATACACTCAAATACGTGAGCAAGAAGTTATCGCGTTCATATGGAAAAATATAATATGCCGCTTCGGCATTCCCAAAGAAATCAGCTGTGACAACGAACCTCAGTTCTTCGGAAAGAAAACAATCGAGTTTTTCGAAAAATGGCACATCAAGTGAATACTTCCACACCATACCATCCCGCCGGTAACGGCCAAGCCGAATCCTCCAATAAAGTGATACTGAATATATTGAAAAAGAAGCTCGAGGACGCCAAAGGGCTGAACTGCTGCCAGAAGTACTATAGGCATACTGCACTATGCCAAAAACTAGCATAGGTGTTCATTAGTCTACGATACTGACTTGGTTATACCCGTCGAAGTGGGAGAACCTAGCTTGAGGTACTCCAACGAAAGCGGACCAAGCAACGATAAAAGTAGGCTACAAGATTTGGATGAAGTCGAAGAACAAAGAGATATGGCCCATGTAAGAATAGTAGCCCAAAAGAAACAAGCAGAAAGGTACTATAACAAGAAGTCCAATGTACGACCGCTCAAGGTCGGAGACTACGTCCTCAAAGCTAAAACACAAGCATAGAAAGACTCTAATGAAAGAAAACTGGGAACAAATTGGGACGGTCCATACAAAATCACGGCGGCAGCTAACAAAGGAGCATTCATGTTAGAGATAATGGAAGGAAAACTACTCCAAAACAATTGGAATGTCGCCCACCTCAAATACTTCCACCTCAGAAAGGAGGCGCCACCTAAGTCGTACTCTTTTTCCCTCATCCGTGTTTTGTCCCAATCAAGTTTTCTTGGTGAGGTTTTTAATGAGGCGGTAAGGGGGGACGTCTCGAGGTTCGAAGTATTGTTCATTACCCCGCCTATCGACGAAATCTCCAGGCCGACTAATGAAGGGAATGGATATAGATACCCAAATCTCCATTGTATGTACAAAGTCGACATGTATTTCCTACAGGAATATAATCAAATCTCCATTGTATGTACAAAGACGACATGTATTTCCTATAGGAATATAATCGAATCTCTATTGTATGTACAAAGCCGATATGTATTTCCTACAGGAACATAATCAAATCTCCAATTTATGAACGAAAATCCCAATGGATAAGGCCATCAACAAAAATGGAGTTCGACTTCACTCGAACAACCACGGGATCTTACTTCGACGCCAGTTCGAAGGTAACATCCCAATGGCTAAGGCCATCGACAAAAATGGAGTTCGACTTCACTCGAACAGCGACGGGATCTTACTTCGACGCCAGTTCGAAGGTAACATCCCAACAGCTAAGGTCATCGACCAAAATGGAGTTCGACCTCACTCGAATAACGACGGGATCTTACTTCGACGCCAGTTTGAAGGTAACATCCCAATGGCTAAGTCCATCGACAAAAATGGAGTTCGACTTCACTCGAAAAATGACGGGATCTTTCTTCGATGCCAGTTCGAAAGTAACATCCCAATGGCTAAGGCCATCGACGAAAATGGAGTTCGACTTCACTCGAACAACAACGAGACACTACCTCAGTGCCAGCTTGAGAGTAGCATCCCAAAGGCTAAGGCCATCGCCAAAAGAAAAGGGCCCGACCTCACCAGGAGCAAAATTGGCTTAACAATTCGACAAGTACCTGGGATATCATAGATATTACAAAGATCATCGCTAAATCGACAAAATGATTTCTTCATTACAACAAAATATTACTAGCATCTATCTTTACAATGGACTCAAGCATGCCCTTACAAAAGTCCTGAACCAAAAAGTAAGTATAAACCAAAAATTACACATCATCCCCGGTAGGATATGCATCTTCATACCAAGAGTCAGAGGCAAGACGGTTCGCATCATCAGAGTTGATATCATCCCCGTCAGGCATAAAAGGGTCGTATCCGCATGCCTCACGAGCTGCACGAGCTTCTGCACGCACACCCTGAAGTTCTACTTCAGATGCCCTCCCGTCAGCATGAAGAGCCTTGTAAACGTCAAGCCGGGCCTCAGCATGAACCCACAACTCGTACAAACAACAAGGCAAGACAAGATCGACCAAGGCATGAGACGTAGAAGGTTGCGAGCGTCGATTCGCATCCTCTGCTCCCAGCGACACCACTTGTCTGTTCAACATGGATAGCTCCACCTCCAACTCCTTAACACGCCCCTCAAGCCCCGCTACCTTAAGCTCGGATGCCTCCTTCTCCTTGATCAGCTCTGACCTACAGACATAGAGGGTATTTTCCAAGGCCGCCATTTCAGAAATAGCAGTCGCCAGCTTATCGGCACTTACACTCAGCTCACCCTCCTCCACCATCATATCTTCACCGCCAGAGAGGAGCACCACAGATAACGGGGTGTCCTCAGAAACCCCCTCACGAGATCGATGTGTTCTTGGCATTTCTTCGATGAAAAAGGTGTTAAAACAGTAGAGAAGGTTGTGAACGAAGAATGGAAGAAGAAGAAGCAGAAGGTTGTTAGAACAAACTCGGGAGGGATGAGAAAGGATAACCAAAAATGAAATGGCCAAGAGTTTTTGAAAAAAACAAACCCTCCACCTATTTATACGATTGGGTGGCGCCAGAATCGAAGCGGAAGGTTGCAGAGTAGCACCGAAATCGAAGTGACAAGCACTCAACCACTGTCTCGAAAACACGCATAATGATGACGCACATGGAGATGACATCATTTCCCGATAAAATACACTATCTGGTGTCTTGCTGAGCACGCTGACCGCCCATTATTAGCCAAGCCGTAACGCCTTGTAAGACCAAATATCTCCATAAGAGCGAGTGGTGTTCGCTCATCGAGGACGCACCAAGTTGCAACCTCGACAAGCGGAGGGACTAACCGTATGGGTCCAAATTTGGACGACGACGATTGTTGATGAGTACGACAAGCGACGAGATCCTCGTAGCTCGACATCCTGCAGGGGACGACAGACGAGCGAACAAGAGACTGTACGATTTTTGCAGTGGTGTAGGTCCATTAGGGGCATTAGGAATATTCTTCTGAATATTCTCTATGATTTGTCTTTTAGAGCTTAGAAGGGATTTGTCCCTTAAATATATAGCGTAAAAACAACCTTGTAGGGGACTCCTGTTGCATTTTCCAACTAAAGACACTCACTGTAATACTTGCTTACATAAACGGTTGATGCCATTATTGTTTGAGGATTCATCTTGGTAAAGTCAAGAAATATTACCCTCTATATTCACCTTGCGTACCTTTTGTTCTAGAGATTATTATACTTAGCTAAGATTTACCCCTTCACTTTCTTTGATTGATTTATTCAAAAAGATTCCAATATCTTTTGAGTCAAACAGAAAGACTTTTAAGTTAGTATTTTTATTTTTATTTTATATAATATTGGACTGAGATAAGACGCAACTGTTAATATAGCTAGTTATAATAGTTGGTAACTTGCTTAGAATTGATATGTAATTGTTGTATTGTTTTAATTTAATTTAAATTGGAGAAAAATGGAGCTTCTTTTTATACAAATATATGGTGGGATCACAAATTCCAGTTTCGGAAAATGGGATTAAATGCATGATTTATAAGAAGCTATCCATAGACATGAAATGTAGAGACATTCTCTGTCAAATTAAAAGTTTGACATAATAGTCCATACTTAGTTTTCAAAAGTAGGAACGTGTCTTTATAAAAGGAACATGCATGTTTTCTTACTCTTGACCTAATGTACTGTACAATTTATAGAGACGGGAGATAAAAGAATTAACTTAAATAGTTGTTCAGCCAGAGGCGTCAAATGAGCAGGTTGGGCCAATTTTAGGCGAGTAGCCTTGACACATTAGAATATGTAAATAAGAGTAAATTTTAGAAAAATAAAATTAATTCTTATGTAAATGGACACTTATTTTGGACCAAAATAAAAAGGTAAAATGGTCACTTATTGTAGACCGAAGAGAGTATATAATTACTAAATAAAACTTTTTTTCTTTTGTTATGGTCATATATAACATATCAAATAAAAAATTTAATTTATTTCTAAAATACTTTGGAAAAGTTACTCATGAATCAATTTGGGCTAAAAATCAACCCAACTTTAAATGGGTTGAGTCAAGATGGGTTTGGCTCAATAAATGAGCGGGTCAATAACTAGCCTAACCTTGGACGGGTTGGGTGAGTCATTTGGGCTTGTGCCAAATTTGACAGCCTTATGCTCAGCCAACTGCTTAAACTAAAAATAATCTCTGTGTGTTTATATGTGTGTGTGTGTAACTCATGAATATTGTTAATTGTATATAATTAGTGTATACATAACTTATACATAACGCTTGGTAAAAGTAATAAAGGTGAGCCTTGTGGCAACGAGTCTTTGTGTGGCCTATAGATCATGGGTTTGAGTTTGGATGCAGCCACTAATACTTGCATTAAGGCAAGCTGTCAACATCACACACCTTAGGTACGGCCTTTCCCTGAACCATGCATAAATGCGAAATATTTTATATATTAGACTGCTTTTTTTTTAATAAAAGTAAATAGAGTATTTGACTAGCGATTCATTATTGACATTAGTTTACTTAAGACAGCTTGCAAATGTATATATATAATCAGTGTATAATCTATGCATAACGCTTGGTAAAAGTAAATGAAGGGAAATTTCGGAGCAATGATAAAGTTGCCTCCGTGTGACTTATAGATCATGGGTTCGAGCTTGGAAGCACTAATGCTTATATTAGGACAAACTGTCTATATCACGCCTCTTAGGTGTGGCCTTTCATGTACCCTGCGTGAATGCGAAATGCATGTTACGCGGTGCTTTCTGATATGTCTTGGAAGGGTGACGTAAGGCTAAGCAACCGATGCTCGTACGGCTACTATCCGCCAATGGGGTCCCCTCCTTACGCTAGATGAGACTGTCAGTGTTGTACGGAAAAACTATCAAGAGCAATTGAGAGAACAGAAAAGAGAATGAGAATGAAAGAAAGCTTGATTGCATTAACGAAAGTTATTACAGGAAGGCAGCATGGTGTCGAGGGAGAGAGACATGAATATAGAAAATTGTTTGCTTGCTTGAAAGTTTGACTACTTGATTCCCTCTAATAATACTTTTAAAAAAATAAACCAAAGATACAGGACTTGACATAACTAAGCTAGAGACATAATGAAAATACAAGAAGCAAAACTACTCTATATTTACAATAAAAAGGACTTAGATTCCTACAAAGTAGAAGTAGGTCCATTGGCAACCTTTGTCTTCAGCATTAGAGTCTACGCTCGCGGCGCTGTTGGCATCTACTTATGGCTGGGCGCTGGCGAGGCTACCGATGGGGCGATATAGGCACATGCGCGCTTGTCACTAGGCGCGGTTAAGACTACGTGACCGTCCATGGCGCTAAGCATTGGGAGACTTGCCAGGACGCCATGGGGCGCGTCCAAGGGGTCATGGGACTTGACTGGAAGCCGTCCATGACATGTTTTATGCATCGGGTTGTCCTTCTTTTTTTTTTAAGTAAAAATAAACAGAGAATTTGACTGGCGATTCATTATTAACACGGTTTACTTAAGATAGCAAAAGTCCAATTGGACGGTAATAGGTCAAAGATCATTACAATCTGAACTCATATTATGATTAAACTTGTCTAAACTGTACTCGTAAGGACATAATTAAAGCTAAACTGCTGGTACACCCAATCACTAATTCCCTTTTATTATTACTGAATAGAAAATATTGGTTTTCCTCAATTTGACCACTGAAGCATGGAAATTAGATATTTATATAACATAGTCTAAGAAACAACTATTTTGGTATCATCATTAATATGAACTCAATGTTAGTCCTAGAACATTTTCTGCCTTGTATATTTTGGTAACAGAGATGATTATTTCAACTATCCTGCATTAGTTAAAGTTAGGTCGAATTCTTATACCACTCCTCGTTTTTTTTCTTTTCTTTTGATAAATAAAAATCAGCTAAACTGGTGGCTTCTTACAAAGATACAAATTTTAAATAAAAACAAAAGAATCACAAACACACTCTATTCTGTTAGAAAGTAAGCATAGATATGCATGTGAATCTTTGGCATCAAAATATTCCAAAAGTCCATTCTTCTTAAGTCAAAAAAAAGGAGAATTAATTATTTTTAATTTCCGTTCATACAAAATAAATAACATGATGAAAAGGCTATATTTATAAATATTAATCAACATCACTTAATCATAAAAATTAATATAATATGATATAAATATCTGAGGATAAATTTTTTACCTTTACGCCCCCAGAGGCGGATGTAGTATGTTGCCAACGGGTTCAGTTGAACCTATAACTTTCGACGTGAAGTGAAAATTATATGTAAAAATTTATTAAAATTATATAAATAGCATATATGAACTCATAACTTTATAAATATAATAGGTTCAATACTAAAAATTTTAAAAGTTGAACCTATAAAATTTATGTTGTGGATCCGCCTCTGCACGCCCCCTAACTCCCATAAAACATTTTATATTATCATTAATTCAAGTTAAATCTTTTTGGAAAAACATTCATCCCTTACCTTTTTTCACTTTCTTATTTCTTTCTTCGTCTCTATTTTTCTTTATTATTTTTGCAATACATTTTGGGATTTGTGTTTCAAAAAGATTTTATAATTAGGACAAATTTATAAGGCATAGGGTTGGGAGCAATGGGACATCCTTTCCCATTCCCTAGAATACACGAGGGTGGCAGTGTGAAGTTATCATTTAGAAAGAGTGTGTCTCTTTGTTTATTTCTCACATAATTATTTTATGTTTATTTCTTAATTTAATAATATTTTTCTTGTTTATACCTTTCTTGTCTAAGCATTGTCCCATTATTTCCAAACATATATATCTGTTGATCTCTGGTCTCTCTGAGTCCTAGGTACAACTCTAACTTCTCTAATCTTTTTTTTTTTTTTGCCATTTTGATCCCAATTTTATATTATTATTTTAATCATTTCAGGTTCCAACTTTAGAAAATGATTACATGGTCAATAAAGACGTCGTCGCAAGATAATATGGTTTATTTTAGGTTTGCAAAATGTGTTCAGATGTACTAATTTGACTGTGTTTTCTTTTCACATCATAAATTATAGTTTTATCATTTTGAGTATTCATATTTTAGCTATTATTATTACGGAAAAGGGCCTAAAATGCCCCTCTATTATATGAAATAGGATATCCTAGCCTCCGTTAAAAGTTGGCCCCTTATTTGCCCTTGCCGTCTAAAAATGAGCTCAAAAAATGTCCTTCTCCACTAACGGAAGACTATAAAATCCACGTAAAATTATATTTACCTAATTAAAAATTCCTATCCTAATTTAAAATGCCACGTA
The DNA here is from genome assembly GCF_000393655.2 of Nicotiana sylvestris. Taxonomy (NCBI): domain Eukaryota; kingdom Viridiplantae; phylum Streptophyta; class Magnoliopsida; order Solanales; family Solanaceae; genus Nicotiana; species Nicotiana sylvestris. The sequence continues at coordinate 155,519,613 of NC_091067.1, forward strand.
GATTTAAAAATACTCCAACCCCTTTTATTTCCCTACCCCCGGGCAGTCTAATCTGTCGAGCTTTTAACACTAAACTCATTGTATTTTGAAATTATAGTCCTGAATCAAATAATTGTTGAAATTTTTGTGACTTTTCATACATATATCTATGTTTGTCGAGGAAAATACTGAGTAACTGAACTCAAAAACCAAAGCTCTATCCTTCACTTTGCAGAACCATAAGCAAATACGGCTAGAAACTCTTCATTTTAGAAAATTGGGAACAAACTATATCTAACAACTGAATTCTCTTACAAAAACACAAAAAAAGTAGGACAATTTTCCCAAAGATAATCAAAAACAAAATAAGAATAAAACATTTACCACAAATTCATATTTTAGGCAATAGAAGCTTTAGCACCAGCTTCTTCAAGCTGTTTCTTAGCATCTTCAGCCTCATCCTTAGACACACCTTCCTTAAATTTCTTAGGCAATCCTTCAATCAATTCCTTAGCCTCTTTCAAAGCCAAACTAGTTAAAGCCCTAACAGCCTTAATTGTAGCAATTCTCGCATTACTCGGAACTTTGTCAATAACTACGTCAAATTCAGTCTTCTCCTCTGTCACAACAGGAGCTTCGGCGGCGGCGCCAGGAGCGGCGACGACGGCGGCGGGAGCGAAGGATGCGGCAGTACCACCGAGCTTATCCTGAAGGTACTCGACGAGTTTCTGAGCGTCAGCGAGGGTTAAATTGGATATTTCATCACCGAGCTGGACTACCTTCTCAGGTGCTTCAACGGCGGCGAGAGGGCGGAGGAAAGTGGCTCCGGGGTTTTCGAGTTTGGGGGTGCGAATGGGGAATTTTAGGGCTTTTTGGGGGGTGGGCCCGGGGGTAGGGAGTAGGGAAATAAAAGGAGTTGGGTATTTTTAAATCCATGTGGCATTTTAAATTAGGATTGAAATTTTTAATTAGGCAAATGTAATTCCACGCGGATCTTAGAGTCTCCCGTTAGTGGAGAAGGACATTTTTGAGCCCATTTTTAGACGGCTAGGATGTCCTATTTCATATAGTAGAGGGGCATTTTAGGCCCTTTTCCGTTATTATTATTATTATTATTATTATTATTATTATTATTATTATTATTATTATTATTATTATATTTATCGATTCTTATTTATGTATCACTTATTTTATTTATTTGCTTATTGTTATTACTATTATTACTACTCTCATCTAATTGATAAACTTTAAAGTTGCCAAAACCTCCATTCAATAAATAATACTGCGAAGCTATTGTTTAAGTTTTACTCAGCAATTTCAGTTTTATTTATTTGTTTATTGCCATTAAACGCACGTAAACTGCAGCTAAACTGAGCTAAATGCCTGTGAAATGCCGCTAAATATACCTAAACCGCCCTTAAACAAACTTAAACCGCAGCTAAGTACACTTAAATCGCCGCTAAATGCACTTAAACCATCGCTAAACGCACGTAAATATCAACTTTATCGTGTATCTATTCCTATTACTCCCTCCGTTTCAATTTACGTGAACTCATTTGACTGGGCACGGAGTTTAAGAAAAGAGAGAAGACTTTTGAACTTGTGGTGTAAAATGAAGCACATATATTTTGTGTGGCTATAAATCATTGCATAAAGGTAAATTGTTTCCAAATAAGGAAAGAGATCATTTTTTTTTGCACGGACTAAAAAAGAAATATGTTCACCTAAATTGAAACGGATGAAGTATTTATTAAGCCTATATCTTATACCAAAGTCATTGCGCATATGTATAGTGAGCTCTAAGCATGTATAATAAAGGTAAGAAAGTGACTATCCGGAGTACTCATTACTTTGACTGAATGAGTTGTGGTGAATTCATACCCATTTGGACAACGCTTTTAAGAAATGAAATTTCAGTCGGGTGTTAGTTTCCTTTTTATGGTAATTGAAAAGAGAAAAGAAGTGTATGATATTTGGAAATCTATAGTGGAAATTGAAGATTTATTTTAAACTAGATTGGATAAACTTCACTTGAAATACAACTCCAAATAACTGTTTTTGAAACCACTGTTTCAACAGTTCCAACTTCAAATCCTTATTTTACTATAGTTATTCGAAAACCAACTAAACTTGGCTCAATCATTTTAAAAAATTTAAAGACACTGGTTATCCAAATTAAAAGGAGAAAGAAGGTTTCCGTGTGCAGATATTCTTTCAATCCACTTAGAGAAAATATTGTTACTATTGCGCCTTGATCATCAATGATGCTTTTGGTCATTCCAAATTCCTTTGGACGGTTGTGCTTCTAAATGTGTTTTAAGTTAACAAGAACAAATATCATTTCAAACTTTAGATATAATTAGATAAGCAAATATTAACTCTTTAATACCTGTACAAATTATGTACGAAAATGGTATTAGGGAAAATTTTATTTTGTGTCTCATATAACTGACATTAGTTGTATAACACAACTTTTTTGTCTCACAGTTTTGTGGACCCAGAAGTGTAAGATTGGGGTCCACAAATTTGCGAGACAAAAAGGAGCTTCATACAACTAGTGTAAGTTGTATAAGACACAAAATAAAACTTCTGATGGTATTAGTAGAATTGTGACAAAAGCCATTGGAACGTGACAAAATAAATTGCCGAACAATTTCGACATTTATACGGTAATTACAGGCCAAAACCTCCCTCTATCTCCATCTAAAAGCCCGTTTGGCCAAGCTGCAAAAATCAGCTTATTTTGAGAAGTGTTTTTTTTCAAAAGTACTTTTAAACAGTTTGTGTTTGGCTAATTAGTTTGAAAAGCACTTCTGAACAGCAATTAGTGTTTGGCCAAGCTTTTAAAAACTGCTTCTAAGTGTATTTTTTTCAAAAGTGTTTCTCAAAAAAAGTGCTTTTGGAGAGAAGCTACTTTTTTCTACTTCTCCAAAACTGCTTCTGCTTCTCCTCAAAAGCACTTTTTTTCCTTCAAAAAGCTTGGCCAAACACCTCAATTTTTGGCCAAAAGTGCTTTTGACCACCAAAAAAAAAAAAAGCACTTTTGGCCAAAAAGAAGCTTGGCCAAACAGGCTATAAGTTGAATTGGTTTTTGTTAAGTCTGTTAAGCTAACACTAAGTTCCCCCTATGAGCGAGGTCCGAGGAAAGATAAGACCACAAGGGTTTATCGTACACAACCTTATCCTGCATTTCTACAAGGTTGTTTCCGCAGCTCGAAGTTAGTATAACATAATGAACAAAACCTTTCAACTTCAAGTGTAGCTTTCTTATTTCAAGAATTCCAGTGTTAGTTTTTGTTTTACTTGAGGCCTGCAGAGACTTATAAATCAACGCAGGCAATGGCCAGTTTGCATACCTTTTGGTTTATTTAGTCAGTTACGTTTAACTGTTGATTGAGGTAGCCAAGTGTGCGACCTAACAGCCTCTATTTCTGTGTGAACAGCTGCTTTCTTGGTACTAATTCATTAGCACTTTCCATTAAACTACAGATTATATAAACAAAAAGTTGAAGCGTCACATAGAAAGTGGAAAACAAATTGATAAGTAGGTAAATAGACGACTATGGATAATTCAGGTGCAATCCTAGAGTCAATGGCATGTGTGTGTGTGTGAGAGAGAGAGAGAGGGAGAGAGAGAGAAACTTGGCCACAAAGAGGAGCTTCTGACTATAGCAGAAATAATATTGATACAGCTGCCATAGATTTTTGAACCAATCGCATACACCCTGGGGAAAAAGGTGTTGGGGGGAGAGAATGAGCTAATAACTACATTAATAATTTACAGCAAATAGGGAGCACACACTACCAGTTCACATACTATCTTAAACTTTAACCTGAATCATCCGCTTTGAAGATGCAGATTCCAGCGATACCAGTTCTGCTCATCCATCACCTGTTACAGCGAAAAGGTACTTAGTTTCTAGTTGACAACGAAGATGAATGCACATTTTAAACAAGAAAAAAGACCACCCCTAAACCCTGCCCAATTGAAAACATCTTATGAAAATCCTTCATCAAACGGATAAAGAGACTATTCAACCCTCTCCCTAACCGTCCTCACATTATGTAGGAGTGATGGAAGTTCATGAAACCAGAATAATAGGCTTACCCCACTGGCATCTTTTCTGTCTGACTTGAGCAAAAAGAAAAAGTAGATGGGAAAAAAAAAAAAAGAGTTATAAGTCATGACAGAATTGCCACAACTTACGTCGGGAGATCCGCATGAAGAACTGGAAATCCTCGAGGAACTGTTGCTAGTTTATATCAATTCCTATCCTCCCAAGATTGTCAAGACGTAACCTTTTCATAAGCATTTTAAATAAGATGCAAAAATCCACCTTTACTGCCTGCCTGCACACATACGAAATAAATAAATAAATAAATAAATAAATAAATAAATAAATAAATAAAAAGAAATAAAAATAGAAATAACTAAGAGCTCGACATGGGTTTAAAATGGTAAAAGACGTAAGGGACAGGGGAGTGGTAGCCTAGTGCTACCTCCACTTCCAATCATATGGTTGTGATTAGAGTCGCAAAATGGAGCAAAGTGGAAATGTGTCACTGCTGCACTCCTGGGTAAATGTTTGGGGGTTAAAGTTTACTATATCACGAAAACAAAGGAGGTAAACATTTTTATCAGATATCCCCAGAGGGATAAAAAGAGGCAAAAACCATTTTAAAGAAAAGATTAGATGCAGAAAGCCTAAGGAACTTAATTCCACTCCGCCTGAAATTAGTGACATAAGATCCCAACAATGACAACATTTTAAAGCACTATTCATTGCTGTTCTGAACTTGGTAAAAACACTTGCATGACTATTTCTGCTGCAGATGCAAGATTTATAAAACAGTCCAAGTTTTAAGAAACAGACAAGCAAAGCAGAACCCTCGAGGTAATATAGAAATCCTACATAGCAAAGGCAAATGAGACAAGAAAGGAAGGACGATTGGAAAACAGATGACATTATTCTGCCTAAGAGGTGATTCAGCCTATAAACTGTTTCCATACGGTAAACCATACAGAAAAGGAACTTATAGTAACGAATTTGCAATATGTGAGAATTAGTAAAGCAAGGACATAGTAAATGGATATTATGAACAATTAATACAGCCCTTTTGTAATTTGTACATAAGTAATCCAAGCAGGTAGTAATCAATAACAGCAATAAAAAGAATAGCTATCTGCCCTCAATCGAATAACAATGTACATAATAAAACAAAAACAGGAACACATGGTCAAAGTATCCAAGTTCTGAAACATTGTTAAAGCAAGAACAACACATTACCTGCAATACAGGAGAAATGCCAGATCAAGCATCAGTAACTGCAGGGGACACAGTTTTATCATCACCAGCCCCAGTAGCAGATGACAATTCTTCATCACCATACTCTGTTGCAGTTGACACGTCTTCATCTCCGCCTTGCTTGATACTGGAGTTCTCTTCTTTGCCTGAAGCAGGAAGAGAAACTATTAATACGGAAGAGAAACAATTTGAAAGTGCTACTAGCAGAATTCGGTGCTGCAACTTCAGATTTGAGCTCACTATACCTGAAAAGACCTCCTTGCTCAGAGCTGTCTCGGAGTTCCTCTGAGCTACCAATTGCGATTTTGCCCCATTATCAGCGGCTCTAGCACCTGGACTGCCTTTAGGCTCTTTACTCTCAGGGTTAGAAACATTTTTACTTGCAGTAGACTTCTTTTCTTCTTGTCCTTCAACTTCCAAGTCTCTGCCAGAACAACCAGGAAAATCTCTGCATGGAGTTTCAACTACTTCAACTTCAAGTGGAGCCACCTCCTTGTCAGTCATTCCCCACTCATCACAAATTAAATGTGTTTCCACATTAATTGTGGATTGACTGGATTTAGGTTCACTGAGTTCAGAATTGGAAATCTCATCTATTACGTCAGATTCTTTATTCCCTTTTCCTTCAACAGCAACATCTATCGAGGGAAAATTTTTAGACTTCCCTACTGCAGCATTCTCAGCTGTAACATCCACGGTAGCAACCTCCTCAGGAATTTCCATGTCTTGTTTGGAAACCGAATTAGACTCCACTATTTCAGAAGTTCCATCTGCTGCTTCTGGTTGAGATTCATTAAGTTCAACATTTAATGTTGAAAACTCTTCAGTTGTATCAGATCGTTGGTTCTCGGGTTCTTGATGTGCAGGATCTTGGATACCCAAATTCTCAGAGTTACACGGTGGGGGCTTAACAGCTGTAGCATCAGGTAAACCATCCTCCTTATTCCTCGTCTCTGAGTTCTCTTCCGCAACCAACTGTAACTCTATTTGAGATGTTCCACCAGGTTGAGCTTCATTTAGTTCAGACAGAGATTTTGAAACATCTCCAGTGGCATCAAATCCTTTGTCCACCGGGTCTTGGACATGCAAACTCTGAGACTTTTTTATCAGAGGTTTGGGAGCTGTTACCTCACCCGATGCCACTGACTCGCTATACATCTTTTCTATATTTTGTAAGGCAGAAAATTGAGATACCACTTCATTTTTAGATGTGCCAGCACTGTGTTGAGGTTCACTAAATGTAGAATTTGATGTTGAAGTATCTTCAGCAGCATCACTTCCCTTGGTCTCTTGACCTTCAACAGTAAGATCTTGGATTGATATATCCTTCGACTTTTCTGCCACCTGACCTGAATCTATTGAACCATCATTTATCCTTACTGTGTTTTCCTCAGCAACTAACTGCAGATCTGCTACCTTTTCAGATGTTCCAGCAATTGTGCTGGATAGAGGTTTTTTTAGTTCACCATTTAAAACATCTACATTATCTTCAGATCTTCTGCCCTCATTTGTCTCAACAGACAAATCATCACGGCACTGAACGCCAGCCTTCTCTGTTTGAGGCGGTACAATATCATCAACTTCATGTGAAGCAGACTCCGCACAAATTTTAGTTCGCATGTCTTCCACCATAACCTGTTTTAATTCTGGGTGATTTTCAGATGACCCAACAGCTGGACATAGTTGAGACACATTAGCTTCAGAATTAAAAAGACCTTCCTTTACATCAGAACTCATGTTACCCTGTAATTCAGCTACACAATTCGTGTCATGATTGCTGCAAAACGTTTCTTTTGGAGCCTCAACAGCTTCAGGATGTGAAGCAATCCGAAGTGAAAGGGATTCCTCCCGAGCACCAGATTCCGTGCTTCGCAGAGTCTCTACAAAATTATCAACAGGTGTCATATCAGATTCACAAGGTATACTGGAATAAATTTGCTTTTGTCTTTCAAACTCTATCAAATTGATTATCCGAACTAGATAAAGAATAGTCCTTGCTACAAATACCTGGGTGCAAGTTTGCTTCAGTAATTGCTTGTTGTTCAGGTTCCCTTTGTGATGTGCCACCAGTTAAACTGGATCGGGACTCATTTCTAGGGCTTAGTGCAACTTCACTTACATCCGAATTTTTCATATCTGGATCTTGTGCTGCAAGATCGCTCTCACATTTTTCTGTAAGGGAGTCTGCAACATTAGCTTGCTTCTCAAAAGTTTCTGGAGTCAAAGATTTTTCTTCCTCCACCCTACTTAAATTTTTAGTTATCTCCAGTGAAGCGTTAACTGATAACTTGTCTTGTTCACAAACCTTGGCCATTACAACTTTATCAGAATGTGTTCCTTCTCCCGATACCTCAACTTTGTCCTCCTGATGAACATCAACTAAAGCTTCTGTCTCGGTAGATGGAGATGCAAAGGATGTGATTCCCTTCATATTTTGACTGTCAGTCCCCACTGCAGGTGAAACAACAGTCTCCTCCTCTATGGTGTCTCCTGTCTCCTGTTCTTTTGTGAGTCCACCATCAGCACGACTCTCAATGCTGGCTACCTCAGTTTTACTAACAAATGATTTATCATGAGAAAGATCCTCCGTCTGTAGCTGGTCAACATCTTTTTCTGCAGCCATGTTTGCCCCACTCTTACCTGCCAGTGAAGTTTTGCATGAACCCCCCTTATCGAGTAGAGCAGCATTCGTGCAATTGCTTACATGGATCTGAACTAATGTAGGTTCGACATAACATAGAGATGATGCCTGTGATTCACCAGCCTTCATGCATCTCCCAGATTCCTTTTCATCATTTTCATTCTTACTATCACTCTCACATTTGTCATTCATAGCCTCAATCTTACCACCTTCACCTTTAGAATTAGTTTCACTCTTTTCAGCACCTTCACCCTTAGAATCACCTTCACTCTCCTCAACCAGACAATCACTAACCTGAGCCATTGATCCTGAAGTTGATACAGCCAACTCATCACAAGATACAGGTAAATTTGGATGGCTGTCATATTTACTTCTCGAATATCCCTCTTCTTTGGTCTCTGATAGTGGAGTTACCAAGGGGATCTCTCTAGTCATAGCATTTTCCTTTTCCTTGAGATTGTCCACCCCTGCAGAAGAAAGAGTAACATGGGACGATGGATCTGTTTGGATAGCATCAGACTGCGGCTGAACTTCATTAAACGCTATATCTTCAGGGATTTTCCCAACAGAGAGAACTGAAGGCGTCTGAGATGCAGCTGACTGAACTTTCATTATCTGTTGATCCTCACTGAGAACCTCCTTAGTTGGAGCAGCTCCACAGCTTATATTTACAGTATCTACCCGTTCAGCAACATGACCACTGGATTGTGATGCATCGGATTTGATAGCATTTCTATGTAGCTCAACTTCAGAACGCACCATAGCTTGAGGGATTGGCCTTGCACTAGGATCTGGAATCATTTGAGATGCATCTGACTGGACAATTGCTGTTTGTTCCTGCACTTCCTGGAGAACCTTTTAAGTCATAGCAGTTTCAAAATTCAAATTACAGTATAAACCTCTTCAGCAGATACACCAACCTGAGCAGGAGAATCGCCAGAGTTGACCATATTAATCTGCAGCTCAATAGGAGGACCAGAGCAACTTTGAGGTGCAACAGATTGGATCACAGTTGCCTTTCTCTGAGCATCATCGAGAACCTTTTCAGCAGTAGCAGTATCCGGGTTTACATTATCACCCACCTGACCAGGAACCAGAATAGCATGGGATTGAGATGCGTCTCTGTTGATAGCATTGTTCTGTGGATCAACTTCACTACGGACCATATCTTTAGGGATTTGTCCAGAAAAATCTGGAGTCCTTTGAGATGCAACCGACTGGTCTACAACTACTTGTTGAGCTTCATTCTCACGCTTGCTTCTTGTAGTGGGCTTCCTCCCAACAGATAACCTGGTTCTCTTTTGTGGGGGTTCAATTGATCTTGGATCCTGAGCACCTAACCCCTCAGTAACAGTTGTGGTGATCAAATCCTGTCTCTTCCCCCTGCGCCGTGGTGGCTCACTTCCAGTTTGAGGCTTGCGTCCTCGTCCTCTACCTGGCTTAGGTGCAGTGGGAGGAGTGCTATACTGTGAAACCGATGAAATTGCAGGCAATGGTGGCACTGGATCAGAAGTATGACCAGTTCCTACACCAGAATCTCCTTGACCAATATTCTTCAAGATAGAAGAATCACATAAAGAATCGTCATGGCCTGAAATAGCAGAAGAGCAAGAAAATGTCCCCTTATCCGATCCAGAATCTAATTTTCCTGTTGCATTAGATGCTAAAAGAAGAGGAGCAGGTGCTGACGAGGTTGGACCCATGCTGGAACAGGAGGATGCAACAGCAGGAACAGGGCAAACTGAACTTAGTTCCATGCATGCAGAAGATGATGCAGGAACAGGAGCAGGTAAAACTGAACCGGAGTCCTTGGAGGTAAACGTAAGAAGAGGACCAGGTGTCGCAGAACTTGGTTCCGTGCCAGCCGAAGGTGAAGTATGAGGCACAACTGAAATTGCATTAGCTTGCGGAGTAGCTTCGGTCTGGGCAGCAGAGAAGGAACGATGGTCTTCTGAATGGTTTTTTGAGGATGAATGAACTGCAGGTGAAATTGAACTAGGGTCCTGGCTGGAAGAAGATGATGGAATAACAGGCACAGTTGAAACAGAGATTACTTCCTTGCTAGTGGAAGATGATGCAAGAGGCATCATAGAAACTGAATTCAGTTCCTTATTAGCATCTCTCACGGAAGCAGGAGCATGACCAAGGACTTTTGAACCCAAACCTGCCACTACCTGCGGCACCAGATCAGGCTTGCCCGTTGAGGGAGGTGTTGGAGGCATATGGTGACTTGAAGAGCTCAAAACATTCACACCTTGTGCTGCCGAGACAGACTCACTTATTGCTTGAGTTGGAGGGGAGAGAAACGCCTCTGTTGTAACACTCTGTCGTTTTCCTCTACGCCCTGGAGCTTCTCCTCCATTTTCAACCTTCCGACCTCGCCCTCGACCTCGACCTCGCCCTCTACCTCGTCCCCTGCCCTGCCCAATTGTAGGAGGACAAGGAGGACCAGACAGAGAAGCAACAGAAGGAACAACTGGCTGATGGCAAGGAGCAACAGCAGTAGCACTCCCTAGGATAGTTGCACTGGTACTTTCCACAGAGGAAGCACAAGGAATGGACACAGAAACAGGCCCAGAAGTTGCCTGACTGGTAGAAGTATTTTCTGCAACGGATATGCTATCCACCTTTACAGCTGCGGTTGCTGAAAGAACGACAGGGGACGGTGAGATTTCAGTCACTATTGCTGTCCTCCTTGGCCTTCCGCGGCCCCGTTTAGATGGCGGAGTCACGGTCACAGGGCTTTGTTGAACTATGGGCCCGACAAGTTGTTGGGGAAGCTCTTGTGCAGGCTGTTGGGGAAGTTCTTGGGCAGGCTGTTGGGGAAGTTCTTGTGCAGGCTGCTGGGGAGGAGGTTGATCCGGTGCTGGTGTTAGTATTTCACTAATGGCAACAACAGGGGCAGGACAACTGCCAGAGACTGGAAGGAATTTCTTTTCCTGAATTTCTTCTCTTAGAATAGGTGATTGAGGAGACTCAGCAAGGCACATTTTCTCAAATTCCTCTTCTGTCCATTGCTCTTCATATGAGCGAACCTAAGGAAGAACAAGAATTAAAATGAACAAATTAATGGATAATAAGTTATTTTACAGATAGTATAAGCATTGATAAAAGATATGGTTGCAAGTGCCTGCAGTCTCCAAAAGTATAACCAACCTCTCTTGTTCTTTTTCCACGTCCATAATGTTGGATATCAAGGCCCCCAAGACTCTCACCTTTCCGTTTTAACCCAGGGTTAGGAGCCACAGCTGGCTTATCATCTATTTTCATTGCTTCATAAAATGGTTTCAAGTCTTCATCAGTAAGAAGTCGAGAGGGCAAAGGAGGAATGGGCTCTGAACTTTGTGTTACACTTTCTGAACACAACTTCTTCCAGACTTCCTGCATTACCAAGCGTGAATTAGTAAAATGATGATAAACTAATTGGGTGAATAACTTTTCAACCGGATTAGCAGGATATCCATCCAGAAAATGAGAGAATTAAATAGCCTGGAATAAAGTATTGGCATGATTACCATCTCTTCTTCACGCCTTTTCCTATCAATTGATTCAAATATATCAATCTCTGGCTCACTGCACATGGGGAGTAGAGATATCAGAGTTATGCACCTGATGGCTAGTAGGCCTAATAGTTCTTGCAAATACATGTCAAATACATTAGAAATATAGCACCGGTGCCATAGAATAAAAATGAACTGATGACTAGCCAGCAAATATAACCTCCAGCTCTCAACAATGAAAGAAGAAAAAAGGGTAAAGGGACAAAAAGGTAGTCAGCACTGAGCTTCAAATGCTGCTTTTCGACAAATGAAATATTGGTCCTAAGAGTGATGTGGTTTTGAGATGCAGTTTCAGTGCCACATTGCCTGGAATGAACTGGATAAAATCATAACACAGCATAATTTGCTCTTCTGGTGTAAGAAATGTCATATTACACAAGTCACTGGAAATAATTTTAATGTATCAATGAATTCACAGCAGAATAAGAGCGCATTTGCTGCTACTATTTTACCTTCGCGCTATAAGATCATTCAAAGAATCATCATCAAGAACGGGTGCAGCTTCCTCTTTTTTGCTTTCACGCAAGAGGGACTCCAAGTATTCCCTTCGGTCCTCCGCACTACAACCAAGTTAAAATACGTTTATAAGCACAATGTATTCACCAAAGTAGTCAAAAGGTTGAGCAGATTTTCCAATTCTTAAAACTTCCTTCAAAAGACCTTGTGTTATTATCAAAGAATCCAGCAGTAATGCTTTGGTTAGCGACTCCAAGTTTGTGCTCCGCAGCAGCTCTAACTTGTTCCTCAACGGTTTGGACCTAATTCAACAAGGTTGTAGAAATTAGCAACTTAGAGATACCGTAGGTGCAATTGTGAATGAAAATTTGGATCAACAAATTATTTACAGTATTGATACACAAATTGTGGCAAGAATTAATGTCACATATGGTTAATAAGATTTGACCCTTCCAAAGCCTTGGGCGCTCTCAGCTCTGGGGCAGACCTTCAATTCATCTTTCCATTCTATCTTATATATATTAGAAGTAAGAAGTATCATTGAGAAACTCTAGAAGAACATTCAATGTTCAGGATAATCTGAACATAGAGTTCTGAAGAAACCAAAATCGCATCCACCCTACTCTATCAGGAAGTCAAAGAATGCTGCAATTAATGAAGTGAAGTCCAACAGAATTTTGATTGCTTTCGTAAGAAAAATCACTTATCTAGATAATGATTGTTTAAGGACTGCACACTTAATTGTTTTACCCAATCGCAGAAAAAGCGCAAAAAGAAAAACGAAGTAACTGTAGCTTTGGCTACCTAGATAACATGCTTTTCCTTACTTTGATGCATTTTCCTTATATGGAGCAGGCTAATGCCACCCCATCCCCCCATGGAAAGGGCAAGCATCTATTCAAAATGCTGGCAAAGCTTCTCAAGCTTCACATTTGAAGTTTTAAAAGCTAAGACTGAGTTCTCTGCATTGCTAAAAGGACTGTTGCCTCTCAACCAGTCAACCCAGAGTAGAAATGAAAGAAAGCAGACACAAGGTGAATTATAGTACTATTACAGATGAACGACCACTAAAAGAACTGGCTTCATCTAACAAACATGCAAGGACTAAAAAATAAGACACTTTATTAAAATCATATCGAGTTTCCATACATGTCCTAGAACAAAGTCTTATCCCGCTTCACAAAAGGAAACACAGTTCAGCCACTAAACTGGAGAACGAAGATTACAAGGGCATGAATGGTGCTAGTACCCAGAAATGACGGGATACTGAACTAAAGATACATCTTAAGAAATTGCGTGCTAACAATGCTAACCACTGTAAATAAATCAGAATGACCCATGTGATCCACAAAACAGCAGACGACAATCTTAAGAAAGGAGTTTCAATAATCATTTTATAAAAGAATGAATCTGCAACTGCATGAATAGAAAATCTGACAGAAGTGAGAAACCATTTACCGTTTCTAATCGAAGAACAAGAACATCCTTCTTTTGACCTATCCTATGAGCCCTTGCCTGTGCTTGGAGATCAACCTAAACGCAGCAAACCGGGAGAGCAGTAAGCAAAAGCCACAGAATCAAAATATAAAAGATCCTCAAAAGTAAGTTTGAGTTTTGCCTGAGGATTCCAATCCGTGTCAAAAAGTATCACTGTATCAGCAGCTTGAAGATTCACTCCAACTCCCCCAGCACGAATACTGGCACCATTTAAGAATAGATTAGTCCAAGCGAAAATGCTTGCTTGAATAACGAAAGCAGGAAAAAAAACAAGCTGATACGGTGATACCTAGA